>NC_066836.1:16835032-17150802 GCF_001640805.2 Lates calcarifer | reverse complement strand
CATACATGAAAATTAAACTATGGATGAGTAACAGGATCAAACATAATAATAAGCCACACAAAACTCTGCATATTTGAAAACAGAAAGAAACAAATCAGGAATTAACCGTAAATTTCTAAATAATATCATTTGAGAAGACTGCTAGATACCAATAATGAAACTGTGAAACTGCAGACTTGCAGACTGAGTACTTTCTTAAGATGAAAATTTATCACAATGGATGTCATACAAAGATGAACATGGAGAGTCTAGCCTTTCGCTGTTGTGAAAGAGTGTTTGACTTCTTGAGTAAAGCTTTAATGCTGTCTGTAACCCACTTAAAAATTTGTGAAACTTTTATTTGGTTTGTGAAAACACAAAAAGGGGAGATTTCACTGCTTTTTTCAAATTTAGACCCCATCTGAGCAGGTCTAGATCAAAAATCATGATACTTAGACCGGTCAAATCTGGACTAGATCATCCCAGAGAAGCCAGAGACTCATTAAAACACAGTTTCAGATTTTTGAAACCTTTATTCTATGTGTGAAAATGCTTCAGAGTAGCTGCAGGGGTTATATTAACTCCTTTTTACTTAAAAACCAAAAAAAAAATGTGTATACAACTATATATACAGGGCCCAAGAATGTTGTGCCACAGTACTGCTGCAGAGTGAATGATACTGATGGAGGGCTCAGACTCATTAGTAATATATGCTTGTGCGTAAAGGGTTTGTAGTTAAATTCCTGTGCTGGCATGGTAACTTTAGGCAAGTAAAGTGATTGTGTGTGCTCATAAAGGATAGAACTGACAGCTGGAATAGAACACTGATGTTCACTATGGCTTTGATACATCATTACAGAACAGAATGGAACACTGCATTATATCTGCAGGAGACTGCAGCTCGGACAAGCCCTTCTTTGACCTATCTTGGACCAGCCAGGGAAAGAAAAAGAAAAGAGAGTGAGAAATGGGAAGAGTGTGAGAGAATAATATGGCAAAAGGAGGAGAGGAAAAGAGAGAAATGGCAAAGGAAGAAGACAAAAAGAGAGAGAGAGAAAGGGGACAGGGAAAGACAGAACTGGGAGAGGAAGGAGAGAGAGAGACAGGAGAGGGAGGAGAGAGAAAGAGAGAAAAGAGTGATGAAAGAGAAGGAGGGAATAAGTCAAGACCAAGTGACTCCAAATGTTGGCCTGATTTCAAGACTTCACACTTGGTGGATCAATATCCGGAGGCCCAGAGCCGTCAATGACATCAGCAGGACCAATGAGAAGGAGCAGTCCATCAAACCTGATGGTAAGAGAGTGATTTATATCGTCTGGAGCAGAGACCAGGTTAAAAGATGTGTTCAAAACAGCAAGAGACCAAGATTGGCGCAAAGGTAGGACATAACTCAAACGCTCCTGAGTGAGTGTACACTGCAGGTTACCAAACATATTCCAGTCACACACTTACATAAACTGCAAGTAAACTAAAAAGAGAGCAGCTAGAAAGAAATATTTCATTTAACATTAACCTAAACCGTTTTTGAGGTAAAGTCAAATAGCTAAAAAGATCTTAATCTCAACCACCTAGAAAAACAGTTATAACAAATTGATAGCACCCTAGATGCATTGTACCCTAGATGTCTCGTGCCTCTACATGGGGGACAGACACTGATCCACACAGCATGGTATGCACACAGCCTTTGAAACTGAAAAAAATCACAGACCTCAATGCATAATTTCGTGTAGCTGAATTATAATTTTGAGACCTTAAAGAAGCTGGATGGCTAACCACATAGGCTGTCCAGTCAGCATTTAAATCAAACTTTGATTCCAAGGAGTCACCTGTGGTCACTATGAAACCACCAAAAGAAAACAAAAAGGAAAAAAACAGGGAGTCAAAAACACAATAAAGAGAAAAATAAAAATCAAAACAAAAATAATAAGAAAACAACATTTAACAAAAGAGAGTAAAAGTAGGAAAAAGAAAACCAAAAGAGAGAAAAAGAGGAAAAAAAAACAGAAAATTAAACAATAAAGGAGAAAAAAGCAGAGAGAAAAACATGGAGCAGTAGTAGTACAAGTTGTATCTAACAAATATAAGAAAACAGCAGGGCTGTTTGTATGTAATAGAGCATATACATTATCTGCAGTAACATCTTACATCAGGACTAAACAACATCATTTTTGAGTAGAGCAAGTCTTATTCCTGCTGGGGAATTGTATTTCAGTCGCATACCCACATTTTGGTTCTTTCAACCTCATTACCAGTCCAGGTCTGAATCCACTGTATAACATCAATCATTATTTAGGAGTGGCTTTGTTTCAGGGATGGTAGTTTGAACCCTGTACTGAATATATGGTATTATATGAAATTAAACGACTATATGTATATTAGAGCATGACAGAAGAAGCATGACAGAATCGGATACATGCCTCCATCTGATATGTATTTACCCTGATGAAAGAAAATGAAGAAATTCAGGAGAATCCTGAGCCCCATAACTATTGATTTCTGCACCGATCAAATGAGGCACAGTCAGATTCTCCATAAAGCTCAACCAATTTCATCTCAGAGTCTAAAATACAGTAATAATACTCATGAGAAATGAGTAAGGAAGACTGGTTCTCTAATGACCCCCCTACAGAACCTTGGGACAACCTAAACCAGGCAGAGCCAACATTACTTGATATGTAATTTTGGCTAACAAGAGATAGATATGTGGGTAACATCTTTGATAGGCAAGTCTGGAAGATTGGATGGCTAATGAAAGGTAAGTTCCCCCTGCAAAACCTTGGGACAACCTAAGACAGGCACAGCCACAATTGCTTGGCCTAGTTGATGCTGTGAGCAGGCACAGTGTGCAATGCTATGAGCTCTGTTTTTGCACATTGTGCTGAAACATGGCACTGGAGATAGATGAGTAAAACCTTGAAAAGAAAATGGTTACAATACATAGGCAAGTATGGAAGACTGGTTCGCTAATGACGGGTAAGATCCCCCTGCAAAACTTTGGGACAACCTAAGACAGGCACAGCCACGATTACTTGGCCTAGTTGATGCTGTAAGGAGGGCCAGTGTGCAATACTATGACTTCTGTTTTTGCACATTGTCCAGGAACACAGAACAAAAAATAGACATGTGAGTAACATCTTTGATAGGCAAGTATGGAAGACTGGTTCGCTAATGACGGGTAAGATCCCACTGCAAAACTTTGGGACAACCTAAGACAGGCACAGCCACGATTACTTAGCCTAATTGATGCTGTGAGCAGGCCCAGTGTGCAATACTATGACTTCTGTTTTTGCACATTGTGCTGGAACATGGTACAGGAGATAGATGGGTAAAACCTTGAAAAGAAAAGGGTTACAATACATAGGCAAGTATGGAAGACTGGTTCGCTAATGACAGGTAAGATCCCACTGCAAAACTTTGGGACAACCTAAGACAGGCACAGCCACGATTGCTTGGCCTAGTTGACACTGTGAGCTGGCACAGTGTGCAATGCTATGAGCTCTGTTTTTGCACATTGTGCTGGAACATGGTACAGGAGATAGATGGGTAAAACCTTGAAAAGAAAAGGGTTACAATACATAGGCAAGTATGGAAGACTGGTTCGCTAATGACGGGTAAGATCCCACTGCAAAACTTTGGGACAACCTAAGACAGGCACAGCCACGATTACTTGGCCTAGTTGATGCTGTAAGGAGGGCCAGTGTGCAATACTATGACTTCTGTTTTTGTACATTGTCCAGGAACACAGAACAAAAAATAGACATGTGGGTAACATCTTTGATAGGCAAGTATGGAAGAATGGTTCACTCATGACAGGTAAGTTCCCCCTGCAAAACCTGTGGACAACCTAAGACAGGCACAGCCACGATTGCTTGGCTTAGTTGACACTGTGAGCAGGCCCAGTGTGCAACTTTATGACCTCTGTTTTTGCACATTGTGCTGAAACATGGCACTGGAGATAGATGAGTAAAACCTTGAGAAGGAAAGGGTTACAATACATAGGCAAGTATGGAAGACTGGTTCGCTAATGACGGGTAAGATCCCCCTGCAAAACTTGTGGACAACCTAAGACAGGCACAGCCACGATTGCTTGGCCTAGTTGATGCTGTAAGGAGGCCCACTGTGCAACGCTATGAGCTCTGTTTTTGTACATTGTGCTGGAACATGGTACAGGAGATAGATGGGTAAAACCTTGAGAAGGAAAGGATTACAATACATAGGCAAGTATGGAAGACTGGTTCGCTAATGACGGGTAAGATCCCACTGCAAAACTTTGGGACAACCTAAGACAGGCACAGCCACGATTGCTCGGCCTAGTTGATGCTGTGAACTGGCACAGTGTGCAATGCTATGAGCTCTGTTTTTGTACATTGTGCTGGAACATGGTACAGGAGATAGATGGGTAAAATCTTGAGAAGAAAAGGATTACAATACATAGGCAAGTATGGAAGACTGGTTCGCTAATGACGGGTAAGATCCCCCTGAAAAACTTTGGGACAACCTAAGACAGGCACAGCCACGATTGCTTGGCCTAGTTGATGCTGTAAGGAGGCCCACTGTGCAACGCTATGAGCTCTGTTTTTGCACATTGTGCTGGAACATGGTACAGGAGATAGATGGGTAAAACCTTGAGAAGGAAAGGATTACAATACATAGGCAAGTATGGAAGACTGGTTCGCTAATGACGGGTAAGATCCCACTGCAAAACTTTGGGACAACCTAAGACAGGCACAGCCACGATTACTTGGCCTAGTTGACGCTGTGAGCAGGCCCAGTGTGCAATACTATGACTTCTGTTTTTGCACATTGTGCAGGAACACAGAACAAGAGATAGATATGTGGGTAAAATCTTTGATAGGCAAGTATGGAAGAATGGTTCACTCATGACAGGTAAGTTCCCCCTGCAAAACCTGTGGACAACCTAAGACAGGCACAGCCACGATTGCTTGGCTTAGTTGACACTGTGAGCAGGCCCAGTGTGCAACATTATGACCTCTGTTTTTGCACATTGTGCTGAAACATGGCACTGGAGATAGATGAGTAAAACCTTAAAAAGAAAAGGGTTACAATACATAGGCAAGTATGGAAGACTGGTTCACTAATGACGGGTAAGATCCCACTGCAAAACTTTGGGACAACCTAAGACAGGCACAGCCACGATTGCTTGGCCTAGTTGACACTGTGAGCTGGCACAGTGTGCAATGCTATGAGCTCTGTTTTTGCACATTGTGCTGGAACATGGTACAGGAGATAGATGGGTAAAACCTTGAAAAGAAAAGGGTTACAATACATAGGCAAGTATGGAAGACTGCTTCGCTAATGACGGGTAAGATCCCACTGCAAAACTTTGGGACAACCTAAGACAGGCACAGCCACGATTACTTGGCCTAGTTGATGCTGTAAGGAGGGCCAGTGTGCAATACTATGACTTCTGTTTTTGCACATTGTGCAGGAACACAGAACAAAAAATAGACATGTGGGTAACATCTTTGATAGACAAGTATGGAAGACTGGTTCACTCATGACAGGTAAGTTCCCCCTGCAAAACCTGTGGACAACCTAAGACAGGCACAGCCACGATTGCTTGGCTTAGTTGACACTGTGAGCAGACCCAGTGTGCAACATTATGACCTCTGTTTTTGCACATTGTGCTGAAACATAGCACTGGAGATAGATGAGTAAAACCTTGAGAAGGAAAGGGTTATAATACATAGGCAAGTATGGAAGACTGGTTCGCTAATGACTGGTAAGATCCCCCTGCAAAACTTTGGGACAACCTAAGACAGGCACAGCCACGATTGCTTGGCCTAGTTGATGCTGTAAGAAGGCCCACTGTGCAACGCTATGAGCTCTGTTTTTGTACATTGTGCTGGAACATGGTACAGGAGATAGATGGGTAAAACCTTGAGAAGGAAAGGATTACAATACATAGGCAAGTATGGAAGACTGGTTCGCTAATGACGGGTAAGATCCCACTGCAAAACTTTGGGACAACCTAAGACAGGCACAGCCACGATTGCTCGGCCTAGTTGATGCTGTGAACTGGCACAGTGTGCAATGCTATGAGCTCTGTTTTTGTACATTGTGCTGGAACATGGTACAGGAGATAGATGGGTAAAATCTTGAGAAGAAAAGGATTACAATACATAGGCAAGTATGGAAGACTGGTTCGCTAATGACGGGTAAGATCCCCCTGAAAAACTTTGGGACAACCTAAGACAGGCACAGCCACGATTGCTTGGCCTAGTTGATGCTGTAAGGAGGCCCACTGTGCAACGCTATGAGCTCTGTTTTTGTACATTGTGCTGGAACATGGTACAGGAGATAGATGGGTAAAACCTTGAGAAGGAAAGGATTACAATACATAGGCAAGTATGGAAGACTGGTTCGCTAATGACGGGTAAGATCCCCCTGCAAAACTTTGGGACAACCTAAGACAGGCACAGCCACGATTACTTGGCCTAGTTGACGCTGTGAGCAGGCCCAGTGTGCAATACTATGACTTCTGTTTTTGCACATTGTGCAGGAACACAGATCAAGAGATAGATATGTGGGTAAAATCTTTGATAGGCAAGTATGGAAGAATGGTTCACTCATGACAGGTAAGTTCCCCCTGCAAAACCTGTGGACAACCTAAGACAGGCACAGCCACGATTGCTTGGCTTAGTTGACACTGTGAGCAGGCCCAGTGTGCAACATTATGACCTCTGTTTTTGCACATTGTGCTGAAACATAGCACTGGAGATAGATGAGTAAAACCTTGAGAAGAAAAGGGTTACAATACATAGGCAAGTATGGAAGACTGGTTCACTAATGACGGGTAAGATCCCACTGCAAAACTTTGGGACAACCTAAAACAGGCACAGCCACGATTGCTTGGCCTAGTTGACACTGTGAGCTGGCACAGTGTGCAATGCTATGAGCTCTGTTTTTGCACATTGTGCTGGAACATGGTACAGGAGATAGATGGGTAAAACCTTGAAAAGAAAAGGGTTACAATACATAGGCAAGTATGGAAGACTGCTTCGCTAATGACGGGTAAGATCCCACTGCAAAACTTTGGGACAACCTAAGACAGGCACAGCCACGATTACTTGGCCTAGTTGATGCTGTAAGGAGGGCCAGTGTGCAATACTATGACTTCTGTTTTTGCACATTGTGCTGAAACATGGCACTGGAGATAGATGAATAAAACCTTGAGAAGGAAAGGGTTACAATACATAGGCAAGTATGGAAGACTGGTTCGCTAATGACGGGTAAGATCCCACTGCAAAACTTTGGGACAACCTAAGACAGGCACAGCCACGATTACTTGGCCTAGTTGACGCTGTGAGCAGGCCCAGTGTGCAATACTATGACTTCTGTTTTTGCACATTGTGCAGGAACACAGATCAAGAGATAGATATGTGGGTAAAATCTTTGATAGGCAAGTATGGAAGAATGGTTCACTCATGACAGGTAAGTTCCCCCTGCAAAACCTGTGGACAACCTAAGACAGGCACAGCCACGATTGCTTGGCTTAGTTGACACTGTGAGCAGGCCCAGTGTGCAACATTATGACCTCTGTTTTTGCACATTGTGCTGAAACATGGCACTGGAGATAGATGAGTTAAACCTTGAGAAGAAAAGGGTTACAATACATAGGCAAGTATGGAAGACTGGTTCACTAATGACGGGTAAGATCCCACTGCAAAACTTTGGGACAACCTAAGACAGGCACAGCCACGATTACTTGGCCTAGTTGATGCTGTAAGGAGGGCCAGTGTGCAATACTATGACTTCTGTTTTTGCACATTGTGCTGAAACATGGCACTGGAGATAGATGAATAAAACCTTGAGAAGGAAAGGGTTACAATACATAGGCAAGTATGGAAGACTGGTTCGCTAATAACGGGTAAGATCCCCCTGCAAAACTTTGGGACAACCTAAGACAGGCACAGCCACGATTACTTGGCCTAGTTGACGCTGTGAGCAGGCCCAGTGTGCAATACTATGACTTCTGTTTTTGCACATTGTGCAGGAACACAGAACAAAAAATAGACATGTGGGTAACATCTTTGATAGACAAGTATGGAAGACTGGTTCACTCATGACAGGTAAGTTCCCCCTGCAAAACCTGTGGACAACCTAAGACAGGCACAGTCACGATTGCTTGGCTTAGTTGACACTGTGAGCAGACCCAGTGTGCAACATTATGACCTCTGTTTTTGCACATTGTGCTGAAACATAGCACTGGAGATAGATGAGTAAAACCTTGAGAAGGAAAGGGTTATAATACATAGGCAAGTATGGAAGACTGGTTCGCTAATGACTGGTAAGATCCCCCTGCAAAACTTTGGGACAACCTAAGACAGGCACAGCCACGATTGCTTGGCCTAGTTGATGCTGTAAGAAGGCCCACTGTGCAACGCTATGAGCTCTGTTTTTGTACATTGTGCTGGAACATGGTACAGGAGATAGATGGGTAAAACCTTGAGAAGGAAAGGATTACAATACATAGGCAAGTATGGAAGACTGGTTCGCTAATGACGGGTAAGATCCCACTGCAAAACTTTGGGACAACCTAAGACAGGCACAGCCACGATTGCTCGGCCTAGTTGATGCTGTGAACTGGCACAGTGTGCAATGCTATGAGCTCTGTTTTTGTACATTGTGCTGGAACATGGTACAGGAGATAGATGGGTAAAATCTTGAGAAGAAAAGGATTACAATACATAGGCAAGTATGGAAGACTGGTTCGCTAATGACGGGTAAGATCCCCCTGAAAAACTTTGGGACAACCTAAGACAGGCACAGCCACGATTGCTTGGCCTAGTTGATGCTGTAAGGAGGCCCACTGTGCAACGCTATGAGCTCTGTTTTTGTACATTGTGCTGGAACATGGTACAGGAGATAGATGGGTAAAACCTTGAGAAGGAAAGGATTACAATACATAGGCAAGTATGGAAGACTGGTTCGCTAATGACGGGTAAGATCCCCCTGCAAAACTTTGGGACAACCTAAGACAGGCACAGCCACGATTACTTGGCCTAGTTGACGCTGTGAGCAGGCCCAGTGTGCAATACTATGACTTCTGTTTTTGCACATTGTGCAGGAACACAGATCAAGAGATAGATATGTGGGTAAAATCTTTGATAGGCAAGTATGGAAGAATGGTTCACTCATGACAGGTAAGTTCCCCCTGCAAAACCTGTGGACAACCTAAGACAGGCACAGCCACGATTGCTTGGCTTAGTTGACACTGTGAGCAGGCCCAGTGTGCAACATTATGACCTCTGTTTTTGCACATTGTGCTGAAACATGGCACTGGAGATAGATGAGTAAAACCTTGAGAAGAAAAGGGTTACAATACATAGGCAAGTATGGAAGACTGGTTCACTAATGACGGGTAAGATCCCCCTGCAAAACTTTGGGACAACCTAAGACAGGCACAGCCACGATTGCTTGGCCTAGTTGACACTGTGAGCTGGCACAGTGTGCAATGCTATGAGCTCTGTTTTTGCACATTGTGCTGGAACATGGTACAGGAGATAGATGGGTAAAACCTTGAAAAGAAAAGGGTTACAATACATAGGCAAGTATGGAAGACTGCTTCGCTAATGACGGGTAAGATCCCACTGCAAAACTTTGGGACAACCTAAGACAGGCACAGCCACGATTACTTGGCCTAGTTGATGCTGTAAGGAGGGCCAGTGTGCAATACTATGACTTCTGTTTTTGCACATTGTGCTGAAACATGGCACTGGAGATAGATGAATAAAACCTTGAGAAGGAAAGGGTTACAATACATAGGCAAGTATGGAAGACTGGTTCGCTAATGACGGGTAAGATCCCACTGCAAAACTTTGGGACAACCTAAGACAGGCACAGCCACGATTACTTGGCCTAGTTGACGCTGTGAGCAGGCCCAGTGTGCAATACTATGACTTCTGTTTTTGCACATTGTGCAGGAACACAGATCAAGAGATAGATATGTGGGTAAAATCTTTGATAGGCAAGTATGGAAGAATGGTTCACTCATGACAGGTAAGTTCCCCCTGCAAAACCTGTGGACAACCTAAGACAGGCACAGCCACGATTGCTTGGCTTAGTTGACACTGTGAGCAGGCCCAGTGTGCAACATTATGACCTCTGTTTTTGCACATTGTGCTGAAACATGGCACTGGAGATAGATGAGTAAAACCTTGAGAAGAAAAGGGTTACAATACATAGGCAAGTATGGAAGACTGGTTCACTAATGACGGGTAAGATCCCACTGCAAAACTTTGGGACAACCTAAGACAGGCACAGCCACGATTGCTTGGCCTAGTTGACACTGTGAGCTGGCACAGTGTGCAATGCTATGAGCTCTGTTTTTGCACATTGTGCTGGAACATGGTACAGGAGATAGATGGGTAAAACCTTGAAAAGAAAAGGGTTACAATACATAGGCAAGTATGGAAGACTGCTTCGCTAATGACGGGTAAGATCCCACTGCAAAACTTTGGGACAACCTAAGACAGGCACAGCCACGATTCCTTGGCCTAGTTGATGCTGTAAGGAGGGCCAGTGTGCAATACTATGACTTCTGTTTTTGCACATTGTGCTGAAACATGGCACTGGAGATAGATGAATAAAACCTTGAGAAGGAAAGGGTTACAATACATAGGCAAGTATGGAAGACTGGTTCGCTAATGACGGGTAAGATCCCACTGCAAAACTTTGGGACAACCTAAGACAGGCACAGCCACGATTACTTGGCCTAGTTGATGCTGTAAGGAGGGCCAGTGTGCAATACTATGACTTCTGTTTTTGCACATTGTGCTGAAACATGGCACTGGAGATAGATGAATAAAACCTTGAGAAGGAAAGGGTTACAATACATAGGCAAGTATGGAAGACTGGTTCGCTAATGACGGGTAAGATCCCACTGCAAAACTTTGGGACAACCTAAGACAGGCACAGCCACGATTACTTGGCCTAGTTGACGCTGTGAGCAGGCCCAGTGTGCAATACTATGACTTCTGTTTTTGCACATTGTGCAGGAACACAGATCAAGAGATAGGTATGTGGGTAAAATCTTTGATAGGCAAGTATGGAAGAATGGTTCACTCATGACAGGTAAGTTCCCCCTGCAAAACCTGTGGACAACCTAAGACAGGCACAGCCACGATTGCTTGGCTTAGTTGACACTGTGAGCAGGCCCAGTGTGCAACATTATGACCTCTGTTTTTGCACATTGTGCTGAAACATGGCACTGGAGATAGATGAGTAAAACCTTGAGAAGAAAAGGGTTACAATACATAGGCAAGTATGGAAGACTGGTTCACTAATGACGGGTAAGATCCCACTGCAAAACTTTGGGACAACCTAAGACAGGCACAGCCACGATTGCTTGGCCTAGTTGACACTGTGAGCTGGCACAGTGTGCAATGCTATGAGCTCTGTTTTTGCACATTGTGCTGGAACATGGTACAGGAGATAGATGGGTAAAACCTTGAAAAGAAAAGGGTTACAATACATAGGCAAGTATGGAAGAATGGTTCACTCATGACAGGTAAGTTCCCCCTGCAAAACCTGTGGACAACCTAAGACAGGCACAGCCATGATTACTTGGCCTAGTTGATGCTGTGAGCAGGCCCAGTGTGCAACATTTTGACCTCTGTTTTTGCACATTGTGCTGAAACATGGCACTGGAGATAGATGAGTAAAACCTTGAGAAGGAAAGGGTTACAATACATAGGCAAGTATAGAAGACCGGTTCGCTAATGATGGGTAAGATCCCCCTGCAAAACCTGTGGACAACCTAAGACAGGCACAGCCACGATTGCTTGGCCTAGTTGATGCTGTAAGGAGGCCCACTGTGCAACGCTATGAGCTCTGTTTTTGTACATTGTGCTGGAACATGGTACAGGAGATAGATGGGTAAAACCTTGAGAAGGAAAGGATTACAATACATAGGCAAGTATGGAAGACTGGTTCGCTAATGACGGGTAAGATCCCCCTGCAAAACTTTGGGACAACCTAAGACAGGCACAGCCACGATTACTTGGCCTAGTTGACGCTGTGAGCAGGCCCAGTGTGCAATACTATGACTTCTGTTTTTGCACATTGTGCAGGAACACAGATCAAGAGATAGGTATGTGGGTAAAATCTTTGATAGGCAAGTATGGAAGAATGGTTCACTCATGACAGGTAAGTTCCCCCTGCAAAACCTGTGGACAACCTAAGACAGGCACAGCCACGATTGCTTGGCTTAGTTGACACTGTGAGCAGACCCAGTGTGCAACATTATGACCTCTGTTTTTGCACATTGTGCTGAAACATAGCACTGGAGATAGATGAGTAAAACCTTGAGAAGGAAAGGGTTATAATACATAGGCAAGTATGGAAGACTGGTTCGCTAATGACTGGTAAGATCCCCCTGCAAAACTTTGGGACAACCTAAGACAGGCACAGCCACGATTGCTTGGCCTAGTTGATGCTGTAAGGAGGTCCACTGTGCAACACTATGAGCTCTGTTTTTGTACATTGTGCTGGAACATGGTGCAGGAAATAGATGGGTAAAACCTTGAGAAGGAAAGGGTTATAATACATAGGCAAGTATGGAAGACTGCTTCGCTAATGACGGGTAAGATCCCACTGCAAAACTTTGGGACAACCTAAGACAGGCACAGCCACGATTACTTGGCCTAGTTGATGCTGTAAGGAGGGCCAGTGTGCAATACTATGACTTCTGTTTTTGCACATTGTCCAGGAACACAGAACAAAAAATAGACATGTGAGTAACATCTTTGATAGGCAAGTATGGAAGACTGGTTCGCTAATGACGGGTAAGATCCCACTGCAAAACTTTGGGACAACCTAAGACAGGCACAGCCACGATTACTTGGCTTAGTTGACACTGTGAGCAGGCCCAGTGTGCAATACTATGACTTCTGTTTTTGCACACTGTGCAGGAACACAGAACAAGAGATAGATATGTGGGTTGCTAATGATGGGTAAGATCCCCCTGCAAAACTTTGGGACAACCTAAGACAGGCACAGCCACGATTACTTAGCCTAATTGATGCTGTGAGCAGGCCCAGTGTGCAATACTATGACTTCTGTTTTTGCACATTGTGCTGGAACATGGTACAGGAGATAGATGGGTAAAACCTTGAGAAGGAAAGGATTACAATACATAGGCAAGTATGGAAGACTGGTTCGCTAATGACGGGTAAGATCCCCCTGCAAAACTTTGGGACAACCTAAGACAGGCACAGCCACGATTGCTTGGCTTAGTTGACACTGTGAGCAGGCCCAGTGTGCAATACTATGACTTCTGTTTTTGCACACTGTGCAGGAACACAGAACAAGAGATAGATATGTGGGTTGCTAATGATGGGTAAGATCCCCCTGCAAAACTTTGGGACAACCTAAGACAGGCACAGCCACAATTACTTGGCCTAGTTGACGCTGTGCGCAGGCACAGTGTGCAATGCTATGAGCTCTGTTTTTGTACATTGTGCTGGAACATTGTACAGGAGATAGATGGGTAAAACCTTGAGAAGGAAAGGGTTACAATACATAGGCAAGTATGGAAGACTGGTTCGCTAATGACGGGTAAGATATGTAAAACTTTGGGACAACCTAAGACAGGCACAGCCACGATTACTTGCCGTAGTTTACGCTGTGAGCAGGCACAGTGTGCAACACTATAACTTCTGTTATTGTACATTGTGCAGGAATATGGCACAGGAGATAAAAACAAACAAGAAAAACATGAAAAATAAAGGACAAATATTAAAATCTAAAAGTCAAAACTAAAAGAATAAAAAGAAAATTGAAAATAAATCAAAACAATTAGATAAAAATAACACAAGTAGTAAAAAGTTGTGGCTAAGGTTTGGCTAAATTTAAGGAATGGGTTCGAGAAACATCCCAGAATAATCCACTTTGTTAAGGTCAGGTCACGGTCGCAGTCAGGAATTGACTGCTGGTAGGACAAACACACTCACTCAGGTCTTTCCTTTGTACACAAACAACAAAACAATGCTATAAAAACATCAGACTGTATCTGCATTTCTGCTAAATATACACAAACATGCTCTATGTACATGATGACAAAGTCACCTTTCAGTTTTCTGGGGTCTTTTAGGTGGTTGCTACACACAAACTACTTTGGATAACACCTCAAAACAAGAAGTAATTTGTAATATGAATGTTTCATTATTATACCTGCTGCTCTCTCACATGTAAATGTAGTCCAGTAAAGTAAAGACTACATTTAAGATAACAGATTTACCAATTTAGTTGCTTGTGCTGACAGAGCAAACGTCTCCAATGAAGTTGCTCGAGTTTGCTCCAGTGTTTGGGGTGGTTGTTAGGTGTCTATGGTAAGTCTACAGTAGGTTGTGGTGGTTTCAAGCACTTGTGATTCCGTCTGCAAACCCTCTCATCCAGCACCACCTCATCCACAAGCAAATCAGTTTTCCTTCCATCACCTTCATCTGCACTTGACCTCAGCATTGTCAAACCCCTGCCTCGATCACTTAAGATCTCCTCCTACACTGATGTCAACCACCGCTTTCTTGAGCTGCTGTCACAACAGGCTCCAACTTTCTTCTCACTAAATTTTTGAGAAGCCTCCTCCTCAGGTAACATTTTGAAATGACACCACTACTACTTGATGTCCTCAACCTCCTTCAACGCACAACAGTCCTGCAGTCCTGGAAAACATGGAATGTCAAACTTAGAAATGATGAAATCATCATCTAGATCAGGTCAGAGGTTTCCTCCCCCAGTGAGGTCAACCTGGACAAGGTATACCTGACCCCCCCCACTCCCTTTTCCCTCCCTTTCCTCTCTCAAACCCCCCCCCCCCCCCCACATCCACCCTTCTCTCCCTCCCTTTCCTTTCTCTCCCCCAATCTCTCTCTTTCTCTCACTCACTTTCCTTTCTCTCCGCCATCCCTTTCCTTACTCTCTCTCTTTCTCTCTCAACCCAGCCGGTCGAGGCAGATGGCCGCTTACCATGAGTCCGGTTCTGCTCGAAGTTTCTTCCTGTTAAAAGTGAAGTTTTTCCTCGCCACTGTCGCCAAAGTGCTTGCTCATGGTGGGAACTGCTGGGTCAAAAATAAATAAATAAATAAAATTGATTTGAACTAAATAACCTTTTGCATCTACAGACCTCTTACTCCCTCACTGTCTTAACATATGGTCTCTTAAACTGTGTCACACAATTGGTCTAGGATTGTGAATTATTCTGGCTTTAAAATTTAAGGAAACCTGAGCTTGAATAGTCGGTCTGATATATTTTTACATTAAGTTCATTCAGAAGAAGAGAAAGATCTTCACTTCACTTCACATAGTTTGGATCTCATATTAATCTTGTGTGAATGACATTAGCCATGGACAGTGGAGTTGTACATTGAATTTAAAATTTATTTCTAAATTTACAACTTACAGTATCCTATATTATAACTGGTAAATTACAATGAACAATTAATTTAATGTGTACTGTCCTATTATATTTTTTGTTGGTCCTATTAATGTATGCAGTCAGAAAAGTCATGGCACAATGGACATTCAATTGAAAACAAACTGACAAGTGAATAATAATATCTCACAAATATCAAACAAAAATGTTACATTTGACAAATAAAAGTTAATATTCTTCTAATAATCAATACACAACTCACTTTAGGATGAAGAATCAATAAACTGGTATATAACAGTAAGCCTCAAACACAACACAACATTTGACAAAAGGCTTAACTCAGTGTTTTGTCTGACTCTGTGCTGCAGTCTCCTCTACCATTGCTCAGTGTCTTGCTCTGTGCCAGTGTTTCCACCTCACAGTGCTTTATGTCATCCAAGAATTGGTCAGGCACAGGCTCGCTGGAATCAGAGCCAGCCTCTGATTTGGGGTTAGGGTCAGGGTCAACATCACAGCAAGAGCTGGAGTCAAAGCCAGTACCAGTGCCAGTGCCAAGGCTCTGATCAGGGCTAATGCCAGGCTGATATTCCTCCTCAGAACTAGACACCTGGCTTGTCTCTGAGCTTTCATCAGGAGATTCCTCTTCCTTTTTATCTGGGTCAGAGACCTGGCCTTCCTCTTGCTCCTCAGGCCTTAGCCTCCTGCGGCTGATCAACTTCTGCAGCTGTAGCTTGCTAGTGAAGAAGATGCAACGCCAGCCCACCTCAAGTGCCAGAGACGCCACCTCATCTGAAACTGTGTTGCAGCGCCGCCGCACTGCCTGCTCCCAAAACTCATCTGACCCACATAGCTGAAGAGCAGGAGTAAAAAGTGGGAACAATACAAAAAAGCCGATTTTGTTGCATTGATATAGTTTCAAATTTATTAAAACAATCTAAAAAAGAATACTGCTTTAGATTTACAATGATGATTTACAACAATGATTTATAATGATGCATTCACATGAGAGACAGGCAGAGGACAAAATTTGTAATTGTGAAAACTTAAGGTTACTGAATGTATTTCATGTCAGGGTACAGTTTACTTTGAGAAGCATTTCTTGTTGCGCCTCTCCAGAACTTACCTGCCTGAACCTACGTGATGTTCGTCCGAGCTGACCCACATCCTCTAGTTCGAGGTAATTTATTATCCGCAGAAGTAAGGAGTCAGACAGATGCTCCAGATAATCATAATGGCCTTCGCACAAAGCCTTGGTGTACAGCAACATTCGACGACTGAAAACCATACTGACCTCACCTGGGAAGAAGCCCATTAATTTCAGCTGTCATTCTTACTCAAGGATTCAGTTTGTTCTGGCATACAATATTCACAAAGGTAGAATTAGAATCTGAATATGAATAAATGTACACCTAAAATACTGTCAATAAAAAGCATCCATTTCCTACTGCAGACAGAACTGGCCAAAATTATGTTATATATGGTCTTTTAGGATTATCAAACTGAGGGATTATTCAAGTCTTCAGAAGTGACTGAAGCGAGTGGTCCCTATTTAAATTACTGGTACCATGTAACAGTGGTGAGCCGCATACACACAATTTGCAGATCATAGTAATTCTTACTGCCCTTGCCCTGCCGTCATTGAAGGCCATATGATGAGATAGAGCAGCAGATGGTTCTTAAGAACTCACTGATATGCCTTTTTCCGATCAGATGATTGAACTTGCCTTTATGGGAAATACTAATAACATTAACAATCTGCTCTATTCAGTGTATCAGTAAGCTATGACAGCATGCCACCATGCTCAACACAAGGACCTTGAAGCCAAAGCAGGTAAATGAAATTCAGCCATCAGCCCTTCATTTCATTATTTACAGCTATGCTTCGCCCTATGTGGCATGTTAAAATGCCTTTCATTAAAAATGTCCATTAACTTCTTAAACTCATTGCCCTTAATGGAAAATGGTAAGCTTGAGAAGTTAACGTGCTAATATCTGTGGGATCTATTGTGGACCTGTCTATCCCCTGAAATCCTTACTATGCAGCCAAGTGTCATCCAAAAAGTCCTGGTGAGACTCCCTCAGCTCCCCAGGCTTAGAGTACCTGTCCACAGCTCTCAGAGATATCTTCCACCATCTCCATATCACCTGGAAATGCCAAGTCAAAGTTTAACTGGTGTTAGAAATATTTCAACAAGAAATGAAAACCCACAGCTTGAATGCACAGTATTCAGGTCTAGTTAATAAAGGAAAACAGAACGGTCAAACAATCTAATAAATGCACTTTGTTGGCTTTTACTTACTACAGTTTAATTCCATTCAAAGCTGTCGGCAAACAGTAATAACGTTAAGCTAGTTAACGTTAACCCAACTGCTATGGTTGTAGCACGTTTAGCTAACGTCCGTTATTGTTAATGTCGCTAACACGCAGGACCTTGCTCATTAAGTGGTTACAACTAATTGGTAGTTTTTAACCAGAAGAGCGACACTTCTTATCAAAAACATTAATACTTACATCTGACTTGGTGACAGCAAAATAATAAAAGTTCTTATTAGGTGGTGGACCCCGTCCAGAGATTTCAAACAACGGGTCTGTTAAGAGGGACGCCATGTCAAAGTTTGTGTGTTGTCATGGCAACAGTGGTTTCGCAGTCGGAGTGGGACACATGGGAGGAAGTAGCATGTAAAAAAAACAAACAAAATTAAAATGATAAAAAAATTATATAAGAAAACTGGATGTTAAAAACGGAGAACTGGACATGGCTGACAGGTTGACTATACACCCAGTTGCTCAACTGCACATTGCAGTCTCATACAACAGCCCTACAACAAATTCTAGCATAATGAGGATATCACTGCTTTGTTTTGGTATTGATTTAACATATGTTAATCTTGAAAGTCTTGAGGCTTAGTTTTTATTATAGTATTATATTTTCTAATGTTTAGCCTACTCTCTCTGATAGAATAGACAGACAGGATATTGGTAACATACATCAGCTAAGTTGAAAAATTCCCAATATAACTTTCATATAGGCAGGATTAATTGTGCATCAGTTGTAATAATCTTAAAAAGAGCAACACTATTATAAGTTACAGAACGCATCATTGTAATTAAAAATCTTTTAATTTATTTATACATATATTTATATATGTACACATTTACTTACCTATTCTTGCAAAGACAAGAAACACATTGTCAAATTCATTGTTAGTCATTGGTGACACAATTAAGACCCTAGTTTTCCAGAGTCACAGGTGGATCCAGTTACGTAATAATCCATAAATGAATCTATTCTTGTCCTTTGCCTTATTCTAAAGCAAACTGAAGGATAATCAATGTTTCTCCTTATCCTGTCCTTCTCTCCAAAGGCTTTTCAATCAGAAGGCAAAGAAGAAGACAGATATAAATGGAGTGTGGTCAATACGATGTCACTAACATTTCATAAGTATTTTGTTTTCAAGTGTTGTACAATTTGTCTAGGCAGGGTGTGGTAAGCCTGTCATTCCCTGTCAATAGGACAAATCACCCGCAACCGTGTGAAAAACTGCTTCACTTGTTCTAAGGCAACCCAGTTTGGATCACACCCACAACCCTGAAGTTTTCCTAACAGCCTTTCCTTTAGTCTTTACCAAACTGATGAAATATGGTAAATATGCTCCTCTGACTTCTTCAACCCACAGCAGAGAGGTACTAAGAGTGTACTGACCAATTTTATACACATTTTGTAGAATAGGCAAGGTAGCAGGACAAAGAAATATTCATTTCAACCTGACTCATCCCTCCATTTGTGCTCTATTAGACATGCCTGTCCCTTTGTCTGATGGGCTAAAGCATTTGAGGTCTCTGCTAACCTCATGTTTAAAAGGATGATTAATGGCCCAGGTCACTGTCCCATCCACCTACTTGGGATATTTTTCGGATTCAAAATAAGATGTGGATTTGGTTGCTTTGGGTTATAGGCAACTTTAGACTCTTGGGAATAACAAATAGCACTCTGGATCTTTAAGTTAATAAAAGACATTTTGCACCTTAATGCCAGTATAGTATTATGCTAAAATAACAAAGAAAAATCCCTTTTGAAAATGAAATGAAATACCTGCATCACCATGGCTGCTTCAAACCACAGATCATGGATTTGGATAGAACCCTGTTAATAATCTTAAAAGTGTATATCCTTACTTATGTAGATAGTTTGTAGTGGTTTTTTTCCACAAGGTGTGTGTATACTCACCCTTGTTAACTCAGTCCTTGTTATACATAACATGTACTTAATTGCGATTACAAATGATGATATGCACAGAGCTTACAGTCATAAACAAAAAATAAAAAGCATATAATGTTCTGTATATAGTCCAAACAGTATACCCCCCGACCCCATATATATAACAGTCCCTTAGTCTTCAATATAGTCCTTTGTACTCCTTCATAGTGTTGTAAACTTTTTTATGGAAAAAAAAAACAAAAAACCCATAAGTCTTTTTTCTTAGAAATGTACTGCCACTAATTGCGTGACGGAACGGGTGCGTTGAATATGTGCTGCATGCTGCCCTCTGGTGGCGAGGACCTGGAAGTGTGCTACAGAAAAGGGTTGGTGGATGAACCCCCTGAAGGGAATGACCCGGCTGGGGCTCCCGCCTGAAATAAGCAGGGGGAAAAAAAAAACCATAAAAAAACATTACTGATGTAAAACAGTTGTACTTTCAAATGAAATGTTATAAATAACAATGTTTTCAGTGAAATCAGTCAGTTTGCTTGTTTCCTTCATCTGATTAAGTTTCTTTTCACAGACGATGCATGCTCACCATGAATGGGTTATTGGACATGCCAGGGCCCGCCATGGGCTGCCCAAAAGGCGTCATGGAGGGCTTGTTCTGACTGTAGACCGGGAATGCAGGGCCTAGGGGTGATAGAGGGAAAGGGATTTATATCAGGTTGTTGTGTCTGTTCTCTGTAGCACTTAAGTGATGTGTAATGGGAGTCTGTATTTTTCTTTTATTGCACTGCAACGGTTATATCAACAGGATATGAGGAGAAGGCCATGAAGAGTTAAACAGTCATTTTACAATGATATAAATCACAAGAACCATTTTTAACAGTTCTATAGACTGTAGATAGGAGAAAAAAACAATCCAGAGAGCCAAGCCCCAGCGTGTCAGATTGCATTCAGGTATGAACAGAGCCTTGTGAGATGTCAGATTTGTTCATTGCAGGGGTTTTTTGTTTTTTGTACAGAGCAGAACCCTAAAGCTTTGCACCCTAAATGCAACCTTTTATCACCATGCAGTAGCTGCCACTGATAAGTCACACTTTTAATTTGCTGCAGCCTGACTTAAACTCAATTCTCAATGCAGAGGGATATTGTCTAGATTTAAAAACAAAAAAAGCATATATTATCATTCATGCTGGGGGAAAGGCAGAGGACCTAAATCACTGACAGGTACTGCACAGGTGGAACAGGGTAAGAGGACAGAGGGATGTGGGAGGCCACTAACCATTAGACTGAGGGTGGTAGGCCCCAGGTTGAGCGTAAGGGATGGGGGCCTGCCCAGGGAATTGCTGCTGGAAGTTTCCGCTGAAACTGGTCGGGAGGCAGTAGGAGGACGCATTCCCAAAGCCAGCAGGCATGCTCATAGAGCCAGTACCAAAGGAGGCTACAGAACACATGGAGCATGTGTGTACAGTGAATGCACACACACACGCACGCACACACACATATACAAGGAGGAGTAAATACTACATACTTTCGCAAATCACACCTACTTGGCAATGTAACTGGGTTACATCAAAGTAACACAAATGTCTAAGAAAAAAACACGTCTTACAAAATACACCAAACCTATGCACACACACCTGCAGCTGGAGCTCTGCCATTGGTCTGGAAGGGGTTGGTGGCCATCTCTGGGGCAACAGCTGCAGCAACGAAGGGATTTGTGGATGGGACGGCTAGATGAAATAAGCAAAGCAAGTAAGTAATAAGAGTAAGTTACGAAATGAGTCTTCAAACTACATGTGCTAAATGTACTATCTGGAAGTTAACTATGCATCACTGTAGTAGTAATCATTATTACCACCTCCAAAGCCAGGCTGCATGCTGGGTAACACAGGTGGATTCTGGGCTGGTGATGAACCAAGCACTGGTCCAAACAGGTTCCTGTAAATGCCCAGATTAAATGTTTTTACACCCATGACAAACACACAGTACACGAGACAGGCATTAATTCACCTTTATAAATGATTCACTGACACTGTAAGCACCTTTCTTTTGAACAGGCAGTTGAGCTGTGAAAGCAGGTCCTATAGTTGTTTAAGTGGAAAATGTTGACTGGATTGAAAGATTTCGGTTGGGATTTAAATTCATGAATACCTATAGTATCTAATATGTATCTAATATGATCAAGCACCATTTCACCAAGTGAATGTTACACACTGCACGCTAAATTAATCAAATAAATGTAGTGTGTATGCAATACTTCGCACAGTGTGCAGAGGAATCAGGACATGAACTGTTTCAGGAGAGGATTTATGAGCAGTTGTCTGCCAGTCTCTCACCCTTGCACATTGCTGGCTGTGGAGACAGAGGAGCTGAGCTCGTTGTCTAACTCGGCCAGAGCAGCATAGCGGTCCTCTGTGCAGCTCCCTGTCTGGGACTGGGCAGGGACAGCACTAGACATTGATGGGATTGGCACACCTCCCCCTTTCAACAATTAAAAAAAAGAGATACTCAACCATCAAGAGCCACATGAAAACACACAAACACTCAAATAATAAAAAATACAAAGAAATAAATGATGAGATAATGATGCTTAGGTATAAAAGGTATTTTGTAACATATAGACAATGTGAGGTTTAGAACTAAATGTCCACTGGGTGTCTCCCTTCACAGCAATTCTAAGATATCTTTTTAAAATCAATTCAAGCTGAAAGGATGGTGGTGTGTTCCCAACACAGCTAACACCTTAGCATGTCTTAAGTGCTCTGAATAGTGTAAAAACCTTTGAAATGTGCTTCCATCAAGTTTTCAGTAGTTGCTTAGCAACAGCAGTAGTGATGACCGGCACATACTCTGAGCATCTGTAGAGCATTTCTGGATACAGAAAGGGCTTGCCCAGTGGACGCAGTGGGCAAGAAATGAATAGGAAAAATACTGGGGTGAAGGTGAGTGTATGTGGAGAAGGTGGAGGAGAGACAGTGGCAGGGAGGGGGGTACCTGATGAAAAGGACTTTGAGGGGGGAGACGTGCTCAGATGGGATGGAATTGCAGTGTTTCCAAATGCCTCAAAGTTGGCAAAGTTGGTGTTTGAATTACCCTGAGGTGCTGCAGCCAACACACAAGGAAAAATTAACACAGGCAATGAATGTGGAAATAAAAACAATGGCAGGGCAAATGCATGGGGTGATGACAAACCAAAGAGCACGTACTGCTAAATATTGTTATTGATCTGAATATTAGTCTGAGTGAAATATTTGAGAGAAAGATATCTTACCCGACTGGCTTGGAAAATGTGCAAAGTTGGCAAAGTTGGTGGAGCTGGCAGTTTGAGTGGGTGGAGCAGCAAAGATGTCTCCTCCCAGGTCTGAGAGCAAGTCAAACTTTTTCTCCTGAGCAGCGCTGTGAGCCTGTGAACGACCTAGCCCTGGAGACTGGCCGGTAGTAGCAGAAGAAAGAGAGGTTTCTAAACTTTTCTCCAAATAATTTTTTTTTAAATCCACAGTGGTGTTATTAAATAGGCAACAACAAAATGGCTCGGTGTGCATCTCTGTTACCTGGCGCAGTGGGGTCTTGTTGAGCTGCAGGGTTTTGAGGGGTTGGACTTCTGGGGTACTGCCAGTGCTGCTGGCTGAGGAGCCAGACACTGAGGCCTGGACACTTGCTACTGCCCTTGCCTGGTCTGGAGGAACATACCTGGACAGCGAGGAAAGAGCACCAATGTAAATGCTAACCCTAACAGATACAGCATTGTGGCACAATGTGAACATAGTGCAAGAAATATATTTTTGTCATGTCAAACACAGATGTTATTTTTGAAGATTTTTCATATATTGTGTTATTATTACTTTGATTTAGCTGATTATGGTAAGGGAATGTTTCAATGATCAAACTGGACCATCCTTCATACATAGGAGTGTTTGAAAGTTGTGTTTTCCTTCCACCAACACTGCAGTGAAGGAGGAAAGTGACACGTGAGCATAAAAAGTCCTAGACAATGAAGAGCAGGCTATCAAACTGAAACATATGGTTAACCGAGTCCATAACTGCAAGATTTTTGGCAGAGGTCACACTTAACTCTCAGCTCTCAATTCCTTTGCATTACAGCTGACAGTAAAACACCAGCATCGCTGAATGACACTGACTTTTTAGCACTCTATCTAATCAATCTACCACTTTTCCAACTACATTGTCTAAGCAGTGTGCACCCAAGTAAAAATATTACTTAATTTAACCAGCATGGACCATTTATACAATGTGTTCCCACAGGGTGAAGAACTGAAATAAGAGCAGTCACGAACGCTGGCTTGTTCTCTTAACAATGCGATTTACTTTTGTCAAAACTTATAAATAAATAAAAATACCATCTTTTCTTTTCGTATTTTTCCTGAAGGAACTCTTTTACTTTCTGTGGTTCTCGGAAATCTGGAACAACTGATGTCCTGTCGTCATAGAGGCCCAACCAGATGTGTTTACAGACCTACAGGGGGGGCAGAGGAATGAGGAGAGTGGGTGGTAAGGAAGGGATTGGGGTGGGGGTGGTGGCAAAGCCGAGAGAGAGGTGAGAGAAAGTAAAGGGAAGGGGGGAGGGGATGACGAGAAATGGGAGAGAGAAAAAAAGGGGAGAGAGGAATGCCAATAAAGTTGACTAAGCAGGGCTTAAAAAAATGCCAAGATGCCACTTGAGAATAAAAGACAGATAGCCATGACTCTAAACATAAAGTTTACCAATGAGAAATGTGGTGCTGAGTCTTTCTTTTTTGTGAAGTGTACATGATACCTCATTGCTGTGTTTCTGTAGGAACTCAATTTCCTGCTGTGTGAATGTGGTCATAGAGATGGACTTCACTCTGTGTGGGGGATTCAGTCCTCGCCTGTGGGTGGAGGAGGTATATGTTAACCAAAGAACAAGAGAGGCAGGATGCAACCCAGTACTACTCATGTAGCAAAACAAGAGCCCAAAACACAGATGCTCATTTACATTTTCCTTTCAGAGTGAATACATGCATGAGCACTTAATGTTTGGGACATTGTAACTGTGCATAAATATGTACAATTGACAAGCATTTCTAAAATACTAAATGGCAATCAGAGATAAACATTTACTGACAGTCTCACATTTTTTAAGAGAACACATTCTTTAAAATTAGTTGTTAATGAACAACTAATGTAGCTGTAAACTAACTGTATTCCACAAAATCAAAGTAAAAGACACAAGCTAAGAAGATATTATGGAACATTTGCGAAGCTTCAAGGCAGACTGTTCCAACAAAAACTGAGCATTATAACTGTCATGGAGGTAGGATTTATTGCAGGGCTGTTGTGTTACACAGAATTGGTTTTAGTTTGATGTACCTAATAAAATGGCAAGTGAGAGTATATTTATAGTGTTAATAAAGACCCCAGTGGAATTCTTCATGTTTTATTGCTTGTTATTAAAACATAAATTAGATGTATTTAGGATTTTTGACATCAATTCACAGGAAAAATGGTTGAGTGTCACAGTTAAAATAAATCACTACACATTAATCTAACACTGGAATAATTAACTGCGTAAGTATAAGGCATTTCACTATGAAAATCACATTATGTGGTGCAGCCAGTTGTTTTAGGAGCTAAATTGCCCATGTACATTTACGGTGTGCCAGTGACATTAGCTTAATAGCTAAGATTAATCTGTGACAATGAGGGTTTACAACCTGTCCAACAGAGACACTCTCTATATTTAAACCCTTGACACAGATAAGAAAAAGATCACTTTTATATCCCCTTATAGTAAGGTCAATCATAGAGAGATTATCAAATCATTGTAAAACAGCCCTGAGTCTGCAGTCTTCAAAAACTGAACCGTGTGAGAAGGATTCTAGTGAAGGAGGCCACCAAGAGGCAAGTAGCAATTCAGAGGAAGCTACAGGTTTCCATGGCTAAGACGGGTCAAAGAGTGCAGACGACAACTGTTGCTTCACCAATTGCAGCTTTATGGTCGATTAATAAAGACAAAACCGCTGCTTAAACAGAGAGGAAGAATGGTCTTTGGCCTAATGAGATCACAACAAACCTTTCCCAACAGGAATGCTTGTTAAAGTAGAATGTAAAATGGATTGAGTTCAGTAAAGGGTAATCCTGGGTGAAAACGTGCTGCAGTGTGTAACAGGAATGGCTGGAAACCAACAATCATAATGTCCTGGAGCAGCCAAGTCAGAGTGCAGAAGTTGTGGCAAGATTTGAAAACTGCAGTTCACTGCAAATTGAGAGAACTTGAACAGTTTAGCAAAGAAGAATGAGGAAAAAACGCAGTGTCTAGATGTGCAAAGCTGATACAGACCTATCCACATACTCAGAACTGTAGATGTGTCCAAAGGTGCCTCTACGAATACTGCCTTAAAGGGCAGGTAAATACTCACATAATCGATTATGCTGTACTTTGTTTAGATGGTATGGTAGATGTTTCAGTGTTCCCTTTTGTTGATCAGTGTCAAAAGGACCCAAATGCATCCACTGTGATTAAGTGTTTCCAGGCAATAAATTAAGGAATAAGATCTAATGACGTAAACTTTTTATAAAAACTATTTTAAAACTGATGGTAGCACTGTCCCTGCATTCAAAAGTTGGTTATAGTTAATTTCCAAATTTTACTTTTGATGTGCTTCTGTCATTATTCTGTACAGTTGAATAATGGATGTGGGCATGGCCTCAGATAACTGTCCACACACTATATGATCTTATCAGTGTCTTTTTAGCTAAAATGTTGATTAAGTTATGTGAATACTAATACAGAATGCGGTGTAGGGTGTGTAGATTCTGATAGATGAGCAACACGCGCACACACACACACACACACTCAAACTACTGGCTTATAATTAAAAGGTAAATACTGTACGTGGATGTTTGCTTGAAACAATTTGAGTCAAACATATCACATGTGTAACACAGTGACGGTAAGATCAGCAGGAATGCTGGCCTCTATATGAGAAACTGTATGGGCATGGACAGAGAGGATATTGCATAAATCAGATTCGTTGCCTAAATTCTGGTTATGATTTCACAACAATCTGCGTTTCTAATGAAGAAACGGTTTCATCAGACAGCAGCTGAGGCACGACCCACTACCCTACTTCGTCTTTCAACTACTTCCCAAGTTAAGAGACCCACCCTGCCCCTGCTTATCTAGAGGTGTGTGTATTTGTGACATGCCTTGTCTGAGGTCCAGCTAAAGTTCAACCAGAGGCGGCCCCCTGTGACAGGCTAACCTTGACCACACAGGCAATAAGCCTCTGAAATCATCCCTGACACTCAGACTACATGTGTTTGTAACGCCGCATTTTATCACACCGGGACAAAGCTGTAAACAAACCAAACTGACGACACTACCCAGCCCAACCCGACGGCCTGGGGCTGAACCGAGAGCAGCGTCAACGTTACCTGTCCTGACTTTAACGCTAGCTAACGAGCTAACGGTACCGCCAAGTCAGTCAGCGGTGGACCGCACACATCCATAACCGACAGCGGCGCCTTGCCGTTGCCTGGTGGGCGCTGTAAACAATAAAGACTATACAATGACCCAGAAGATAACTCACAAGATCCCGGAGCAGGTAGTACAGACGAAGGAGCCCACTGTCATGTTGACATAGGTCGGGCCGCGCTGATCGCAGTCGAAGCATTTCCTATTCGCGGGCAGGCTAGTCATTTCCCGGAGCATCTTCAGATGAGTCTCCTCCTGCTTTCGCTTCGCACTCGTCGCCATGGCCGAAAACAGCAGGCTGGTATCACCGGGGGTAGAAGTTTGGTCACAGGACCCGGGGTAGGGTGGGTGTCTTCGGGGGCAGACTAGCCGCGTACGACGACGGTGGCCAGGCAGACACCTTGCTGAGAAGTCTATCGGGGAGACTGAGCGACTGACAAACTGCTTCTTCTACGCGGGGGAAAGTGAGAGACAGAGCAGCTTCACGGGCACCGGCGCCATCTGTTGGCTTGGAATGATGCCTGTATTTTGATGAAAAATAACACTCCCTTCTGGAAATACTAAAGAAAAAAAAAAACTGAAAATATGAAAAAATTGCACTTGAAGAGTTTGTATCATAATAAAAACACCACACAGCCAAATTAAGTTAAACATTATTTTAATTTAAAAAGGTGGAACAGCATGTGTGTTATATATACAAATACAATCATAATATAAAACATACAGTTCTGTAATCTGTCCTCTCCAAAATAAAGGAAAATACTCTTCTTTAAATGGACTGAAACATCTCACTATCTCTTTTACACATGATAGAACTTTAGTACATGTTTTAAAATTCAAGTCTCTGGTCCCAGCCTTGGCACCCCTTACTCAACAGGTGCTCATTGAATATCTAGTGATGAGACATCCCCTGTCTCCAGTTCTGGCGAAGGGGAAGTCCTTCCCGACAGTGATCACACTGTTCTCTTTCATAGCCGTCCACCACTTGCTCTGCTTCTCTTGGTGGCTTCGCAGGAAACTGCTGGATGCACTGAAGAACTGCTCAGTGAACTGCATTGTCGTGGACACTGCTGTTCAGACGAGATCAGATTATTGTATTGTCAGTGGGGGTGGTGCTCCCAAGCACAGACAAAGACTTTAAGTCAGTGTCTTGCAAGATGACTATTTTGGCTTCTTTTAAAATTGAGTGGAAACTCAAGGCACTTGGAATAACACAGTCCATAACTCAGTGTAAATGCAAAACATTATCTATCATGGAAAGCTGTTGCCTCTGAAACAGTTAAAATTTCTGGATTATTAGTGTTACAGAAAATAAATTTCAAAATAAAAAAAGGGATTGGATGGTCAAACACTGACATGATAGTGTAATAAAAATGAAATTATTTTCGGGTATAAATTCCAATATTGGAATCACAGATTTGAGGACTGTCAAAATATTTGCACATAACATTTTGAGATATTTGGAAAGGGAGGTGAATGAAAAGAACTTCCTTCCTCTGTCAGTGGAGACAACAAGCAACAGATGATGGCGGCCTTATTTTGACTTTGGTCTCTTTCTGTTGCTGCTCGAAGAGTCTGCAGCTTCTTTAGGCTGGGGAAAGAAAGACAGAACAACTGTTCAGACAGATCAACGCACCATATTTATAACCTACTTTACAACTGTTTGACTGATCCAAACATTTCCAAAGTTGTTTTAAATAGTTTTCAGGTTCATTCAATCATCATAGCTTTTCATTTGATAAGTCCAGCTCTGAATCACTTTAACAGGCTTTAAAAATGCATTAAATAAAAATGTTATTTGTTTGTTTATATGTTCACCTGCTCCCTCTTTCTGGTAACTCTAAAGAAGTCCTCCATTCGGGTTTGCCTGCTATGCCCCTCTGCTTTTTCCTTTTCCCGCTCCTTTCGCCAGCTGTCCCGTGTCTGACGGAACCTCTCCATTCGACGACGGACCCTCTCCACTCTTAAAACATGATTACAGTTCAGACTAGTCTTTCAAAGAGATACAGGAGCATGAAAAGATGGAAGTTGGGCTTGAGCAAAAATACAGCTGTAATGGGTACATACTTTACATGTTTGGCGTGACAGAGAAACCCAACCAAGCCCTCTTCATCAGGCTCAGTCCAGGTGAGTTCAGGAGCTACAGTCTGTGGCACGTCCAAGAATAACTTCCGTGCTTCTTTGTACTTCCATAAACATGGCACAGGATGGGTCTGAAGAGAAGCAGATATTAGTATATTTTTAGATCTAGATGTTTTGGTAAAGCAGTGTGCACAGAGAGCTACGAAAGAAAGACCTCTGATAGTCCATCTAGTACCTTTCTGTTGACATGCAAAACTACGTTCTCAATAGTTCGGTGTTTCTGGATCAGCGTCAGAGCTCTCTTAGGACCCAAACCGCTTATCTTGTCACAGTAGTCACAGCCCAACAGAATACACAGGTCAACAAACTGTTGGAGGAAATAGCAGAAGAAGGACAGTTAAAGTACTTATGTTTGTTTAGAGTGCACACATATTGTATGCTCACAAAGACATCTTAATACATGTTTCAGTCTTACCTCCTCATGATTAATTTGGAGTTTCTCTAACAGCTTGGGCAAAGAATATTCAATTACTTCACTGTGAGGAAGAAGAATATAAATCAGCATTGGATCAGCTTGGAAACAACCCAGAACATCCTTCAATTTAACAGATTGGATTTTTGTATTAAAAAAAGAAGCATAAGGGCAAATATATTTATCAGCCTAAATATCTGTGGCGTGTGGAAATTGGAAAATTGCCAGCACCAATGTGAATTACACTGGTAAATGGACAGTCCTGCACAGTTCTTACCTGTCCCTCTTGGCGTTCAGTTGGCGAATAAGAACACTGGCTCCGAACGGCAGTGTGTCCATATCTTCTGATGCCACCGCGTCCACAGTCCCCTCTCTCACCAGCTGGGCACACAGTGCCTCAGCTTCCCCTGGAGCCTAGAGCACAAGACACGGGGGGGGGTGAAAACACAGCTAATGTGAGACAGAAAGACAAATAAGAAAGAAAAAGAGAAATATGAATGAATAGATGCAGCATTTATATTCTGTGTTTAGCAGATAATACCTGAATGAACGGAACACCAAGAAGCTTCAGGAGATGGAGACAATCTTTGGTCTGGGATGATGCTGCATTTAGTACAAAAAAGTCAAGATTCATTTAAAAGCCATTCAAATAATATTCCTATTGAATACTGCAGGACTCAGGTCTGAGACTAATGAAACCCCTGCTTTTTGTTTCTATGTAGATGTACCTGCACCGGTGCGGTTGGTGGATCTCCAACCAGCTGCCTCAGCTCGCTTCTCCAGCTGCAGGTAAAACAGGAGCTTGGGTCAGCATGGGTCAGAGTCACTTGCACCACTCTACAGGTATCTGCTGCATCTCTCATACTGCACTAGCTCGTCAGGTGCACTTTCACTGCCTCATTTCAGATATTTTCTTCTGCCACTGTGAGCAAATGAGGGAGGAATTCATCTTAGTCTCTCTCAGACCCGCAACAGTCCTACACACACCAGGAGGATACATGCAGTATCAGGTTGGATTCAAAGATAATAACTCAAGGTGTGACTTACAACAGCTGACTTTTCCCCAGGAGGTTTTCCGTCAAACACAAAGACTGGTTTTATGTCATGCTCCAGGAAGGTGAGAGTACGGAAGAAAAGGCCTGTCAGGGGGCTTGAGAGAAGAAATAAGGCTTCAGTTAACTGTATAGTTGTAGTTTACAATGTAGTTGCTCTGGACTGCATTATTTTATGGACTGTTTCTACTGTAAGTTTGCTCATATGCAAATGAAGTGTATAAAATATCAGAAATATCAATGTAGTCTAATACAACACCACCACAGAGAAGAGGAATGGGTCAGCAAGGAGCTCACCTTAGCATAGGTGTCGCTGCACGGAACTGGTTCACAATAATGGAGGTATCCAGTGCAATTACTTTTCCTATGGAGTATAAAGCAGCATCAGCATCATGAGCATCAAACGATACAGTTATCATACAGTCACAAGTGGCTTGTCAGTTCTCAAATAGAACTACAGTATTAAGTACTGTTACCTCAATATTCATGTGTATCAGTCCATTACAAAACTATACACATAATGTAACAGTACTTGATTTACCTAGCAGCAGATACTCAGCTCAAATTACTTGACTTGAAGAGACCTTGTATCTTCATAAAATGTATGTACCAGCAGTATTAATATACTGCCTGTTACAGGTTAATGTAGCTGACACAAAAATGAACTGTGTGACTTTTTAAATCAGTTGTAATAGCTTAATAAGTGACAGAAGAAATACCTAGATCCATTGTTTAATGTTTAAGTAAAGGTAGTAGTGCCAGTGTAGAAATACTACAACTAATAGTCTAAATACTAACTGCATTATTGGGGAAACTAGTGTCAAAAGTAAAGTATTCATTATGCAAAGTGGCTCAAGGTAAAGTGCTTTATTAAAGCTAGCCGTATGTTTTGTATATAAAAAAGTACAGTGTTCCCCCTCAAATGTATCTGGTTATCAAGTGAAGTAGAAGTACAGTAAAGCACAAGTACCTCGAAACTGTACTTCTATTCTGAACTTGGGTGAATGAAGTTAGTTTCCAGTGTTGTAGCGGTGACATTTCACTGCTGATACACAGTGAAAATGTCATTGGTGTGGTGGCTCTTTGAAGAAGTTTTGTTGTTGACATGATTAACTGTGACAACAAAGTTAGCTAGGCTACCAAGAAGTGCCTCCATGCTAACGTTAGCAATTAGCAATCTAACTGCTGTTTTACAATGGCAACGACTAATCAGTGCTAATAAAAGAGATGTGTTGCATGTTACCTGTGTAGTAGCTGATATCTTTATGAGAAATGGCATTGGGAGCATCGGTGCGGATCAACGCAGCCAGTTTGGTGATCCCCATTGTGCTGCCACCACCTCTGTTTTCTGTTTAATGGATGCTTCCGGAAGAAGACGATAACAAAACGTCTGCGATTCACCTTGATCGATTTCCGTTCGTCGATTATATCTGATGTAGAAATGCCGTCCTGTAAGAGCTTTAATTAAATGATACCTCTACTACCATTTCCACTTGAAAGGCATCTTCCTGGACAGCTTCCTGGTGTTACACACTAACAGAGCAGCAGGGGTCAGTGCTGCACAGAAACATGGCTCTGCAAGCAATTCACATCTATCATTTATTACAGCAAAAATATTTACAAACAATGAATGTATTCATATATTACAATGAAAGTAAAATACATAACTTAAAACTCCAGCTTAAAGTGATAAGTACAGCGTATAACAGGAAAAAATGACCACTGCAATGATGCCTCTGCATAATGTGTGATAAATAAACCTCCTGGAAATTACATTATGTTTTTCAAAAATAATGACATCAGTATTTCATATAGATATTCATCTATTACACATGATCATACACACAGTAGCTCTAAGCTTTATATCACACAGTCCATGCTTTTTTAAAAGTCTGGTCAAATTCTCTGGAAAAAGAAGCTCAAACTGTATAAACAGCATGGAAATAAGTTATTATTCACAGTAACACCCTCAGTACCCTATCTTTAGTAGTTATGTTGCCACTTCATCAAGCTCATATCACAATCACAGAGCATGTGACTGCCAAAGAGGTAAAAAAATAAAAATAAAAATAAAAAGAACTACAACATTTTAACAACAGGCTATTCAAGTACTGTACACAAATGTTTTGGGTGATGAAGAACTCAAAGGACATTCAGGGTAAATGTTATGGCATCTCTAGATTTAGTCATCTTATTTTGACACTTTAAGAATGGTTATGTTTGACCAAACTTGATAAACGCCAACTTCAAACAAAGAAGACAGATCAGGTCTGAGGTTTGGTCCTGTAACTACACTTCCAGCTCTGGGCTGGGTTCCCAAAACATTTGTCGCTCAAGTAAATCCTTGTTTCCCATCTAATCATTCTTCTCCTGAGGCTGAAAAGTTTCATTTACAAATCCTGTTTATTCTTGTGAAGATGAACGATGGCCAGCATCACCGTAACATCTGTTGTTGCTGTGCAAAGGATTTAAGCTTAAAGGTGCAATCAGTAACATTTTCTGAGCTCTTTGTGCAAAATATCCATAATATATCAGTGAGGGTTTGCAGTTTTTCATGCCACATACTCCTTTGCCACTTTAAACTCATCTCCATGTGATCTGTATGACATTTAGTTTGTCCTAAACTAAAGTAAACATCAGAGCAGTATATCTGAAAGGTGCAGAAAGCTTCAGACTCAAATGATGTCAGCCCTGCTTTAAAGCTGATATCATATTTGTTGGACAGCAATATATGTTGTAGCTAGTTTTAGTCTGATAAGGTATCTAGTATTTGTTGTGGCTGCAACATAGCAACAAGCCATTCTTTACAACATCAAAGCAGGTGTTAACATTTTCAGTTGTAGTGTCATTGTGCTCTGTCCTGCTTGTTGTTTTCCAGTTTATACAGGAATAGAGATACACAGGTGAAATTTTAATGTGAAGTCTGCAACCTTTAGCTTTACTCCTGGTCTGAAATGCTGTGGCAACATCTCACCAGAAATCACTTTGTGGCTCGGCTTAAAGTCATAGTCAGCCAGCAAGAAATTTTGTAACGTTGAGTAGATATACTGCACATTATTATGTATACAGGCTCAGATCTTACTTTGAAATTTATAAGTCAAATCTCAATATAGTACTTGCTATAAAAACATACGGGGTTATGGTTTTAGACATGGCCAATGTAGTTTTACGTTTCCTTTAGTGCCCATCAGATGTTTGTAGGGACAGATATTTTAATGGTTGCACCTTTAACAAGGAATTGCTTTGGTTTCCAGTGTTTTGGGAAGCTCAGTTTTGTCACACCTCAGCGACGAAACCAGATCCAGGTGTTAAGAAGCCAGAACGCCACAGTGGCGGAATACAGGATCACCTCTCGCTTGGAGCGCTCTTTGTTTTCTTCCTCCAGCAGCTGCAGACGCCGGTTCAACTTCACAATCTGAACGACAACATCAACGCACAAAGATGTTTTCTCCAATGTAAAAGTGAGGGCACTGTGCCCACGCTGGAGCTAGGTGCGATCTGCTGAAGTATAGTATCTGGTTTTCAATTTAAGTTTAAAAGACATGAAAAACCTGGTCTCCTCCTTTCAGATTTTTTTGGAGATCATTTGTTCTCAAATCCTTTTATATCAAACCAGACAAGTACAGAGCCAGGAGTTAAATAATATAATAATAAAATAATAATAGTTTAGTGTGTGTACTTTCTTACTGGCCTGTGATGTGATTAGTCCATGTATTTGTACTTGTAATATATTTGTTTGTTTACAGCCGACTGTAACTGTCTGACTGTGCGTCCTGCCAGCATCCTTCGAAAGCAGCCTGATATGAGATTCATCAGTTTGCTGTGTCAGTGTGCCTTCACTGTGCACTAACAGTTGGAAATTAAAGCAACATGACAACATACTCAAAACAGACACAATACCTACAGCAGAGCACTGTCATATGTCAGTCATCAGTGACAAAAGCAGGCATTTAGGTCTGTGAGACACTTACTTGTCGCCGTAGTGACGAGGCGTCCACCAAACCAGACTCGTCAGGGTTTATATCCAGGGCCAAGTCCAGGTGCGTCCTTTGGAGATGAACATATCACAGTTTAGAGTGATGGTAACAGAAACATAGTCTTGCGTGAGGGTTCCCTGGATAGCCACAAAAACACATTTAAAGAAAATACCTCAACGTCATTAATTTTCAGAAACCTTCATCACAAGTACCCGCTGTTTTTTCTAAGAAACTTTGTGAATACAGTGACTTCTGAGAATTTCAGGGACAAAAAGAAACACCTGCGGTGGCTGTCGTCCAGGACTTCAAGGACCTGCTGATAAGCTCTGCGTGTTGTTGACTGGATGTAAGACAGGAACCCCGCAGCTGTGTACAGGTTGATGCTCGCATCCTCAGGGGAACAGAGGGGGGGACACAAGCGGACTGGGGGGGCAGAAGGGGAGGGGGTTACACTGGCAGAGAGGTGAGTGGGAGAGAAACAGTAAAGAAAAGAGATATTTTTAAAACCAACTGAGAGTGAACAAAGAAGAAGAGACTGAAAAATTCTGAATGGAAAGGCAACAGGAGTGAAGCAGTGTCCTCACAGGTATCTCAGTTGTGTGGGTGTCCTTACCTTATATCACCTCTGTTGATTTGACTGCTGTGGCGGCCAGATACGTGCTCACTCGCACTGCGTTCTCTTCGAGACCGAGCGTGAAAGTGGGCCTGTTATTGATAAAGATTGGAAATAAGGTCAGGCTCACATTAAACAGTTACAGGTTAAAACCTAATCTGTTCATTTTCACTCCCTTTCATAGAAGGATAGGTCACACAAACAGCACATGATGATCAGATTGATAACAGCTACATTTACTCCAACACAGCTGATTATAACAAGTCAACTTTTATATTAACTGTTTGTAACTGATGTAGGGATGACTGTTCTCAAATGAAAAAAGTTGAGCTCACCTGGAACTTCCCATTTTTTAAACAGTTTTTCTGTAGGTGCTCAACCTTTAAAAGTTGTTCTTACTTCCTTTTCCACTGAACTTTAAAAACCACAACAAGAAGTAACAACCTCAATTAGTAGATAAATAATGGTTTTGGTTTCTCCTGTAGGCACCACTGTGGACAATGTATCCTTTACTCTCCCTATAAGTTTTCTTAACTTCCTTGTTTTTGTTTTTTTCTTCACACCACTAGCTGGCAATGTGACCCACTCTTCCCAACGTTTCACATATTTCAGTATACTTTTGTATTCATCACAACAAATTCAACCTCTTCAAATTCTCCTCAAACATCAACAAAGGCTTGTATCTCTTTGTTTCTCTGACCAGCTGATTCAGTTTTGTAAGCAGCATTTCTTTGTACAGTGGTTCAAGTTGTTATAATGTGGAGCTCACTAATAAGAACAGCCCATCTCTAGAGATGTGATCTTTCATTTGTTTGACCTGCAAATTTGGTTTAATGGCGCAGTACGGCTCATTAAGTTCTGATAACAACAGAGGTAGGCCACTGGTGCGTGTCGCCCTTCGGTGAGCAGCAGACAAAATCTGCTTGAGTGTGTGATTTTTTTTTAGGAGCAAAACAAAATTCAGCTTCAGACCAAAGACCACAGGCACTTTACACACATAAGACTGAAAAACACATTAATCCCCAAAATCTCAGTGGAGCAGTTTCAATATCCGACAGAGGGATGTGTGTAACTCCATCTCCTCTTGTAACTACAGCCACTGGGTTTTTTTGCCGCAAGTATTTGCACTTAAAAATTGAAGAGTAGCTGCACTTCGCCTGAGATTTCCATATTGGCCTTTATTTTTCACCTTCAAAACATCAGCTTTCTGCTCAAACATCACAGCCTTACATCTGTCTCCATCTAATCTGATTGATGCCTAAATGTTATCATCTACAATTTCATCCACAAACTTACAGATGCAACAGGTGAAGAATAATACTATATTAAAGAAAAAGTAATAACTGAGAATCATGGACACAAGCACCATGTTTTGTCACATGATGTTTAATCCCAGGCTGCTTTCCTTTCTATCATTTTGAAATACACAGAATCATGTAACAGTGCACAACAAGTGGGATCAGTGTCAAATTAAAGATTCAATTAAAATGAATACTGAATAGGAACCTTGACTGGACCCTTACCGCCTGGCTGGGATTGTTCTGTGAAGAGGCAGTTGGGTCGGTCTCCAGGGAGTCCAGTGGCTGTTCTGTGAGGGTGAGGACTTGCGGTGGGGCCTTCATGTTCAGGAGGTCCACAGGAGGGACGGACTGGATCAGGTCCAAGTCTCTTGGACGAGCAAATCGAGGGTCCTCATCATCACCTGTCGATGAAGCGAGGAGGAGAGGCACCGTTGTGAGATTGCATAGTATACTTTCGTTTTGGGCTTTGTACTCTGTCCAGCACCAGATTAAGAATGAGACATCCATGTATTTTATCTGGCACATTACATGGCGATGCATGCATGGCCCATTGGCTTAGACAGGACTATAAACTGCTTGTATTTTCTGCCATGCTTTTGAAGTCCTGTCTGCTGTCCTCACCTGCAACAACAATCCTCTCAGGAACCTGCATCAAAGTCGTGTGAGTGAGCAGAGGCTGCTGAAGTGGCAGCAACCCTGTTTGGTTCTCGGAGGCCACCTTGAGCGTCTCAGGGATTCGCATGCGCTGGCTGATGCCCTCTGTGTACTCCAACTCATAATGGATGCGGTTCATCTCAGCCGCCTCTGCAGTGGTGGGGGTGAAGGTTGGACCACTCATCAAGCCTGCAGACACATCAATTGGAAAGAAACTGAACAAGATTTAAAACATTCAACTGCTAAAATATAAGACTAGAGATAACAGTGTCACAGTGGCAGGGGTGTCAGATGTTAAATAATCACATCACAGCTCATATGTGTGAGCCCTGGATGTTCTCTAATGTGAATGGCAGCGACCTGCCTGCAATGCCATCCTGATTTTGTGATTTTAAAGCAGTGTTGTTGTGCCTGGATTAAATACAATTACGGTGGATTTAGCCCTTGCAAAATTGGCTCAGTGGCCATGTGGTACTACCCAAAACATGGCATGGTATGTCCCATGCAGGAGCAAGCCCGACGACAAGGTGGAGAGTGTAGGGTGTGTAGCAGCAAAAACAAATAAATAATACACTAGAAATAACATTCTCGTTGTGTTGCATGAAATTACATAACGTTGACATGGGGTGTAGCTGTTGTTGCCTCATGGCTTCAATGACACTGAATGAAACACACAAGACGCCATGTCTAGCATGTACGTTAGCTAATATCTGGCTAATGTCACTGGTATGCAGCGTCTGACAGGCATTAGCTGATGATATCCTTATCACTATACGTTAGCTTCGCTGTCTGCAGTAACAGGCTGGCTAACCACAGCTATCTATAGCGTTAGCTTCTATGGCTACTTACCGTTATAGTTTTGGCACGGAGGTTTACAATGTTAAGCTGTTTCTTTTGTAATATTAGCAGCATCGACCGGAACAGGCGACTAGCGACACCAAAACTCACACACCGCTTCCAGCTAGTATGTGTCTAACTGCCAATAACAAACCCCGTGTGTTCGCTGGGGCGGAGCTTAATAATTACACCGTCAGTCCCTGCGAGGCTCACCAGCAGGGACCACCGGGGCTCAAAAACGAGCGCACACATGCGCCACACTCAAATTAGCCGCTCCACATGCAAAGTTTATGTAACTGCGCTAATTAATACAAATGACACAAAGCTGTGACTCAGATTTTCTCCATTAATATGGAAGTTAATTGGTCTGTTCCAGCTGTAATTCAGTTTATTTATCAGTGTTAGACTGATGGCAAATTTATCTACAAGCAGAGAACACAGATTATTATAATTTTCATGATTATTTTCCTGACACTCCCACACTAGCAAAACACTCAGTATATCAAAACAGAGTACGTTTTTTTTCCTCATTTATTTACTGTCAAAAGATGATATATTCCATCATGATAAATTATTAATTCTCGAATTGGAAATTGTCAATTTTAATTTCATAAAATTCTGATATTCACAAGACAAACCAAATGTAAAGGATGACAAGTATCCATTGGATTTCCTCTGAGAAGCAAACACATTTCCTGCAACCTCTGAGGATCTGTGTAGAAATATTTCTTCACCTAAACAAATTTGCAGGAGCAGGTCATGGGTGGTTTTACTACAACTGGAAAAAGTGCCAGAGGTATGCAGGACTGGATGGAGAACAACAACTGTCATGGAGATGTTAATGAAGCGTTACATGAATGAATAACTGATAACAAAATGCTTAGAATAATAACTAATAATGATGTAGTGGTAGATTAATATTTGACTTGTGAATATTTTTTATAATTCCTCTTTTTATTGCCCATTAAAATATCAAATAGTTAATTGATAAATAATTTGATCTATTTATTTTAAAATAAGAATAAATTAATTTGTAAAAATATATATATCAAAACGTATTTTTATTGTGCAGTTAGTTAATGACTAATGCAATACTTTATTGTTATTTCCATGACATGTGTGGTCCTCCATGTGGGACACTTCAGTGGAAAGAAGTCATCAGCTCCTTCAGTTGCCTCAAACAAAGATGTCAGCTTCGCAATACAACTCCCACAATTCCAACGTCTGCGGAAACAATGCGCATGCGCCGTCTGTCTGGGCCATTATTTTGTCCTCCTCAAGCTTCAAATGAACAACAGGCTAAGCGTTCCTTGAAATGAATTAAATATTAATACACGGAAGGAGCATTTTTTTTCTTCTTGTTCATCACCGCCGGCATACATGGAGTCTCTCGGTCAATAGCTCGTTGTGTCGCCGGGCTGTTCGGTCCTCCGTTGGACTTGGAGGCCGAAAACAGTGCGCGAAGTGACAGCCCCGTTAAAGCCAGCAGATTGGGTGTTTATCTAGTTGGCTAGCCACCTAGCTAGCTTCCTAGACAGCTAAGAGGGGAGGAAAAAAACCCAAAAGGACCATCTGATAACTTCAGGAAAGGGAGAGCCGTGGCCGTCCCTGTCCCGTCCAACCTGCTGAGGGGATGGCACACCTTCGAGACATGCAAAACCAGGTACAGAAATCCTCTTTTCTCCAACTGTCACCTCCCTTCATCTTGTTCAAGACAAGGCGAACCCCCATGGCCGTCAGGTTTTCCATGAATGGGTGGGTGGGGGTCTAAGTCATCAATGCAAGTGAAAAACGAACTCTACACAATTCATGATGAATTTTTCATCTGATGGCCATTGTCAGCATCAACATTCAGGAAAGCAATCAACAAGCCATCATTAGAAACTGTACATTTCAGTAAAATGTACAGCAATATTTTACAAGCCTCTAATGTTATAGAGCTGTAGTTGTCACATGCTGTAGATATTAAAATATTTTACATTGAATCACTTGACTGAGCCTCCTTAGTCAAATCACTCATTTCCTGCTGACGTAGAGACAGAAAACCACTGAACTTTCATGCATCTTGAATTACATCCTGGCACAAAGTTCAACCTAGAGTCTGTGTAATTATATGGGCTGTGACTGAATAAATGGCTATTTACACAGATAAGAAAGGTAAATCATCATCTTTTTATATTTGAGCAATGCATGACACATTGTAATCTAGGCCAACAGACAGGTGTAACTCCTACTGTCAGATCTAATTAACCTCTTTATAAAACAGCATTCATATGTGAAACAAGTTGTTAAGTTTCTGTGCAGTTTAAGCACTTGGCGAGAGACACACACACACACACACAAATCGTATCATAGGAGCTATCATCACGACATTCGCTTAATAATTCAGTGCATTTTTTGCTGTCACTGGACCAGAATACCCGGTTGGACCCTGAGGAGTACTTCACCAAGCAGGAGCGGATTGGGAAGGGTTCCTTCGGTGAGGTCTACAAAGGCATCAACAACCGTACGAAAGAGGTGGTGGCGATTAAAATTATAGACCTGGAGGAGGCGGAGGATGACATTGAAGACATTCAGCAGGAGATCACAGTGCTGAGCCAGTGTGACAGTCCTTTTGTTACCAAGTATTATGGATCATACCTGAAGGTGAGATGAAAGCTGGAGCGACTCACAGGCAGATTATCACAGTTAGGACATGAAGATGTTTAGCAACACACACACACACACACACACACAAAGCGTGCCACTCAACCAAAGGCAAAGCTGTGGTTTTAAATCTCAAACTTAAACGTCTTTCATCAAGTATGTTTTCCGTCTCAGGGGACCAAGCTGTGGATTATCATGGAGTATTTAGGTGGAGGATCTGCTTTGGATCTGGTAAGAAGGTTTCTATTTTTATGCCCCTTTTACACAAATCCTACAAAGTAGCAGTCCCCCAATGTCCACCCTTCTCTGATTTATTGTTTTGTACCCTAATCACCCCAGCTCCGTCCAGGGCCTCTTGAAGAGACCTATATTGCCACTATACTGAGGGAAATACTTAAGGGGCTGGAGTATCTGCACTCTGAAAGGAAGATTCACAGAGATATCAAAGGTAATAAGCCCTCTCTTCATACTTTGACTGCACAGAAATCACAGCAGACACACGGAGCACACCTTGAGGAGGAAACACACTCACTGGCTGTTCCTCTTTTTCATTAAGCATCTTATTAGTATCACTTTACATAATTTTACAGTATAGTCCTGGTACAGAGCCAGGTGTAATAGTTCTTAACTCAGAGATAATTCGCAGCAGTATGCTGTATTGAGTAGAGAGGCTATGCATTAACTTTTAAATGCTGTGATTCAGCATCCCATTATCAGCACTGGAGTGCAGCTGAGCGAGATGCTGAACACTGAGCAATGACGACAGAGCTGCTGAGTAACAACGTGTACATCCAATCTTCACCAGATGCTAGACAGAATAAGTCCACACAATGAAATATGCTAACAAGCTGTAAAAAATTACCAGCACCATCTGTGAGCTTGAAATCTCACAACATAACTGAAAGTGTTAGATTTATGTCTGTTCTGTTCTGTAGCTGATGTTGTGCTCTTACATTCCTCAGAAAAGAGAATTAGCTCTTGGGTAATCATTAAAGACTCACAAAAATAATGATGCTAAGATGGCAGCTCAACAAAGACAGAAGATAAATATTAAAATTGGATTAATTTCTTGTGGATTTATTATCCATAGAGACTGTGTTTAAACTCTATTCCTGCCAAAAGCACTGAACATCTCCTGATGTCTAAAGCTGATTGTGTTTGCCACAATGAAACTGGAGAGGGGGACTCTGAAGTAGTATTTGTCCATCTGTCCGTCCATCTGGCACATATAATATAATATGCTGAAAGCTGCTGATTACATTGTAACAAAACTGACGGCTTTTCGAAGTTACACTCGATTGGCTGTAATAAGGTGCAATAACACATTACTATTTATCATCCCAAACCGAGACTGTATCATTTATGAGGGGCGGCATGTTTACTGATGCTGTTAAACATGTCCCGTCAAACAGAAAACAGAACTAACCCATCTTTTCCTTTTCTTCTCGTTTCCCAGCTGCCAATGTGCTCTTGTCGGAGCAGGGCGACGTGAAGCTGGCAGATTTCGGGGTGGCGGGACAGCTGACAGACACCCAGATTAAGAGGAACACATTTGTCGGCACGCCTTTCTGGATGGCTCCAGAGGTTATCAAACAGTCAGCGTACGACTTCAAGGTGAGGGCTCGAGTCAGTGCGGAGTGGACGAGAGACGACCTGTGTGACTGCTTTGAGTGAATGCTGTGTGTAGTTTTGTTTGCCTGTTCATGAAGTGATAAGCTGTTTTTATTGGTGGTGGCTGATAAGTACATGAAAGCATGGGGGAAATGATCTGATTCACACCATTTTAGGTAGGAAACTACTGCATATTTTAATTCCTCACACAGTTTCAGTTACTTACACCTTTCTCTCTCCTTCTTAGGCTGATATCTGGTCCTTGGGCATCACTGCTATTGAGTTGGCTAAAGGGGAACCTCCCAACTCTGACCTACATCCCATGAGGGTCCTGTTCCTCATCCCCAAAAACACTCCTCCCACCCTGGAAGGGCCTTACAGCAAACCCTTCAAAGAGTTTGTGGAGGCTTGTCTAAATAAAGACCCTCGTTTTGTAAGTAAAAATTCGGGGCGAATAAGATTGCCACTGATTTAATACTGGTCATTTATCCTACCATGTTTTTTATGATTGGATTAACATGCCCAGTCCTTAAAAGTAATTTGTTTTGAAATTTTTCAAATCACATTCTTATAAAGAGCCAAACATATGTTAAATCTGAGTTATGTGATGGTAGACTCGTTCCCAAAGTTTCTTTCAGGATGTTGTAACTAGACAACTGATCCCATCTGATTCTTCTCCCAGCTTCAGAGCCTCCTGATGATACTGTCACTGAACATTAACTTTTATCCTCCTCCTGTCTTTATTCCTCCTCTGCACAGAGGCCAACTGCCAAAGAGCTTCTGAAGCACAAGTTCATCACACGTTACACCAAGAAGACGGCCTATCTGACAGAGCTGATTGACCGCTACCGACGCTGGAAGTCAGAGGGACACGGGGAGGAGTCCAGCTCTGATGACTCAGACATGTGAGTCTCAAGAACACACATTGATTGAACTATTCCAGTTACACACACATCCACACTTTTCCAAGTATCTATTCACAGTCATTTGATGGAATTAGTGACACTAACCCAACCTACCAGAGAATAACAGGATTAGTTGATGGACATTTAAAATATACATATAAAAGCAGTGCTTGGATACTAAATTGTCCTGCATGGAGACATGCTTTGTACTTACAAAAACAAGCTCATTGATTCATTATATTTAGGTTCGATAATGTCTGTGCCCCTCATATTTGTAAATATTTCTCTCTCTCTCCTTCAGGGATGCTGATGGTGACGTGGATACATGTCCCATGTGGACCTTCCCCACAGTCAGACCCAACTCTATGAACAAGTTACAGAAGGGCTACACACACACAGATTCAGAGGTAACACACACACACAGATGCGCACACAGAGTCAAATCTTTGTTTTTATTCTTAACACCCTTTTCCCCTCTTTTCAGTCTGGAGATTCGGTGAAAAGGCAACCCAAGTCACAATGCTTGTCTGCTTTGGTAACACCCATCTTCAGAGAGGTAGGTGTTCAGTGTTGGGAGTGAGGATAACAGAACTTCGATGCTTGTCACTGTACCTCTGGTGATTTTAGATAAAGGGCAAACACCCTTAAACCTTAAAGCTATCAGCACTTCAGATTTCCTCCTGGTACAGTAATTGCACCGATAACAATGAAGGTCTGGGCTGCAGGAGTGATATGATCTGCACTGCATTGTTTTGTAAATGTGAGAGCAGTCTTGGAAGCTGATTTTATCTAATTTATTGAGAGGGTTACTCATGTCAGTACGTGTCTAACTGGTGGGGCTTGTTTCTAATTTAGGTTTTATTTGGTCCCAGAGTGACTCTAATCCTCGCTCAGGAAATTTGTGCAGTTTGTAGTGAAAACCATGCATTAATAGTACAAATTCAGTTGACTCTGCCTCACCTCTTGCTTCATTGTTGTACCTACTAAATGGATCATGATTTCTATACAGGATTACAAACTTTGGAGTTGTTTTAAATTTGTACATTTATATATCAGGAGAATAACAGGAAGGCTAGCAGGTGTAGCCTTGTCAGTAAATACAAGAAGCAACAGAGCCTGACTAATTTCTGCTTATTGTAATAAACTTCTTCATTCATGTCATAAAATTCACTTTTCTTTACCACCAGTTGAAGGAGAAGCGGCGGGCAAGTGGCGGAGGCGTAGGAGCCATTGAAGAGCTGGAGAACGCCTTCAACCTCGCCGAGGAGTCCTGTCCGGGCATCTCTGACCGCCTCGTCACACACATGATGGAGAGAGTGTGCAGGTGATTTACCAGCCAGTCTTACAGCTGTCAGCTTTTTACATCCACTAAGCAACAGTAAAAATGAGTTCATTTTATTCTAACCTGCTGCTTCATGTCGTTCTTTCAGGTTTTCTTTAAATGGTAACACCACCCCGTCTTCACGGTGAAACCCCAGCTGGATGTAACTTAACCCCTGACCACACCACACCCCCACCCCCTTGTTTTCAGTCTCCCAGACCCACCCAACTTCTCAGATAAGGACCACAGAAGAACACCCCCCCCCACACACACACACACACACACCATTCCCTCCTCCCTACCTTTGCACCCTTCCCCATCCTATCCCAGAAGAGATCTTTTAATTAGTTATAATTAAATATTTTTACAGTTTTTCTTTAAGAGCGGAGAGTATTTAAGACAAAAAAAGCCATGACATTTAGAGCGTTGTGTATACCTGTTAGACTGAGAAGAAAAAACTATAATAAAGTCTATGGAAAATGCCCCATTGTCTTCAGTGTCTTGTTTGAAAAAGATTAAAAAAAAAAAAAAACTGAGATTAACTGGAATCACAACACGAGAGGTTGTACATTGATCAGTAGTGGGGCAATCATCCATCTACCTATAGAAATAATTCATGTTAATATTTATGTAATCCATATAGTTGATATTTCTGTAAATTAAACATGTCTAATTATGTTTATTTCCTTTGGTGATTGTTAAATTACCATGTTATTACTGTTTAACTTTCTCCTATTAGTTCTAAAAAAAGAATGTGAGCTGTGGGTTTTGGTTAATTAACCTCTCCGTACACTGAGCTGTAATTAGTGATGCCTTGTTACAGTTGGGGCACGTTCATGGTGGTTTTGTCTGTCAGGGGCAATTAATCTCACTGAAATCTAACACACACACACACACACACACACACCCAGAAAGGGAGTAGCAAGCATCAGGGGGTAACGAGGCAAAATGTATTATAGGACGGTACTGAACCTTTAATAGACACCAATCAGCTGATAATTGGTCATATAAAGGTACAATGATGTTGTATATTGAGAAATGACCAAAAAAGGCTTCACAGAAGAGATTAATCGAGTTTAATAAAACCTTTATTACAATAAATGTATCAAGAACAATATTTGGTACTTTAATATTGGGTAAAAACAGCACAAAGAGGAATGTCAAGAACTCATATCATCTTGGCTGGTGAGGGAAACGTTGGCTACACTGACCTCATTGGGTCACCTTTAACCTCTGCGGTCAGGGAAACCACAAAGTACTCAGCAGTCGGGACACATAGAAGTGTATACCTCTTAAATCTCAATGGAACACAAAATATCAATGCTCCCTGGCACATGACTTCACTTTACAGTACAGAGGAGACATGAAGTAAATACATCTAATTGAGAGATGCAGCAAAGCACCAAACAGAGGCGTGTCACAGCTAAAGACACCTCATTTGTCCGTCCTTCATTTGTCACGTCTACAGGAAGACTGTAAGAGGTCAAGGGTCACAGTTTAGTTAATTCGTATCAAACTCAAAAGGAGCTTAACAACACTTGAATGCGGTTGTACAGTGACACTGATCTGAGAACTGCGCTAATGGGTGAAATTTGAACAGGAAAGGGAAGAGCTGATCCCAACACAGCACAGAAAAATTCACCTGAAATTTTACCAAACGGGAGGGGTGGGAAGTCGAGAGCTGCATGCATATGAGTGGCATAACATGAGTAACATTGAGCAGGGTGAACCCTATATGATGGGAAGCTTGTGTGGTAATCTTAAATCATGTGTTTGCCTGACAAAAAGAATACTGACATAATGGCATAAAAAGCTATTTCTGCTACTAGTTTTCACTATAGCGCACTCTCCCAATGAAGCTCTCTCACAGAGCTAATGTTAGCATGTGCTTTAAGAGATGTTCTAGGACTAAAAGCACTGAACAGAAGCACCAGTACTTTGGTTTTCTCTATAGCACAAAAGTAAGGAAGCAAATAAATTGGAGAAGTAACAGAATACCCCAATGTGTTTGTATTAAAAATATATACCACCATTTGTAAAGATGGGTCACATGACTTAATTTGAGTGACTAGCAAAAGTTTAACAAAATGAAAAAACAACTTTAAAAAAAAAAGAAATGGAACCGTGTGTAAATATATAAACATAACACTGTTTGAATATACTTTACTGTATGTATAAAACAAAAAAAGACTCCAGATCCCACATGTGGGACTGAATGAAGATAGTGGCAAGCAGTATGAGTCAATAACCAGACAGCTTTTACACCTTTTATGCTCTCGTCCAATTCTCTCTGGTCATAGTTGAGCAGTGGCTCAAATACCTGCAATGGAAAAGAAAAGGAAAAATTACACATCATCATTCAAATATGACAATTTTTGAACTGTACAGGTCTCATTTGTATGTTTACGTTACAACCACAGGAAATTAGGTGTCCCATTGTCCAGAAAATCCAGAATGATATAGAGTGTGGAGTGTGTTGTCGAGTCGTGTTCCTACCGTAGGCCTCTCACACATGGGGGCCGTCTCCCTCTCCGTCGCCCTGCTTCTGCATCTGGGCCTGCATCTTGGCAATCATCTCCTGCATTCGTCTCAACTGTACGACACAGGACATCAACATGTATGACAGGGAAACAACAACTGCACTTATAACAAGAAGAAAGCATGTTCATTTAGACAGCTTTGTTTATGTATAGATTATCTTCCTTATATGTCAGTCTAACTAAATGTAATATCATTATGTCTAACAGTTATAAATCATTGATTAGAAACAACTGCTCCTGCATCGACCACTTGGACAGAAACCAACTGTGTGTCTAAATTATTTACCAGTTTAACACATGAATAGTGAATTATAGAAACAAAACAGAAACAATTCTTGGAAATGTTTGACTACAGCCAGCAGCCACTTAGCTTAGCCTAGCATAAAGACTGAAAACAGGAGGAAACAGTTGGACTTCTACCAGCACCTCACTGAAATTGCCCTCCACACACACCTTAAGTCTTTATGCTAAGATAGACTGTCTGTCTGCTCTGGCTTCAAATTTAGTTTACAGTATGAGGGGTACTGATCTCCCCATCTAACTCTTGATGTGTATTTCCCAAAAAGTCAAACTATTCCTTTAGGAAATCTGGACTATTAAGACAGATGATCCACAAAAATTAATTTCTAATAGTAGTGTATTGTTTGAAATATCCCACCTCAGCCTCCTTCTCCTGCAGGATCATATCCTTGTCCATTTCCTCCGGCTCCGGTCCTTTTCTGTATCAATGGTAGAAGTACAGTTACTTTTCGTGTTTCTATGTATTGTAATATTTCTGCAGAACATATGTCAATTAACAAAGGAATCACTGTTTGAATCATTGTTATAAATGTGCAATCACACATTATAATGAGTCAGCAGAGCACTGTGTGTATGCGTGCAAGCCTTAGATTGCCTGTTCTACCATTTTAAGTAACATTAGGCAAACATGACAAAAGCCACACTGAGAAAGTGAAAAAAGGGTCAGTGGGTTAGTAGTTTTTCTTTGCAGGAAGGTGGAAACAGCTCACGAGAGAAAAGTGGGCGTCTACAACAAGTAACTACGAAGAGATGAAAGCAGGAAGATTCAGGAGAGAAGCAGCAAGTGCGAGAGTCTGGGGAACAGCGTTACCTCCCCCAAATGGGAAAAAAAACAGTACCTCCAACAGTCCACTCATGGGATTGGACAAATCAAGACCAGACAGCCATCTTTGGACAGATGGCGAGGCAATGTGAAGACAGTAAAACCACGCCCTTATCCTGGGTTGGCTTTAGAGGGAGGTCTATAAGAATCTTTTTGGTCTACAATGAGGGTTAAATGATGATGTATCCACACTATGTTAAATGACACACACAGTAAAACTGTTTACAATGTCTACATTGGTCTCAAACTACACATGCCACTTAGCTACCAGCTAACCATGTAATTCACCACAGCCCACTAAGGCCCACAGCATTAAATTCACTTCTACCTCAAAACCACAACCTACCTGACGTAGTTCACATGCAAAATGATGAGTTAGAGCTACTGTACTACAGAACTGATGCTATATATGAATAAACAAAAAAGGAAATGAATGACTGGAGATCCCATCATACAGGGGTAACTCTCATTAATGATCCTCCTCAGTAAAAGTGTCCGTGATGTGCGCATGTGTCTGACAATGTCACTTCTATGCATCTCTAACACTGCTGTATTTGATATTTATGATCTCTAATCAGAGGGTCTGCTGTTTGAGGTGGGGGGAGGTGCAGAAAAAAGCAAGCTGACAGACAAGTACGTACGCAGGAGACAGAGGCAGAACATAACCATGGGAGGACAACCTGCCACCCCGTTTGAGGCGGTCCGAGCGGAAGTTCTCGTAGTGCAGGTCCTGGGTCACTTCCTGTAGATCCTGCATGTGGGTTCTGTGGGGTGTGTGGAAAAGTGCAACTACTAAATGTTTCTGCACAGACATTTTGAAAACTACTGATGTTGGGCACAGAGAAGACAGTATTTATTTTAGACAAATTCTTCTGAACGGTTACTTTACTTCTACTCCTATGAATGACTTTAAAAAAAATACACTTCAAATTTTAAAGAGTGAGGAAAGTGGGTTATAGCCCCCTCTACCACTCACATCAGCATGGTCCGCAGCTTGAGGAAGTCGTTGTGCTCTGGGTTTTCCACCTCCACCACTCCCCAGGGGTACAGGCGGCCCCTCACCTTCTTCCCTTTGGCCTCAATCTGCTGGTTGGATCCTACGACTGCAAACGGGATGCTGGCCTGGAGAAAAGGAGCATTTCATGTGTCTGTTCTCATGGTTCAACCTCCCACATAAACAATTATGACACTTGGATAAATCACTAGAGTAATGGCACTAACTTAATGAAGCTCTACTGGAGGATACAGAGCTCTGTCGACATGTCTTTGGAAGGAAGAAAGTTTATATTCATTCAGCTTCTCGAGGAACGGAGAGTTTACCTTGAGGATCCTAGTTTGCTCTTTGAAGTCCTCATCCTCATCTGACTCAGCATCGGGAAGGTGGTAAATCTTAATACCATGCTCATCAATCTCATCCAGGATCTTACAAAGAAAACAGTGACAAAACACAGGTTATTATCGGGTGCATGGACAAATAACAACCTATTGTTTTCTGTTTAGTTAGGGCACAAGAAATATTACTAAAGACAACATTCTGCTGATCAAAATAATCTCTGACATAACCTCTTTGACAGTTGATGTATCACTGGAGTTGTACCTAGAGTACTGCTAAAGCTGTGAGCACATGATAGCTACTGTTTAACTCAGGGACTGGAAACCCCCCTCAACAATGGACAGCTCTGTTGTTCTCACCCTGCGCTTGAGCCTCTCCCTCTCTCTGAGGGTGAGAGTGTCCGCCTTGGCGATGACAGGAACCACGTTAACCTTATTGTGAATGGCCTTCATGAACTGGACATCCAGGGGTTTCAGGCTGCTCAGACAGGAAACACACAGACAAAGGATTCAAGGAAGGATTTATGAAAGGCAGAGAGAGAATAAATGCTGGTAGAAACACAAGAAACTCACCCGTGGCCAAGCGGGGAGATGAAATAGAAGCAGCAGTGAACTCTATTGTCAACAATGTGTCTACGATTTAGACCACTCTCGTCGTGGAGGTAGCGTTCAAACTGGTCATCAATGTAGGCGATGATCGTGCTGAAACTGGATGAAAAAAATATAGATGACATTAAACAGCCAGTTTATATCACAGTATGAAATCAAAAGCCAGATATCCTAATTCAAAACATTTCAACTTCTTTTTCACTGTCAAAGATCAGTGGCTCATTGCTGCTCATGATCACAGGACTGACAGTGGGTAATTAAAGTCTAAAAATACTTCATCTCCTCATCAGTGTACACCCTACAAAGATTTCATTACCAGTCCTGGCTGTTGATGGCGTCTCCATATCCTGGTGTGTCTACCACAGTGAGGCGGAGCTTCACTCCTCGCTCTTCAATTTCTACTGTCGACGCCTCGATCTGAACCGTCCTCTCTATCTTTTCTACGGGAAGGACAAATAGATATCAAAATGTAAGTGCATGATTTGTACTAAATGGCCAGAATTTGGTCATTTTGTGTTTTTAAAACATCAAGTGCAAAAATGGCTACAAATAATGATCAACTGGTCAAAAAGAAGAGCTATAATATCACACACTCCAACGAACACACCCTGGGTTTGTGCGTGTACAAGACAAAAGTTTATGGAGGAAAATTATACTTTCAATTAAAAAATATTAAATTTCACATCATTTTGGACCATTACAAATACCTTACATGTGTACAAAAATTTGGAAAAGCAAGAACAGATAATTAAAAAAAACTGCACCTAAGCTTTACATAGTACTGAAAACCCTGGTGTGTGTGTGTGTGTGTGTTTGTGTGTGTGTGTGTGTTTTACCTGCTGCTCCAGGGATTACTCTCTCAGGGTAAAGGTCAGTGAGAAAAAGGCTGTTGATCAGGGTGGATTTCCCAAGTCCAGATTCACCTATTGACAAAAAAAGGAAGTTAAAACAATCATCAAGCAAGAAACATCATTGATGCAAAATCAAGATCAAGATAAGAAAGGATTATAAAAGCACAGTCAGGTTCTTGTTTAAACAAAAAACAAAGACACTCTCTGCACGCCGCAGGAAACAAGACATCTGCCTGTGACACACTCTAGGCCTCGCACCACATACATCAGCACTGATACTAAATCTGACTTCATCATTAATCTTTTCCAGAACTATGTCAGGTGGCTGATTAAACAACCCTAGCACCTGAGGAAGCAGAGTTATAATCAGTCAGCAGTGCAGCAGAGACTAGAGGAAGACCGCTTGGTGGTTTCACTCTCGTTAAGTTAGCAACAAGAACTGAGAATATGGATATCCTCTTCTAGTCTGACTCCATCTTGACATGAAAATCTGCAACGAACTGAAGAAACTGTGCACTGGAAACTTTGAGACTGATTTAATTTGAATTTCTCTGCTGACTTTGCCTGGTTATGAATGAGCAAACAAAATCACAACCAGCTGAATGCAAAAAAAGTAAGAACCTTAAAAACTTCCACATACACAGTTTTCAATATAACAACAGAAACAAACACAAGAAAACATCCACAGTTTAAGTGAGTGATCAAGTTAGAAATAAATGCTGATGGCCTGATTCCCAGACTTGTTCCAGAGTCAAGAGCGTCTTTCAACTCATGACGCTGCAGGTCCATTGAACATTGTTTTAGTCTTGCAGTGTGACTAATTTCTCCCTGGGAAAGCCTTACAACTACAGCAACAACTCAGTTTGAGCAACAGCAGTGAACAACATTTAGGAAACTATACAGGTGGTGAAGCGCTATCAGCCTAAAGCTTGTGGACTTGATGCGGGAATGCTACTCTGCGTTTCCCACTAGAGTTGTGGCAATAGATTTACAGAGGTTTTTACCACATCCTAAACTGGCAGTTTGCCAGAGTGCATGGAAAATCAAAGTTGATGTATATATTATGCACACTACAGACAGCTGGGATAGAGCTTTAGGGGGAAAAGCAGAGTAAGTTTTTTGGTGTTTATAAAAATAGATGAAAAATGAGGAGAGGTTTTCATTACGTATGTTAATTGTATCTGTGGGGGAGAGCTGCAGCTATGTAAATGCACAGGAAACACTGATTTATCAAGAACAAGGGTCACACAGACGGTTAAATAAGCACTCAATGAGTATTCTCGAGGTTGCTGGACCAACAGGCCTCGTCCACTGTATGAATCAGTCCCTCGAGGCCAACAGGCTACATTCCTCTCTGGTTTATTTTAAAGCAAAAGGATGAGCAGTGTTCAGGGGAGCTCCTACCCTCCCCCCGCTCATCAACAAGCACAGAGGTTCACACAGTCACAGCACTCCCATCCAGCAGTTTACACTGCTGTTGACACCAGCTGTGCAACTATGCTGATGTGACATCTGCCATTTTCTACAGACCAAAATGCTTTTAAAAATACAAACCTACAAAACAACCAACTTACTCTCAACACACAAACAAAAGCAGCTACAGACGTGAAAGAGTTGTAAGACTGCTGTGTAAAAAGGCCATTGTGAAAAGAAAACATGACACAAACGGCTGTTTTTTTATCGTGCAGGCTGATGGCCAAAATTCCGCCATAAATTCATCCCAAAAGCATATTTCCATGAGCCAAAAAACCAAAGTGCATTCCTCAAATGTCCATGTTTACTTAAGCTGTCTCACTTGAAATTTGTTATCACTGAGATACACTATCATTTTCCAAACTACATAAAACTAGAATCACATAACACCAAGAGGAAAAGGACAAAATGTGAAAAGGTCTTAAAAACAGTCCTGACACACTCACCTACTACCATCAGTGTAAACTCAAATCCTTTTTTTACTGACTTGCGATGAACCTGATTAGGCAGGTTGGCAAATCCAACGTACCCTGGGGTCTCAGGGTTGGTGAACTGGCCCTGCTGTAGGAAAAAAGGAGTACAAAGACAGAGGAGTCATTATCATAGTCATAATGTTTGGGGACATTAAAATCTAAGATGAAAGACAGCAGTTTTGCACAGAACTATTGTTTTAGTTTAAGCTAATTTTTGTGTCAAGATGAATCTAAATTAGTTTGTAGTTTACTCTAGCAGTAACATAACAATTATAGGTGCTAGAGCAGAAATCACAGGGGAGACTGTTAATGAACAGCTGGGGTATTTAGGGAGGGCACCAGTGACTTCTCTGCGGCCTATTTGCAAAAGACCTTCCACCCATCATTCCAGTTTTTATGGCTCTTTCCTACACAGAGCAACTCAACGGCCTCTGTTACACTGCTAGACAGCAGCAAACACAGAGGTACCTGTTCCTTATTTAGTTTGCTCTTTTTTGGCCAAACAGTCTTGTATTATTTATAAACCCCTCCATTCCCTGTGCTTTTAGCAAAGGTCATGACTGATGAGAGACTGATAAGCAGTGTGTTCCTGTGCTGCCTAAGGGCTTTTCAACGCCCATAGAGCCACATCAGTGAGTCATGCGGATGGAGAGCAGCACACTGTGACCAAGTGACCAAGCATTCAACAAGTAACTAATGTGTTTAGAATAACATCACACTGCAGAAAATAGTGGGAGAAAAGCAGGAGGGTACAAAATGTCCCACTGACATGAGCAGGAATGTTGAGTTTAAGAAATGAAATCCTGGACTGAATCTGAAGAGGACAGCAAACTTACTGTTTACATTACTAACAAAAGCACACCACCTACGATGACGTCTGACTCTGGGGAAAAAGGACATATCACTAACATGAAACCTTGTGTTCTCATCATTATTAATGCTATGTCATTAAACAAGAACGACTGTCACTGAAGCAGAAGTAGGAATCTGGTGTCACTGCATACTGTATCGGTTGAGGTTGACTACCTGCTTTCTGTTTTCTAAGACTCACCTTCATTTTATCGGCCTGAGACATTTTTTTTCCTTGTTGAACCTGAAAGAAAACACAGACCATATCACATATACTGAGAAACCCACAACAGTAACTGGCACTAAAACTTAATTTTGCTACAATTCTAGCTTTTGTGTGAACCTTTTCTGAAACAGAGGTAATTCATGCAGTCACAAACTTACAGGCCTGACTGTGTCAGAGACAGGAAGTCTGGTTTGTGACAGTGCTGCTGTGTCTCACCCATACTATCTATGGTGTTACCACAGAAAACTGACTCTGATCTTCTTTTCCTGCTAGCTGCAGTATTACAGCTGCGTCCTACTACAACACGATGATCTCAGGATAAGACATTAAACTATGCTTATGCTAGTAATCCCAACGTCTCTACAACTGATGTTTACTGCTTTGTTGCTGGTTGTTGTGTTATAATTCGGTGTCTTTTATTCAAACACTATGATGAACTGAGACAGAAACACACAATGTTAGGATGAGACCGACTCAGTGTCTCACAATACTACACAACATAAAACCGTTTATTTTACCGGCTTATTAGACAAATGTCTGTATCCAAGTTACTTTAGAAAATAGTTTGAGCCAATTTAAAAACTCTTACCAACCCAAACTAGTTACAGACATATGAAACGCTAACTAAGACTAACATTGCTAATTTTCTTACGTACTCTGGTACTGAAATGGAAATTAGCCGGTTAATTAGCAACGGCTATTTTCGTAACGGTAACAACCAAGTGGGCGTATAATGGGCTGGCGCTGACATCTGCCATTAAAAAACTAAATTTTGTTCTTGAAAAGCTATCAGAACGAGTTCAAAGCTATCCCTCCAGCTAACAGCCCTTCGCTAGCTGTAGAGAAAACTTGGTAGAAGAGAAGCTTAGCGTAGCGTAAACCACTAACTAGCCGAGTAGCTTCTCCTGCTGCAGGATGTTCACTTAAACAGCTAATGTTAGCGTCGTCGGCTCAACAGCGAAACCGCGACCTACACAGCAGCGAGACAACTTAGAGATGAATAAGAGATGAATTAAGAGAAATCGGCGGTGTTACCTTACAGTCCTTACAGTGCAGAGAGGTACCGGACAGACTGAAGCTGACGATGAACAGCGGACTTGGCGGACACCTCAAATTCTTCAGATTCCGCTGCAGCAGCTTCCTTTAGCACACACAGACCACAATGCACTGGGCGAGAGGGGAGAGGAGCGGCAGCGGCGGGGCTCAGCCCTGTCCCACTGTTCACACTGTCAGCCTGCCCTCACACTGATTTATCATATCAACTCACTATAAGTTCGTTTAAGATGATGAATATTATTATCAGGGTCATATTAACAACAATGGTGTACTGAGGGGAATCCCATCACGAGGGGAGCCTGCAAAAAGTCTGCAAAAGTTTGTTTTCATTTACAATTTTTAAATTTGACTTTATGAGTATTATAAGTTAACTAGTGGTATTGGCTGAACAAACAGTTTGACAGATTATTTAATGTTCTTTAGACATAGATAGATAGATAGATAGATAGATAGATAGATAGATGTGTTTACATGGTGATTCAGATATTTGTACAAGTGTGACAAGGGATGTATTAAAAAAAGGGGATGGTGAACCACTGGGACTACATGGTCCAAGTGTTAATGCTACTCCACTGAATAACAAAGTCAGAGATGTAACCGCACTATTTAGGATCACAATTAGACATCTTGGGCCCAGGAAGAAAATAACTCAAGTCTTATCTTAAATTAGCCATACAGCCTATTCAGAGCATTTATTGCCTCTCACGAAGTTGCCACTGGAGCCATCACCTCCTTTTTGCCCTAGCACAGTCAGAATATAATAAACATAATATAATGAACTGGACTCTCTTAGTATCTATTTATCATGAATATGCAATGATAATGACTAAAAACATCTCATCTTTGCTGCACAATTACGTTAATTGTAATCACATGTTAATAATGACTTGGCAAGGTGCTGACATTTTAACCTGCATTAATGATAAGTGGCCGAAAGAGGGGGCTGAGACTCCTCGTGAAACTGACAAGCGTAATATTTTACACTGCTTACTTTAAAATATTTTTAATTGATTAATCTTACAGGGCTAAATAGAGATTAAAGAGTCGTCTAAAGAGAGTAATTTCCTAGAAAGGTTTTTTGTGTTTGGACCGTCGGCTGTCAGCTTATCATTTATATACAGTTTATTGAACATGCAAGTAAATAATCCATCGGACAGCTGCTGTCAATGAATGAACAAGGTAGTTCTGTTTACTACAGCTGTGACAGCTAGTGTTTTACAAAAAGCCCTTTGTCATTTTAAACTAATTTGAAAACTGTCAGATACTTTTTTTAGCAGAGTTAGCAAAGGTTAGCTCTGACTGTACGGACTCAGTGGTAACGAGCTAGGTTAGCTCACCAGCTAGCTAGAATACCAGCGTTGTCCTTGGTTACTGATTCTGGTTGATGGTTTGAAATCCATTTCGGTTTTAATGACGACGTTTTGAAGCAAACACAACAGTCTGGCATACAGCACCAGGAAGTGAAAGCGATATAAATGGTACTTTCTGCTTTACTGTCAGCTGGCTCGTTGGTCTAGGGGTATGATTCTCGCTTTGGGTGCGAGAGGTCCCGGGTTCAAATCCCGGACGAGCCCACCTTTTGCTGTTTTGTTTTGGTTTTTTTTCATCTATAACAAGCAATAATTTCTTGTACGCTTGTGATATGTTTTCCGTTGTTTTGTTGCAAAAACAAATGTACAGTAGTGGCCAGTGAACCGTGTCTCCTTATGCTCTGTTACACATTGTTACACTGATCTCTTGTGGACTTTGGCAGTACTACATTTAGGGCATTTGTTTCTTTATCAATATGACTACCTATACAACAGCTGTATATGTTATTTTCTGCATGAGTTGCCTTTTCATCTATACTACACTGATAATTTAGTCTCATAAATTTGAGCTCTGGTGTGGTGGCCCACTTTTTCATACAGTAGAGACATTATGTCAGTAAGGTGGAGTTTACAGAAATACAGGATGTTACCAGTTTAGATACAGGACATTTAAAGAAAAGTAGTTACGGTACAGCAGTTCTGTGGCTTCTTTCAGTTCCTCTCTCTCTATAGACTTCACATCACCTGTGCACTACCTCCATTATTTCCATAAGCCTCTTAGTGGCACCATGTTCTGTCATTTGTAGAGTGGCTTCATACTATGAAGTGTGTGAGTTTCTATATATTTTAAGTGCCTCTTTCCTGTACCTACTTAATATGGCAAAGGGGTTCCTGTCCTGCTATGAATAAGAATGGAGATTTTTGATCATTCCCAGTTTTTTAAATGGATGCTACATGACGACACCGCACTATAAAACTCAACTGGAAGAGACTTGCTGACAGAAACTGGTATGAATGTGGGTCAACACCTTTAACTGCTTATTTTATTTTACATTTCTCAGATTTACCTCATCTGATCTGAAAACTCCTTGTTGCAGTTGTGCACAACAATAACACAACACACACTGATGAGAGGCACTGACACGTCTGTGTGTCGCTAATGGTTTCATTTGTGAGTGCTCACCCTGTTCTTACATGTGAACTCAGTGGGATTTTGCTCCTGGCTGACAGCACATTAAAGGACTTCAAGAGCTCTAATATGAAGATATGTAATATAAATATAAATAGAGGTTGTTTTTCTTTTTAACTACAATAATAGCATTGTCAAAAACAAAAGATGACGTTAAGCAAATTTCAAGTCTCTGCAAGGTGACTTTCACATAAATGGAAAAAGAAGCTGTTGAAGTTCAAGAGATGTCATTCTAAAAATATATAAATACTGCGTCATGCTGGACAATGTTGCACTGAATAAGATAAAACATGCAAAAACAATAATTTTGTACTTGAAGCGTGATGAGACAAGAAGAATTGGAAACATGAGTGCCTGAACTTAAAGCCTGATAAAAAATCAGATTTTTCGCTGATTACTCAAATATTTTTTAATAGATCATTTATTTTGTAAATCTGTAATTATGTACAGAAATACATATACATATACACACATGCACATTTAGCTCCTGAAAACATGGTTTCATATTTCTCTATAACACCAAATATCTGTGACTAAATAAAAATGCAGCTAATGTTCTACATTATTTGCAGACATGTTATTCTTTTCCATTGAGTTGTATATACCAGTAAAACCTGACTTGCCTGCAATTAAATTCAGAGAAAAGTGAAATTGCTCCAACCATCAGCACTGCACAAACACAGTAATCTAGTCTCTTTCTCCAACAACACCAAACCCTCTGTTAAAAACCTACAGTAATGCAGCTTGGTCCTTTTTGCTAAGGTAAGAAAAGGGATCATATCACTCCCTTTGTATGTGTTTTTATACTTACTTACTCTTACACTTCTGCTGTGAATGCATTTAAAGGCTTTTGTGACTTGATTTATTTCTGTAAATTCTCTTTCAAGCTTGTATTATTTTTACTGTATATTGTAAAGCATTGTGTAATCTGTGGTTTTAATAACTGATATATAAACAAACTTTACCATTGTTAGTATTATTATTCTTTTGCCCAAACCTTCACAAACATTCTATAAATGTACTCAATGCATTGAAGCCAGAATCAGAAAAAAAAGCTTCTAGCCTCTGGTTCAGTTTCCTCCTCCCTCCATCACTACGCCATCATCACCCCCTTAACCAGTCTGTCATTTAAAGTAAGCAGCCGCCTGCTTAGCCGGCACCTTTCACTTTTCAAGCAGCACTTAATTTACTGCAGGACATTTTAAATCTCCTGCCTCTGTGGCACCGAGTCGCTGACAAATGCCTGGTTGCAAATGTATCTCATTGACTGCTGACTCGGTTGTATTACAAGCTGGCTGATAATGTGGCCCTCAGGTTTTATCCTCAGATGTTGGAGGAAGTGTATTAATTTAGCCGAGATGGGGCCTTATGAAAGTGTACTGGCAGGCAGAGACGAGCAGATCTCTCCCCCCACCCTCCCCTCCCTCTCTCAGCCTCTCGGGATTGAAGCTATCTGCCACAGAGCCAGAGCATATTCCACCATCAATGTGTCAGGGGGAAAGCTATTAAAACCGCTTTACTTTTCCTAAGTGTCATGAGAATAAGCACAAGATTTAGTGAAATCCCCCCCAGAGCAATGAAAATCTTGGGGATTTTCCCCCTGAAATGTTTTTTAATGGACTGCTCAGAAGTGTCAGGAACTCTTGTTGGACTTGAATGTAGTTTTTTGGATTTCAGTGAATTTATTTGGAGCTGAAATGACAAAATTTGAAGTATGAGTGCATCTGAACTTCCCACTTAATCAGATAGAAACCTATTCACAAGTTTACTCGTATTCAGTAACACAATTCCAGTGTAACGCAACTCAAATGACATATTTCCCTGAGGTTAAAGAGTGTATTTGTGTTTTTAAAAGGTGTCAGTGCATTGTGAAATCATGCCAAGGTTCACCATGATATGCAGAAAAGATCAACATACTGATCTGGTGAATCACCTGCACAAAGGGGCCATCTTTTTGTAAGAGAACCTCAGCCTTTATCTCATCAAGTCTGCCTCTTCAGACAGCCACCGTGATCTTTTCTGTCAGGAGACTGTGGAAAATTTAATTTATGTGTCAATAATTTTCTCCCGCTCCTGTGATTGACTGAATACATTTAACCATCTCAAAACGCAGTTAATCTGATGAACACACCAACATTTTGATGTAGTTTATTGTCTTGTACTAATCTATCACTTAACATTTCTTTAAAAAAATAAATAGACAATCAAAATCAAAATAATCTATAAAGTCTGTTTATCAAATGTTCTGGTGTCCATTTGTCACATTTGCGAGCTTAAAGGAACGATTCTTTTCCATGTCAATTAAACTGTTAACTGTTAGTTTTGAAATTTTAAATTAAAGCCAAATTCTTGTTTCACTTTGCTGAGTCAATGGTTTTTACAGAGGATATTTCTATTTTTATCACTTCATAATCAGAAAATACTGTAAACAGTCATAAAAAATAAACCAATCACATTTCGCCATGTTGATATATGAATGATATATGAATAAACCCCTCTGTAAAAACCCTCAGAACAGATATACAGGAATAAAACTGGAGGGTTTGGTGCATTTAAGTGCTATTGATGTGGAGAAATTCCAACAACCTTTAAAGATTTGTACTGTAATTGAAATCTATAGACACAAACAGACAATGTGAAGTAAAACAAACACCTAAACACTTATTCTGGGTGTTTTCTTGCCACTAGTCTGAACGAGCACAGAACGAAATTATGAAAGCAAAATAGGCCAGAATCTCAAAATTGACCAGTGCATGAAAAAACAATGTTTTTGTCTGTAGTGTCTCGTCTTCAGCTGGAGGCCAACTGGGCTGTTGCCAAAAACTGGCATGTTTCACAGCGTCCACTGCTACGCTCACAACAGCCAGTGTAAAGCAAAGTCTTTTGTTGAGGTCTTCAATAATGTAAGACATGTATGCACATATAATCTATCTACAGTGTAATCTGCTCTAAGTGAGTTTTAATAATGGACACTCCTGAGGAGCTGCCAGTAAACCCAGTATAACCTGGAGATCAGTGAACAATGCAGTCGTCAGACACTTCAGCCATTTACAGAAAGAAAAGCCATTTCACAAGATGTAGAGATATATAATCAGTAATTATTCTGTTAATCAATGCAGTAAATTAGTAGGAACCCTCAGAGTTTTTTCCTCCAGTATGTAGTTGTCTTGAGAGATTCTTTTCTTGTCAGACGTTGGCTCACTCCCCCCGGCCCAGGCGCCCGGCCTGCCTCTCTGTGTCATCTTTCATTTCCTTTTCACCCCCAGGTCTTTCTGTACCTGTCAATTTCTTTCTACAGTGTGACTCCTTAATCCACCTGAGTGCATGGAGGACAGTTTTGACATAAGAAGAAAAGATAGACTCCTAAGGAGAGGACCAGTATCTTTAGAGCCCGGGGGATAACCGGATTACGACAGCCATTTTGTGCTGCTGGCAGTTTTTCTTATTACCCATTTTTTCCCCCTCCCTCATCTCTCCAGAGTTGAAATGCTGCCCTTTCTTAGAAGTCAAACCAAACACTGACTAGAACACAAAAAACACATACTCCCTGTGTTCCTCTCCAAATAAGACGGCGGAAAGTTTTGTACGAAGCAGAAATAAATCTTTACAAAAGCAACAACGAAACAGATTATTTCTCTCAAACTGCCCTTCATGTGCTCCACCTCTCCAGTTTGTTGTTCTCAGACAGTTTTTCTCTCCTCTGTTGAAAACTCTCTAAAACACGGTCCCTCTGTGGAAGTAATCATTGTCTCTGTGTGGCGGTGGGCGCCTCCTGCGTGCGAGGCCTGAATCGACAGCACAGTAGATAACAGCACAGCTATGAGGAGACAGATCAACTGTCTGACCCCTGCTGCCAATCACTTTATCCCTCCAGCCCGTCTGCTCTGAGCAAAACCCACGAGAAAAAAAAAAAAAACACCCTCTGAAAACGTCTTATCATCGCCACCACTGACGCGGTGTGCACCACTGGATCTTCTGTGTCCATTTATTCTGCCTTTGAAGAGGCCCACGGTGCCTTTGATTGTGGGAGGTAAATGAAATAAAGGCCTCCTCCTCGCCCTGATATCTAACTTTTATCGCTGCTTCCAAAACCTAAACCCATGAGCTTCAGCTAACCGCCACAGGTCTGTCTGACGGACAAACACATCATGCTTCTGTCATGGTAATAATCCTTTTTGCAGAAGCCATTTTGGGTGCCTTTGAGGCAGCCTGGAAGCTCCCACTCAGACACCCAGAGAGTGGGTATTGAATTCCCCCTTGTAAAATGAGCTTCCTGAGTATATACTCCATACAGTAATCCCCTGTCATTACCTATAAGCACATACATGTACATGCACACTGTATATAGTTCACAGTTAACTTAGCACTCAGGAATTTCTCCATCAATGTCATTTCAATAACAGATGAGGTGGCTGAAGCATATATTTGATCAGATAAGGTATAGTAATTATGAAAACTGTAACAATCAATGGAGTCACCCAGGGCCAGTGAATTATGGCTGTGATTAATATTGATTTTGTGGAGACTATGGAGGAGGGAGAGGTGAGCCACTTGTACACATATTGATAACTAGGAAACCTGCATGGCATCATGGGAAAGAATTTAAATGAGTCAGTTTTAAGACACGTTTTTAAAAAGGAAGCGTGAGAACTGTGAAATGGACGAAGGAAGCAAGTTTGGGGAAGAACTCTCATTTTGTTTTAACGCCCTCTGTATTTTATTTTGGAGGGAAATTTGGAAGTTTTAGCAACGTTGCATGAGTTACATTCTGCAGTTAAAAACTTAGACGGTTTTTAACCTGAGTCCACAATTTTTTCAATGCTTTTTTCACCAGGATTCAGTCTTTCTACACCAGCTTTTTATTCCTTGTAGCCTGGAGAGGGCTTCAAAACAACATTTACACCTTAATGTTTGGGGAATAAAACAGTTACACTTTACTTAATCTGTAATTTCCTGTAGTTTCCTGGACAGACCTAATCCAGCACAAACTGTGAGACAGTTATTTTAGTTTAATGTTGTTGCTTTTCAGATGATTTTCCTTGCAACTGTTTCTTTCAGAAAATATAAAAGAGCTACAAAAGAATAAAAATTTAGACGCTGTCTTGTTTGGGGGGTGGCTATGAAGGATGTTTGGCTACTGAACTCCTCCTGGTTTAATGAGATGGACTCAAATGACTAAAACATACAGCAACTTCCTCTGAGATCATCTGAAACAGACTTCATTATTGAGCAAATGAGCCATACAGGTCATTATAGAGCTATGTGCAGCTGCAGTGGAAAATATCATCCTCACACACACACACACAAAAAAAAAACTTAGTCCGAAGATCTCTGCTGATGTTCTATGACTTTCTCCCCTGGTTTCCTGTCTGTCTCTGTGGAGCTGTGGAGAGATTGGACTGTTGGAGAGGAGGGAGTCCCTCAGAAATGTTGTACAGTCACTTTTTTGTGAGGGGATTACAGTGCTCTCTCTCATTCCCCATTGGCTTGGCTCGCCGTGACAGTCGTGTGGTGATGAGAGGTTGACATGCCCAGCATCATCCATAACAAGCTTCCAACTTGGTCCCGTGCGACTCCCATTCATGCGCCCAGGCTTTGCGCCTTATGTAGTTTTCAGTTCCACTTGGTGCAAACGCTTCAGTCAATCTGGAACTTTCTGCTCTTTAAACGACAGAGAGACAGAGAAAGTATTTCTTAACTCAGTCTATCTTTGCGTCACTTTTCCTTTTCCTTTTACGCACGAGAGGAGCATGAGCTTTTTGGAGAGGTGACTCACTTTAAAGTAGGATCGTGCGCGTGCTTTAATTGATGTGTCAGCTCCTGAAATGGCAAAACCTTTAGATCATATCAAGAGACCCATGAACGCCTTCATGGTTTGGTCCAGAGGCCAGAGGAGAAAGATGGCCCAGGAGAACCCGAAGATGCACAACTCTGAGATCAGCAAGAGACTCGGCGCGGAGTGGAAGCTGCTCTCCGACTCTGAGAAGCGCCCGTACATCGACGAGGCCAAGAGGCTGCGGGCTCAGCACATGAAGGAGCACCCGGACTACAAGTACCGACCCCGGCGCAAACCCAAGAGCCTCCTGAAGAGGGACCGTTTTGTTTTCCCGCTGCCGTCTCTGCTCGGGGAGGCAGCGGAGCACTTGAAGGGATTTTCCATGGACTCCTTTCTCGTCCCCGGGGATAAAGCCAGGGCTCTCCTCGCTCCCGCCTCCTCCTCCTCCTCTTCTTCCTCCTCCACATCGTCCTTCTCTCTGCTGGAGCCGGTGGCGCAGTTCAGCACCGGAGCTGTCCAGCGGATGGCGGAGATTCCGCACACTCTGGCCGCGGGCGCTCTGCCTTACGGCGCGCACGCCTTTGGGTACCAGACCGGAGGGATCGGAGGTCTGGCTTGCCACGGACAGCACACCCACACCCACCCGTCACCCTCCAGCCCCGGGTACGTGGTGCCGTGTAACTGTAGCGCGTGGTCTGCGGCCAGTTTACAGCCTCAGGTGGCATATATTCTCTTCCCTGGAGGGATGACCAAGAGCGGCATGGACTCTTACACTTCACCCAGCTCCAGTGTGTGACACAGACGCACGGTTAAAACAGGAAAAGTTTACGCACAGGACCTCAACATATAAAATGACAAAAGAAATGGAACTGGGCTTCAGTACATGTTTTCATCCTAGAAATATTACAGCAAAACTGTCCACTTTGATTCATTACCCTGTGGGAATGTTACAGTCCTACCGCAGAGATTTAAAACATTTCAAAATGCCATAAATTGCTGTTTAATCAGTCACAGCTGAGCACCAAAAACACACAGCAAGTCCCTGTCTGTAAATGTAAATACAGAGTAATGACTGTGGTGTGAAGATGCTATTTTATTATTACTGCTTTGACAAGAGAATAAATACAAAACAAAGTGCAGGAGGCCCACACTTAAGCTTTTCTAAATAACTGATCCAAACAAAATCAGTTGATTTTTGTGTCCACATAACTGTCAGTCAGACAAACAGAAATGTGTTGTGGATGTAAGGAAGCCTGCAAGGGCCAATGTGTTTTGGTATGTTTATTTATCCAAGCAAAACAACCACAACAACAACAAAACAACATCATTTTGCATTTTTTATTCTTGCATTCTTATATTTGGAAACTAACACCTGTTTATCTCCCCAGAATATTTGTCTCAGTATGTAGGCCTGCCTACAGTTAGTTTTCTTCTTTGCCATTCTTTTCTTTCTGAAAATAATAAATGTTTTAATGAAGAATTGCTTTATAATTGTAGTCTCTTTTTTTTCCTTTGGAGCATGATTTTTCAAGGGAATTTCACAAAGAAACATTTCATATAATCACCTACACTAGTGAGTCAGCTGTTGAATGCTGTTCAGTGAACAATGTGAGGTTGGTGATTTTATTGATATTACTGTTTGTATTTGGGATTATCCGGATCACTGCTTCTTTTTTTTTACTGTCACTCAGATGCGTCAGATGTTACAGACATCAGCTGTAATAAAAGTGTTACAGGTATTGATAAGTTAATCTGAGGGAAGTGTGTTTTCATGTGTCTGAAGCCTGAGCACCTGTATTCAAACAAACTGGCTTTTAATCTCCTGATAAGGTGCAGCACAGAGATTTAGACAAACAAATATTAATATGATGCAAAAAGTAGAAGTTCACAGAAACTAAACGATCCAAACAAGATTCAATTTTCTACTCCCATCGTGTTTGGTGACCGCTGTGTGAGTATTGTTGTGTGCGTCCATGTGTGTGTTTGTTACCGAGAGTGAGCCGAGCTGATGATAAGAGAAGAATAGAAACCTCTCTCCTCCCCAGTTGTTGACAAAGTGATAAGGTGAAAAGTTGAATCATGGAAATCGTATGAGGTGCTGTTTGTTTCACAGTTAGTAAGAGGGAATGAGTCCTCACACTGAAACCACCATGCTTTAGTCTCAGACTGATATCCTGGATCAGCCTCACAACAGAAATGACCTGATATTTGGGTCAGTGTCAGAAGGTTGTCTTTTGCAGAATAAAACAAGTGTTGTTGGCTGGACATGAGTTGAGGATGTTGTAATTTTATAGTCAGCATCTTAAACCCTCGGCCACTGGGACGCCTCAGTCAGAGAGCTTTTCATTTGACAACCTGGGCAGGTAAACAGACTGGAGGATGAGGTGCCAGGTTTAAAGTTGAGATTTAATTTTTTTATCCTTGAGCAAAACACCAAATCTTTATCAACTCTCACAGGTTCAGAGGCAGCTCTGTACCTGAGAATGACCTCTGACCTTTCTCTGGATGTGGAAAAAGGATTTACGTTACTGGTTTTGCTTAAGTAACATCTTTTACACTCTATGCACATTCATAGCTCAACTCAGAATCTCTTATTGTCATGTGTGTGTTATTTCTCTCCTGTGATTGTCATCCATTAAGTTAGACATGATTCAGTGACACACTCATTTCTACTTCATCTCTGTGTATTCCCGTGCTTGTCTGTAAATTGCAGCATCATTTACTCACTGACCAACGTCAGTGATTCAGTTTCTCGTATTTACATTTAAACGGTTAGTTCTCATTTAGGTGCCAGGTGTGCCTATCGCCACTGTGTCCACACCTCTCAACATGAGGTAGCCCAGCCCATACTGCTGTATCACCTACTGGGCGACACCCAACCGCCTCCACCCAACACCACCATCACTACAAAGTGCCAGTTTGCCCAGTTTCATTCTCTACCTCCGCGCCACACACCTGTTCACCTTGGGCGCCTCTACTTAAACATATTCACATATGCAGCTTTACTTTGAGCATTAAGATTTTTATTCAAACTGGACACAAACCACACACACACACACACACACTACATACTGTTTCCTCATTTCTGAAGGAGAAGACCACCATGGCGCCATCAGTCCTGCAGAACGGTGGATTCATTCTGGGTTTGATTGGTGCAGCAGCCCTCATCGCAGCCACTGCCATGAACAAATGGAGCGTCAAGGACAGGCAGGGGGATGTGGTGACATCTGTTTACACCTACAAGGGTCTGTGGCAGGACTGTGAGACGGCCTCCTCTGGGTTCACTGAGTGTCGCCCACTCTATGGCATCCTGGGCTTCTCAGGTAAGTCTTTATCTACTTACATCTAAATTAGTTTAATTTCCTTGCTGTGCTAATAATGAAACAAAATCAAGCTGTGTCCAGAATTAGACTCCTTCACCATCAAGGCCAAAGTTTCATTTGGTTTTCTTGTGGAGGAAACTCCAAGAGTTTGGCTCACTCATTAGAACACTTTGTTAGATGTGTGCTAAGCTTTCTCTGATCATGGGAACAATGATGAAGCAGGTAAAAATAAATAAATAAACAAATGTAGCTAAACTGGAGTTGTCTAGTCGCAGGCTTTCAAGGAAGTTCTCTCACCACCTGTTCAGATCCAAGAGGGCCTAAGTCTTGGCCCTGCCCCATCATTCAAGAGGAACTAAAATGACAACTCCTGGAACAAATGAATAGGTCATATTATCATGTTGTGTTGAAATATTATTAAATTTTACCAAATTTTGAAGCCAAAGTGAGAGAAAACTGAAGATAAAATAACACTATCAGGCTGATAGGGTTTTAAATAAATTTTAAATAATTTAACAACCATCTTGTGCAATACATTTACATTCACACTTATACCTCATTGTACATAGTGTTGCACTGTTTTTTTCTCTATCTTTTTTAATATATTTTGTTTCTGCATATTTTGTATGTTTGCACTGAAAAGGAGAAGCTCTCCAATCTCATTGTACTTTTAGTATAATGACAATAAAGGGCATTCTAAATAAAAGGAGGAAGAAACCTGGACTTGTCCTCACTAAGGTGTTGAAGGAATAAAGCTGAAAGCAAAATATTTCTCATTGGCAGAATTATTGAGAGTAAATAGTTTTTTAAACAGATATTGTTTTAAAATCATTATTATTCTCAGTTTCTGTTGTTCTCGTCCAAACTCTTGTTCCCGTTTCAGCCCTGCTCCTATCAGTGTTTGCACTGCCTTTGCAATGCATTCTGGTCACTATAATGGAGAGTTGGTCAATACCATTATCAGAACAAACAACATGCAGAGGGCAGGTTCCTTCAACACACCTACTGCAGGAAAACAGTGACCACATTATTACATTAAACACAATCACATCATTTTCTGGTGAATTTAAGATTCGTAATATGACTTACATGACTTACTTACAACAGTTTGATTAAAGCACATTGACTTTCTTTTCAATGTAAGATCTAAGATCACGTGGTGGGTTTTTATAGGTTCATTACAGTAATTTCAGACACCACATATTTAAATATGATGACCAGAAAATAAATAAATAATTTGTCTCCCATTAAAACTAAAGTGTGCAGTGTGTGAAATTAATTTTACAGAAAATAGAACCAAACTCTAAATGGTATAAATATAACATGAACGATTAAAATTATTTGAAACATTTTAAAAACTTTATTCGTGCTGTCTTTTTTGGTTGGGCTGAGTACCATGGGAGAATTTGGACCCATGACCTCAGTATCTCTAAATTCCTGGGTGCGGCTGCAGAAACATCAGACTTAACTTTTCCGATGTAAAGCTCTCTGAGTGAGTGTGTTCTCTGTCCGCTAGGCGCCTTCCAGGCTGTGCGGGCCCTGATGATAGTGGGTGTGGTACTGAGCGTGCTCGGGGCTGTGATATCAGTTTTCTCTCTGAAATGCCTCACGATGAACAACATGGAGGACACCACCAAGGCCAAGATGAGCCTCACCGCTGGCATCATGTTCATCATCGCCGGTATGGGTTTGAAATTCAGATAAACATGAGAGAAGCAAGCAGTCATTTTGTAACTTTGACTAATTATAAAGCCTGTTATTTTTGAAGGGGTTGTATATATTATTAGTTTCTCTATGAGGTAAATCAGCTTCCTGTTTGTACCTCCCTCAGGTGTGTGTGGCATTGCAGGAGCCTCCATCTACGCCAGTCAGATCGTGGCCAGTTTCAGGATGTCCACCTACAACAACTATGGAGGAGGAATGATGGGCGGAGAGATGGGGATGGGTGGAGGAATGGGAGGAGGAATGGGAGGAGGAATGGGAGGAATGCCCACGTAGGACATTAAGTTTAATATTTTTTGCTCATGTTCGTTATAATCTCCATATCATTCGCATGCTGGACCTGGTGCATCTAGCTTTGCTGAACTGTGTTATCTGTCTTCACCAGATACACATTTGGCCCTGCGCTGTTTATAGCCTGGATAGGAGGTGGTGTCCTGGTTATTGGAGGCATCCTGAAGTCACTGGCTTTCAAGGAAATGGTGAAAGATGAGAAACCACAGTGAGTCCCACACAGATTTATGTTGATAGTCAATGATGAGAACGTACCTAAGCTTCTTAAACTTGTCTTTTTCATGTGCAGAATCACCTTTATTCTATGTGTTGTCTTTTGCCTCGCAGTTACCCCGGGGTTGTTTACAAACCTCAGTCCCACAGCAAAGCCGACCTAGATGACCAGCATTCAGAGGGCGGCAAGAGACAGCAGAACTATGTCTAACTTTACCCACTGACAGTTTGCTTTTTAGCTTTTCACATGCAGCATGCTTTATGGGACGTTTTCTTTTTTTTTTTAGTTGCCTCATATATACATTCAATACTGCATCTTTAATGTCTGATAATGGTAATCTGTAACTTCTCACATCTAAACATAACAGGTGGAATAGAAAGAGGAGTTATAGCAAAATATTTAGCTTTCACATGCACATCTTACTGGATATTTACAAATGTGTAGACACTGTGTAATTGAAGCTTTTTTACTTCAGTTTTGTTAAATCAGTTTATTTTTATGTTTGAAAATAAAACATTGATTTCTGAAATATCTGTGCCAAGTGGTTCCAATTACTCTGAAAATGTCTTTAAGGATGGAACATGACTATAGGACTCATGTGAGTAAAGAAGGACATATCCATCTATCAACGTGTTTGGTTTAAGTGTTGCTGTATGTAACCAACTAGCAGCAATGATTCCCTGTATTTAAACTGCATACACCCTCTCCATAGACAGAAGCTGCCAACATGGAGGGTAAAATCTGAACACTGACTGTTTTACTTGCCTGTGTTTTTGAAGACTGGTGGCTGTGGATGAAACAGGATGAAAAGGAGAGCGATGGTGGATCTATGCCAATGTATCTCTTGAGGTGATACGCTGTATTTTTGTTGTCTTTTCATGCTCCATATTTCCGTACTGGAAAAGGGCAATCTGATGGCTTTTTGCTCAGCTTCCATTTCAGAAGATGTGGTAGAGAAATACACTGATCTTTTCAGAGAGAAATGATGAGGGGAGTTTCAGGAAGCAAAAAAAAAAAAAAAACCTTATTCACAAATACAGACATTGTGATACTTCAGTTATATATATAGATTAGATGTATCTTTGGCCTATTTTTAAAAAATGTGACATTAGAAAGTCCCCCTCAGCTCACAAATGTGTGTTGCTTACTTTTACTTCATTTGGATGTTTGATCCTTACTGTCCATAATGATGCAAATTCAGAGTCGTGTAGGCGGTCGGGGAAAATAGATTAGGAGAATTTCCAGTGATGTGTTGGAGCTATTTTGTGGGGAAAAAACCCATAAGACACAAATACATATGTACAGTGCCTCCTGTCATAGCTCTGAGCTGCAGTGCTGTTTCAGACCACTAGAGATCAGCATGTCTATAGGTTTGACTCAGTCTGAAGTCCAGCACTTACAAGGCAGTCAATGTGTTCAGGGGTAACACATGTGATTCTGTGGCACTTTCCATTAAATTAAAGGACACGCTGTTGGCAGAGAAACCATCAGACTTTGTTTATTGTTGCATATTTAAACCTCCATCTCCAATACAAGCATTAATAATAAATCCAGTTTCTCTCCAAAGCAGAAGATGCAGAAAAACACAACTATACATCAGACCTCACATCCCAACACTGGTTTACTGTGAGGTCTTCACTAATATGTGCCTCAAACAAAGACATCCGCATTTGGAAAGCAGCTAGGATCCATTTAGTCTTGCTACAAATCCCATCAGTCACAATATTGAGCATTATAAAAAATAATTATACAAGAATATCAGACAGACAGAGGGGAAACAGAGACTCCCACAGACAGACAATTAAACAGGTCATGATGTACTATCGTTAAGTCTTCTCAAACCTCATGGAGCAGATTTCATCCATGATTTATCAGTAATGCTGATCATTATTTCTGCTGTGCTCTGTGATTGTGTTGTTTCACACACTCACATAAGTTATTTGGTAAAATCCAGACAAGAAATTCATGACTTTCAGATACAAAAACAGTCATAGAGAGCAGTCATTTTAACAACCATCTATCAAGGCCGAGCTGTGTACAAATTGGTAAATAACTGAAAGGTCAATTCACCCAAAATAGAGGTAAACATTTTCTAACTTGGCCCTGTAATCTCTAACCATGCAGATATGTTTTCTGTTTAATTTACTCAGGTTTCAAAAGATCTGTCTCTTCAGATTTTTGCTGCAACATAAAAACAATGGAGGTTAATGGAATTTCATCTGTGGTCCTTAAAACATTGGAAAATTACATTTACAGCTGCAGGACAGTTTCCCTGTTTCTTAGTTTTAATTCAGACGATTTCTTCAATAGTTGTAATTCCACTGCTGACAGTGTATGAGGTGATTCATCTACAGTAATCAGGACACAGTTTCGGGAAAGACAAGATGATGATGAATATTTTAAATGTAATTTTTTTGTGCTGTGAGCAACACAAACAAAACTGAATTCACCTGAAAGCAGAGGCACAATTCTCAGAGACTGAAATCTCAAAGCCTCAGCACATAAAACAGAAACTATCTGCACAGCTACATAAAAGAGCAAGTAGTAAAACATGTTTTTCTTTGTAGTTTGGATGAAGTGACCTTTTCACTAAAAAAAAAAAAAAAAAGTTGGACTTGTGTCTATATCCGGTCTAATTTCTCACTTAGAAACTCCTCCACGCTGTCTGTGTTCCACTTGAGGATGCTGAGCTCTTCAGCGATGTTCCCGTTATCGTCCAAAAGCTTTAGTACAGGATCTGAGCCTCTCACGTACTGCAGTGTGGGAGGGGGGTGAGTGGCAGAGAGAGAAAAGGAGGAGGGGTGTTAAGAAATCAGGTTTAACCTCAGTACAAATGGTAAAATATTCAGAGAAATGTTTGTGAGTCATCTGATCAACATAATATGATTTCTTAGAAATCACTGAGGCTTGCTCTGCCTCATCATGAGATATTACAAATCATGCTGGTACATCATCAACACAATTCATCATCCCCACCTTGATCTGAAGACCCTTGAACATCTTCGGCTTGTCACTCCTGACAAAAGCTGAGGAGATAAAACACAGGTGAGACAAATGTCTTGTAATGAATCAGTCAATTAGCCTTTCTATTTTGGTACCATGGTGTGTAATTAGTGACAACTGCAAAACCTCCTGAGAATGCAGCGTTAATAGTGGAGGAGACAGTTGAGAATACAGGATGGCTACAGCTGAAGTAAACAAACAACAGCCATATGGCACAGACAGGGCTCCAGACGTCCCCCCCCCCCCCAACCCCCACCCTCCCCACACTGAGGCGAGCTGCAGTAACTCCATCAACGTAACCTGACACTGAATTAACCAAATGTTACACTGAGCAGAGATGGGAGGTCTGGTCCCAAGACGCAGAGAATAAAAAACTTCAAAAGCTTGTTTGAAAACTAGCCCACAGGCACTTTAGACCACCTACTGCAAAAAGTGATTTCAAAAGGATATATCTTACACTCATCCACACTGATTAAGACACAGAATCACCCAAGGTGCAAGCTCGTTCTCAGGAAGAGTGTGCATATTTCAAAACAAGATAATGCTAAGTATCGGAGTGTAATTGTGTCCCAAAAGAGAACTCACCTTGGACTTGAGGGAACCTCCCCAGTTTTCATCCACACACCTCTAGGATGGCTCCAGCATAAAGCTGTGTGCAAATAAACACAATGTAAGGTATCCAGGAGGAGGGCTTTTTCCACCCCCCACCCCCCAACACATCAATGCCCGCACACAGACACAGAATAGACGCCGGCTCTGCTGGTGGTAGGACGCCTGGCCTGGAGGAGTAATTTGATTCAGCCAGACTGATTCATAAACGTGTCCAGGCGACTCCTTGGGGGTCATTAAACTGTGAGCCTGTGCATATGGAGCAGGGCTGATGGATGGTGGTTTGTGCGGGGCTCACTTGTAATCAAACCTCCAGCACCAATACACAATAAGTTAGAGGAAATTGGAGTGTCACGGCAGTATTTCAAGACCGTGCTGTGCTCGCCGTCTTCAGGGGGAGGAGAGCGGTAAACGGCCTGGTCGGCTGGTTCACACAGCAAATTAAATTAAGCATGCAAAGCTAAGATCCTCTCCTCTTTCTCTCATCCCCTGAGTTTCCGTAAACAATCCAACACTGCCGAAATTCAATTATCGTGCTTTTTGTTTTACCACACATGGCAGATCAGAGACGAGTCACGGCTCTGCTGAGAACTGGAAACTAGGAAACAAATAGTAGACGTCTCCACATGGACTCATTGGAGCATTTTAACAGTCTGAAACGCCCTTAATTAACTACTCACCCTGTCTGTCTTTCAATACCAAAAACTTACACTCTCCCTTACTCCATCCATGTATTGTCTTAATGTGGTTGGTACTCTATCAACCTTGCAGACAGAAGCAGAGATCACCTATGTTCACTACAACCTAAAATATAAAAACATAAATGATGTAATATTGTCTACAGAGGAATCATCCAAGCAGATGAGACAAAGAGTTAACAAGAAACAAAAGGTCCTGATAAAATATGATCGACAGCTTTTGCCCTTTTAAGTCTAACAAAGACCTGTAATATCTTAGATCACAGTGAAGACTTTAAATGCCTAAAGATGTCGGTTTAAGGGATTTTCTTTGCCTTAGTCGGTCTCCCAATAAACGCAGGATTTCTGCCAGGTTCATCCAATTAAATTCAAGACTTTTTAAGACCCTCATAATCCCATATAGAATTCAGTTTAATACCTTTTTCACTTTCATACCTTTCAAAGAATGGTGGAGAACCAGTAGGGATAATAAAGCCTACAATTATTTATGAAGTCCATAAATTTCTTGACATTTATGTCATATTTCTGTCAGTACTTCCCTGCTGTATATAATTATAATAACAGAATAATTAATCAAGTTAAGTGGCCTGGGCCCAGATAAGTGGCAGAAAATAGATGTATGGATTAATCAGTTTAAAAAATAAGGATTTAATTTAGGTTAATTTAAGTCTTGAACAGCCTGCTGCACGCACAGTCCACTGTTTCACTTCTGTAGTTTAGAGATGTAGAATGTTTCCCCACAGTTTGCAACCACGTCAAAAAAAACTGTTATTTAAGACTTTAAGACTTTAAGACCTTCTGAGGGTTTTTTTTTTTTTTTAAGTGTTTCTTTCCCTGCAGATACCCTGTAAATAATTTTGTACAGCTGGGAACGGTGTTACTCTAAAGCAAATGGTGCATGTAGAATATTGTCAGACCAATCCTTAAAGGGTTTAAAGCCCAGTAATGGAGGCTTCTCCTGTTACTGTCATCGACTGTACACCACACAGACCTGAGAGACTCTAAAAAAGGTTTTCATGCTCTACAGAGACATATTGTAAAGTGGCACCCAGGGGAGCTGAGGTGCTGCCATGCGCGGGTGCTCTGCAGAGGAGCACACATTTGAAAATGAGTAACCGAAATGCCCTCCATGCACAGTGAATCTTACTAATCGACTAGGCTGAGCAATAAGCCATTTCTCAGAGGGTTTAATGACACGGCACTGATGTCAATTGCGAGACTCAAAGAATTCTTAAGGCAGATAATTGTTGCTGTCTGAGGAGAAAATGTGCTTAGTGACACCGTCGTTTCTACTGGTACCCTCACAGTGCAGCTGGAGATAGCCAATTGCTCCTGTAAGTGACATTTTCACTCAAATCGTGAGGAACAAGGAGTAATCTTTCCTCTAAGAGTCTGTCTGAAGCAGAATTATCATCAAGAGGTGTAATGAGGTGTGCACTACACTTTTCCAAGGTGCTGTTGCTAGGATACCACACACGCTCTAGGGGCTTTGCTTAATCAAAGAAAAATTACATTGTTTTTCCACCATCACTTCACACAGTGTTTATCTGTCGAGCACAGCAGGGACCTCTTCTGAATTTCCTGTAATCACCAGAGCAATGAGCACCTAGTAACACCTCATCACTGGTTACAGAGAGGTTGTTACTACAAAACTTGACATTTCGACCCCATGGGGAGTTGTCAAGCCAGGGTTAAGGAGCCTCGACTCTGAACATCAGAGAGAAAGACTGAGACAGACAGCTAGTGACAGAGTTTGTGTGTGGCAGCTCAGATCTGATGCACAGCTGCAAATAGTGTCAACAGACCCAGCGACAGGAAGGCTAAAACTAGGTTGTTTTTAGTAGCAGTTTAAATGCTAGGGGGTGTGATCCTGTCAATACATGTCACACATTCTGACTCAGAGGTCGTCAGACTGAAACTACTACCCACTGAGGAGTCCATCAGCCACATGACTAGAAAATGACTAGAGATAGCACACAGATCAACTCAAGACCCCACAATTAATTAACTGTTGTTCTGAGCATCATTAGATCTGTCAAGTCTCAGTTGCGCAGCTCAAACAGCAAGAGTCTTTCATTTAATTATGTTACTGTGGGCACTTTTGTTAACCTTGTTGCACTTCCATTCTCACTGAACCCCCTTTTGAGGTCTTTGCAACATGCTCCACGCTGTGACTGAATCTAGACAGGCAATTATTTTCTGTTTGGCAGTTTCACAGGCTCTGTTGTTCCCTTTACCTTGCGAGCTTCCATCTGGGCCTCCTGCTGGCAGCACTGCCGGCAGTCGGGCTGGAGCTTAGTGAGGCTGAACTCCCCGAGCAGGTCACAGGAGCTGCACAGCAGGTTGCTGGAGAAACCCAGCTCCCTGCATGCCTCCGACGACAGCTCGGCACCATACACCGACAGCTGGACAGAGGAAGGAGGAGACAGAAGGGAAACAAAGTGGGGAAAAAGAAAAAGACAAGTTTTTACTAAGTGCTTGTTCACCTCTTATATGTAAAACAGCAGAGAAGCAAAGTGGGCGACTGATTAAGAAGCCTGACATTAGGGATTTATATGGTGGACAATTCTGTGCTTTAAAGTGCAATGAAATACTCAAATAGTAACCACAATTAATGTGAGTATTACCATGAATAATTCTACAAAACAAAGGTCAACCATCAACAATGTGTGGGCTTATTTTTTCGTGGCCTAAAGGACTATCACCTCAGTCAACCAAGTTTAGTTTTCAGTCCATTAAAAAAATAAAGTCAACTCTAAAAGCTGCCTGCCTGCCAGTTCTTATGAAGGGTGACAAACAGCCTCAAAAACTAAATATCTAATTGATTTACATTGATACTTTCAAATCAACAATTTAAGCACAATTCCTACAAGAGATACAAGAGGTTTTATTGACTGATATGAATGTGGGTAAACAACTAGGGCAATAAACTGGATATTTCAGTCTGAAGAGTGTTCATCCTTTTTGTTACAGGACATCAACGTGTCTTAATGACAGTGAATAACCGATGACTCAGCTGCTGTTCCGAGGTGCTTTGTTTTATTAGTTTTTCTATGGCATGCAAGTTAATAAAGATGCTTACAGGTAATGAAAACATGATCTGTTTCGCTTTCAGGATCCAGGAAATCCGTGTTCAGTGTGTTCTCCATTTTCCCATTCACTCGAATAAGAAACTGGTCTCAGATTTTTGGAAACCAATATATGCACATAAAATACGACCCAATTAAAAGTCCCGTTTATATGCTATGTAGACAGAATTTTACCACTTTGGATTATTAAATCTATTCCAATTAGTATGGTTCTCTGTAACTCTAGCGCTTGCTACATTGGTACTGTTTTGATGACACAGATTTCACTTTACTAAGCAGGACTTTGATTTTGACGGGGATAATTAAAATGTGATAAACATTAACACTAAGGAGGCTCCAGTTCACCATCACGGCTCGTAGCTTTTGAGGTTGAGCCACGTCATTTTGAAGCTGCGGGCACGGCAGGATGCGATTCACAAAAACTGCACGTAACGTTAAGCAGCGGACAGCTTCGCCACTCGTTTATGTTAGTTACAAATAACTTATAGAAAGCGGCGACAGTTTATAATTCTTATTGTTGATAAACTTACCGTTTGTAAGAGCGAGAGGAGCCACAGGAGATATACCTCTCCCGACATTTTGGATCCTGCTTTGTTAGCGAAAGCGACTCAGAGGACCCCTGTATTTCCTTGGAGGAAAACCCCGTCGCGCCTGACCATTAAACTTCATAACCGACGTTTCTTTTCAAAAAATGTCAACGCCCGCTGAACTACACTATAATCCATATACGTTATACACACATTTTCACAAACATATCACATATTAAGACGAGTATAATTAAATTTTATGTTTATTGAATTTTGGCATATAATGTGGTCGACCCATAATTTCTTCCTCGCCTCTACTGTTGTCATGTTACGAGAAAAAAGTGCGACATCTGCTGTCGGGGATCAGACCTGTTTGTGAACATGGTCCAATCCAGGCTGAACAGCCAGCGATAGTTGGCGAATAGAAACCCGCAGCTGCGTGGTGGACTGCTCATACACCCAATGGCCTGACTGGTAGTAATAGTCTGTCGTTGGTGCGGTGGTGAACACACTGGCTGGGACAGGACAGCGCTACATGGGGGACACAGGCGACAGCGGTTGGTACCACCGCTCCTACACCCCGGGGGAACAAATCCGCTCTGTGGAGAAATCTCTAGCGCTTTACGACGCTCCGCTGCTGGGAGCTGACTTGATGAAATAACCAAGCCGAATATGAACACTTCGCATTTGAGGTAACCAAAGGATTTGAAACAGCTCTGGGAGATATCCACTCACACAGAGGGAGAGAGGGCCATGCACAGACACTCAGCCGCTTTGTAATCACCGTCGTCGCTGTGTGTGTATATGTATATGTGTTTTCAGTGTCTCTTCCTCTGAGCATGGACTGACCATATCCCTCTCTGGATGATTTGATGGGGCTGCTCAGAGTCATGATGCCGCCCAAGTTGCAGCTTCTGGCGCTGCTGGCTTTCGCAGTGGCCATGTTCTTCCTGGAGAACCAGATCCAGAAGCTGGAGGAGTCCCGGGGAAAGCTCGGTAAGTTTAAGCGGCTTAAGCCTGATCACAGCCCGTCAGGCTGGATGTGAGGTGTTTTTCGTGGGTCCGTATAGATCTGTGCATCCCCATTGTTGTGCATTTGGGTCAATAAGAGGCAGTTGTGCTGAGAGAGCAGCACCTCATCCACCACACATGCTTCATCGTATGGTTCAGACAATGGCACAGTCATGAGATGCTGAATGTGGGAGCAGTCCAGCTGAACTTGGCATGACTGTGAGACTACAATGTTGAATTATTCTGAGTATTTGCGGTAATTTAATATCTACAGATAGTCCACCTCTCATCCTAATCTGTGCAACGCAGTGTGAGATTTAGGAGGTGCTTCTGTCTTCAGCCTGTTTCCCTGTGACAGGGAGTGAGTGTCGCTTTAGTGTGAGTGACTTTAGGGACAATTATTTTCTGCTTCATCGTTTGGTCTCTGCAGTGGAAGAAAATAATGGAAAATGCCCATCAGAGTTTCCTAAAGCCCATGATGAGGTCTCTGTGTGTCTTGGTTTGTCCGACCAACAGTCCCAAACCCACAGAATATTACATTCACAGTGATATTGTAACAGAACAAAGCAGAAAATCCTCATTTTAGAGGCTGTGACTGGAGAATATTTAGCATTTCAGCTTGTGCCATTACTTAAACAAAGATATTGATCAGAGAAATTGTTGTGGATTAATTTTCTGTCAGTCAACTTATTGATGAGTACACCTAATTGTTTCATCTCTGGTACACTTGCATTCAAATGCGATGAGAAATCAGCAGCTAATTTAGAAATATAAAGACATGAAATCGAGGTGGGCGAGGCTGGTGGTTCAGCCTGTATGGTGGGACGGTCACTGAGGAATATATTGCAGTGCTCACAGAACATCAGAAAACGTCTTTTTGCTCAAAGTAATTTTTAGTAATATTCTGAATGCACGGGGACACCACACTGCTGCAAATCCTCTCCTGCCCCTTTACCATAACTCTTTCCTCTGATTGAAACTTGGCCGACGCTGTGTTCAAATCTCATTGCTAGCTCCCATCAGGGGCTCAGTCCCAATAAAGATCTGGGACATTGCAGGATTATCTCTCTGGTGCCTCCACTGTGGGGATTTTTTAAGGAACAGCAGAGCGATGCAGACACTCACAGGGTGCAGCCAGCGCACCTCAGAGGTTCACATCGTTTTATGAGAGAGCTCGGCACTGAAGAGAGGGGCAGCCGACAGACCCTTTTCACGGCAGACATCTTGACATGTTAAAGCTGGAAAAGCACAGGTGTAATTAATAACTTTAACGATGACTGCAGTGAATTCCATTTAGGTGAAGCACTTCCAGAGTTGTGGTATTGTGCATGCTGGTTCACTCATGGCTTACAGGGACACTTAGTGGAACAGAAAAGTCATCAGTGTTATTGGTAACATGTGTGCTTTTTCTGCAGTGACAAGTGAGAATGTCTGCTGTGAATAAAGATTTCTAACCTTTTAACTATTGCATACTTGTACCCTGTACAAACTCATACATACTTGTACCCTGTACAAACTCTCATGGCTGATTAGGGTGTAGCTGGGTGGAGGTATGCTGGGCAACATGAGGCCACCAAACTCTGTATTTTTAAGAATGATATGGTGTAAGCTGTACCTCTCCTGTTAGTCCTGTGCAACAAAACTGGCAAGTGAGGGAGCTATCAATCAAACACAGCCTGTACAGGCCCACACAGTGATGGAGAGAGGTCTGATTAGCTAAATTGACTGAAAACACCTGTGTGTGTGTGCGTGTGTGCGCGCGCGTATCTATGAACCATGACTGTGTGTTGGTTTTGAGTAGCTGCTGTTGTCATTACTGTTTAATACATTGAGTCTTTCTCAGTCAGTTGTTGAGTCTATGAAATGTCAGATAGTGAAGATTTGTAGCAAAAATGTGCTTCACAGACACCTAGAATAGAAGGTGATGTCTTCAAATTGCTCAATGAATCAACGATCAATCAATGATCTTTGAATTCTTGTTTTGCTTGAAAAATAAAAAAGTATTTGATTATGGATTGTCTGTGATTAATTTTTCTGTCAGTCGACTAATCAGTTAATCTGCCAATAGCATTTCAACTCTAGCTAGGGCCTTAGATCATTGATGTCAAGGTACTTTTACAGGGACTAGAGTTAAAACGATTGGATGATTAACTGATTAATCAACCGACAGAATATTGATCAGCAATAATTCTAATAATCAGGTTATAACTTGAGTCATTATTCAAGCAACAGAAATGTATTTGACAAATGTAAATATTTGTGCTCATCTTTTGGTTTTGGGCTGTTTAGGGAATTTAGATGTAATGGGCTTTTTTCACTATTATGACATAATGTAGACCAACAGTAAATTAATTGGTTATGAAAATAATCATTAGTAGTTTGAAACCACACAGACTCACAGACAGGTGATTAATAGACAGACTTGATCAATAAGTCACGGATGATGCTGTGTTGGGGAGTTTCCAGGCCAGACTGTGAGTAAAACAGTTAATAGTCTTCTTAATTGAATAAAGTATCCCAGCTGAGTTTTCACGTGTTGGAACAATCAGGAGTCCTGGGGGTATAGATGGCTATATTGGCCTGTGACATGGTTTACTGCTGCTATAAAGGGCTATACTTTACACCCAGTGAAAATCCAGACTCTGCACACACACACACACACACACACTCACACACTCACTCACTCACACTCTCCCAATGCTGAAACAGAACCTGAGAGGCCTTTCCCCCGACTGCCCACCACCATGAGAATCTGTTGACTTGGCAAAAAGCGCTTTGATGGATGACTGGACTGAGCAGACGTCTGTATACTGGAGCTCTAAATTATGTGCTGCATAGCCAAATAGTTGTGACTGAGGCTTTCACAGGCACGATGCTGACAGACGGCCACAGGCCTAGTCACATTACCAGGTACGCCTGCTGCAGGTCCATCTGTGCAACAGTAAAAAGCAGCCCAGCAACCAGAGCAAAGGCAGGTGGTGTCCGAACCTAAAATCAAGATACCAAGAATAACTCTAACATGATCATTAGGAGAGAAGAAACAGGCCTGTGCGTCACCTTTCTGTATCATATTCTCACATGCTCACAATTAACTTCACATGAGTTGGAGTGACCGGCACCCTCTCCTCACAGCGTGGGATCCTATTGCCCGACACGCAGGTTGAATCATTTCCCCCATTAGACACCTCCCACAGGGCAGACAAGCTGTGATTTGCTTCCAAGCCAATCGTCGTCCCAAGGTTTCACTGAGAAGTCTCCTGCATTACAATCATGCCGTGATGCAGCTGTGTGTCCTGCTGTGGGCCTAATCCATTATTCTGACAGTATTTCTCTCCGGCTGCTCACCGGCACTGCTGCCGGCTGGGTCAACAGTAATGCAGATTCACTGTGGAGGGAGGGATGGATGGATGGAAATAAAGTTCCTTTAATAAAGAGCCAGGAACGGGCATTCAAGGCCACTTTCCCTGTCAGGGTTGCCATTAACTCTCAGTTGTGGTAATTTCAGGCACTCACCTTTAAGCTTTCACTTTTCACCTTTAACTTTATTTTGAAGTTTGAGACTGACATTTCAGCATAATGTTTCATTGATGTCAAACATGAGCCGGATGCCTAAATTTGATTCAGCAGTGATTAGATCTTCTCAACCAGTCCAGAAAATTAGATCAGTTGCCTAAAAGTGAAGCCAACACAGACGAATTTTCCCCAATTCTCTTGTGTTGAAACAGCTCTTAAAAGGCCATAACCAGAGGGATTAGACAGCTGAAAAAAAATTTCATGTCAAAGTAAAAGCCTGATTTGAGCCCAGTTAAATTTGTACAAAAAAACATCTTCACACAAGGGGATCATGTAAAATATCTTCATGGATTTTCTTTGGTATACGCAGAGTCATTTGACATTGATTGTTTTTTATGTACAAAGCTGTCACTTGTGTCTTGAGACTGTAGGATGAGCCCTCCATATTGCTAAAGAATAAGCTCAGTAAACCACCAGTGTAGGGAAAATATTAATAAATGGATACCAGTGGCATCTCTTTCAGCAGTGCTTCTGAAACTAGCCCTTTTTTTTATATCTCATTCCTGTCCTTTTTGGCTGAAGGCATGTTCATTATACAGTTGAATGCATCATTATTTGTGTAACACCTGTCCTTGCTGCCTGCTTTAATAGATTCAAGCCATGCTGAACTTATATCCTCAGGGAGAAAATTCATAACACAACGAAAACCTTAGATTTCATTCTAGGAATAAATTTGTTTCGACCCCTTCTGATGCTTTAAAGTCAGTCAGAAACCAAACCCATAGTTATAGGTGGCAGGTTAATTCTAGAGGGGAGTTATGGTATATTGAGAGCTGCGTAAATGGAAACGTTGCTTATAAAACTGTCACCTCATGGTCCCTGTAACAAGAGCAAAATGGCCTCTTCACCTCTTTGCCCCGCAGGCCATGAGGGCTGCGTGTCACCCAGCAGGACAGATATTCAGACTTTTTTTTCCCTCCCCCTCAGCCTCATCGCCTTTTATCTGCTGGCCATTATTCAGACTGATTAAAGGAATTCAATTTCCATCTGTTGCGTGCTGATATTTAGTTCCAGACACAAGCGGCTCTGTGATGAGCCCTGAAAGAGAAGAGAGATGCTGTTGAATGCAGAAGAAGGGGAGAGATGCATGCGCTCATTGTCAAAGTGTTTGCAGAGCTGACGCAAGACTTTTAAGCATTCATTTGTCGCTGCAGCCCATCGCTCCTGGGCCCGCGTTTGAATTTGATTTTGATTGTCATGCCAGGCACTCATAGCCTGGAGCCCACCCTCGCTCTGCTGCTGCTGAGGGACCTGGGGATGTGGTCAGGAATTTGCTCTTGAAAAGGACATTGGTCAGGCATCGCTGGCGTGTTCTCATGCACACACAGCATGGACATTGATTCGACCAGTTTATACGTCCGAGCTGCCCCACCGCCGTGCATCATTCACCCTGTCATTGATAAGACTTTGAGCTGCAGCTGCATTTGAATTTTTACCCTATTGATGATCCAAGTGTCTACCTGGTTTCCTTTTACTCCCACACATTTGTCAAGTGTGTGTCAACTGGTGTGTGTGACTCACTTCAGCAGGCTGCAACACCAAACGGTGGCTTCCTTAAGTTAATTGGTGACACGTTGGAAGCACTCGACTTGACTGAGTCCCACAACTCCAGGTGCAAACTTCAGCCTCCAAAATGTGTAACCTCCAGCATTTCCTCTCCTCGTTGTTGTTGTTTTCTTGTCCTCCCTGTTGACAGGGCACTAAGATTCACTTTGAACTCTCCCTGACACCTCACATCTCTGTTTTTAGCTTCCCTAAGGGGTATAAAGGGTGCATGAGTCATTTGCTTTCACTCTGCACGTTGGCATCTGCTACTGTAAGCAGCCAGTAGCGTCTATCGCCTGGACCAGCCTGCTCAGTCACTCTCTGAGACATGCCATTTGAGCGACTAATGGAGAGGAGCCCACTGCGGAGATGGGCGTAGGTGTCGGGGATGGATTTGTTGAGGGAGGTGGGGAGAGAGAGAGAGAGAGCACTAATGGTCATACTGGGCTTTCGGTGTATTGTTAGAAGCGGGCTTTGATTGGGAGCGAGGATTTATGGCCCCTGGCGCACACTTTGTCTGACAAGGGAATGCGTTCCTGCAAAGTGGCGCGCAGCAGTGGCAACCGGAGCCGGCTCTGCATTCGCTGCTGTAGCAGTATGACAGACAGGCTAATCAGGGTGTTATGGACGGTTTCACACCCCGGATGTAATTGGAGGCCGTTCTAGAAGAACACCCCGCTCCAAAACCACCCATCACTCCCCTCAACTGGCCTCTCCCCAATATTCCCTCCCCACCTCTGCATGCAGACACAGCTTCTCCTCCTAGCTGTCTCCCCTCCGTCTTCATCTCCTCCCGTGTCACTGTTGGGCAGAGGTGTCAGCTCGCTCAACTCGAAGAAATGGGCTTAAAATACCATGTGGCACTGAAACCCTGAAGGCCCGATTATATTGACTGAACATGTGGGGACAAGACAGAGCTCTGACTGACGGCTGATGAGAGGTTATTTAGTTGTGATAAATCAGACGTAGGTCAGCAAACTGTCCAGCGGAGATGCTCCGAGTGAACATTGATCCTGAGTGCTCTGCTGATGTGACTTTCATACATAGTTTCAGATATAATCTCTTCGCTCTTAATGATCACAGAAGGTACAAGATCAAATTTAGACTCTGGCTGACACATTGCCATACCTGGGCTAAAGCCTGTGGGCTTTTGACATATGGTGGAGTGTGTTGCTGTAAACACGTGACAGCAGGCGTCTCTCCATCGAGCTAACTCTGCTGACTCTTTTCAGCAGAATTAGCAGTGTTTCTTTTTCTCCCCGGTGCCATATAGCTCCTCCTCTGACAGGAGAAATGGCGAGCGTGCAGCTGATAAACCTCTGTCATGATAATAAGTTATAATGACGGTACTCTCATCCAGCTCCCTCTGGATCAATAGTTGTAAACAACTTCTTTATTTGCACGCAGAGTCTCTATTGTGTTATTCAGATCCCTCTTGTATTTTACTAACCCCATTGGATGAGCGCCTGAAAGGAGAATATCCGCTGCTGGCTTTGGAAATAAGGTGCTATCAAAGGAGGAGGAAATGTACGGAGAGGAGGGGGGTGTTACAGTGAAAAGAGGAAATGAAAGAGATGATTTAATTTTCATTGCGACACAGAAATATTTAAAGCCCTGGCTGGTGAAAATCATAAGCCCCTACAAAAAAAAAGGAATCAAGAAAGCACGCCTGTAGCATTTTTACAACCAATTTCATCAGAGCACAGAAGGATAAAGGAGGAAGGAAGCTGGTAGAGTAGTGCTGCCCTTCTTCCTCAGCCCCTGGTTCAACTTTGCTCCTATTAGTTGTAGAACAGGCTTAAAGCTGCCTTTATCTTGTTTTCCTGTAACATGTCTAACACCAGGTGCCCTCAGGGACTAACTGCATTAATATGAGGCCACTACACTGTTTCTACTCCTCTTCCAATCAGCCCTCTTCACCTCTTTTATTCCTGTCCATGCTTCTTTTTCTTTCCGTCCATCCTTCTCTTTGTCCTGGCCTCTTTTTTGGTTTCTGTCTCTTTCCCTCTCCTCAGTGTGCTGAATAGTGTGAGCAGCATTGCCAAATTGCCTGAAATTCAACTTGAAGTTCATTAGGCAGAATACAAATAAGTACACGGCAGACAGCTGTGTTGTGTGTGTGTGTGTGTGTGTGTGTGTGTGCACCTCATTAATGAAGGATCTGGGTTGCTGAATATTCAGCTCCCACACTCAGACTGTCCCCTGCTGGGAGTGGATCAGTAGATTTGTGTGTCTGCATCTCTTTCTCTCTCTGTGTGGTGTTCATGTTTTCTCCCCAACACTTTGCATCGATCTCAGCTCACTCAGTAATACTACACACCAGACTGATTGATCAAGCTGTTTCTTATTAGACCAGTGTTTGTATCTTTCATGTCATGCCTCTGGCCAATATTAATGCACTGGTCCAATACGCTGGAATAATATCGCTGCTGATTCTGACCTTATTAAAAAGGTGTCGTCCAGACATGATTGATCCAAAATACTGTCTCAATGTCACTGTTATAACTTTGTAAATGCAGTTTCTAGAGCGATATGTCTCAATATGCGCAAGCATCAAAGTAACATTGCTGTATTAATGTCTCTACTTATCAGAGTTGCTATTTATTATTTTCAGCACTGATTAATCTGCCACTTACTTTTCAGATTAAGCCATCAATCTTTTAGTTCACTAAATGTCAGAAAATATTGAAAATGTCTACCACAATTTACATGATTAAGTCCTAAATGTATGAATTCAATTTTCATTTAATGCAGTTTAATTATATATTTATATTTACCTAATTATGAATCGGCTCTTAGACTGAGGCCTATCTTCTTTTTTATGGCCTCTTTATTGGATAGTAGTAGTGAGTGTGGAGGCAGACAGGAAACAGGGGGGAGAGAAAGAAGGACATGACACAGAATCTAGACCTTCGACAGAATCGAACAGTGGACATAGTAATTATGTGGCATGCATCCATCCATTATCTATACCGCTTCTCCTTTGAGGGCCGTGGTGGGGCTGGAGCCGGCTGCCATTGGGCACGAGGCGGGGTACACCCTTGACAGATCACCAGTCTATCACAGGGCTGACATATAGAGACAAACAACCATTCACACTCACATTCACAGCTACGGGTAATTTAGAGTCACCAATTATCCAGCATGTCTTGCACAAATGCAACACAGAAAAGTCCAGGGCAAACAGGGGTTTGAACCTGGAACAGTCTTGTTGTGAGATGAAAAAATATATTTAGCCTTACTAATAGAGAACTGAAACTGAAACAACACTTTGTTTTGCATATTTAACTGCAAATCATGTCAAATCAGCAGAGCTCCCCTTTTAATATCGCTGTGAATGTGATATAGTCAAGTATTGTCGGATCAAACAGTCTCTCTTATGGATTATGGCAGCTGGGCAGTAAGAGAGATTTTAGTGAATATGTCAAAATTGACATTTTACAGCCTCATGTGAGAGGAACACACAGAGGAACGATCCAAGTCTATTCCACATAGTGAAGTTCACAGATTTTGAATTGGAAACAAAAAAAGAGCACTGGCAGGGAATCAGTGCTCCATATCGACCGAAATCTTGAGTTTAGGTACTGCGTGTTGGAATCAATATCTGGAGAGTAAAAGTGGGCCCAGTTCATCCTAACAGAGTGAACCTCTCATGGTGAACACAGAACAGCATCTTCGCTGGGTACATGGCCTGCAGATGCTAAATATAATGAGATGAAAAAAGAGAAGCAGAGAACAAGGAGATGAAAGACACACAGATAAGCCTGCACAGATGATAAGAACTGATAAGTTGAACTGGTTCTCGGTGCAGAGATGGTCTGTAAAACATTTTCTTGCTCTGTAACACGTTTCTGTGTGGGACAGATTCTCTGCGGTGTTCACCTGTCCCTCCCACTCATCATTAAACCTATGAATAGCTGTCGTCTGCTCTGTCTAATAGAGTGTGGAGTTTTCCCTGGACTCCCATATATGCATTATTAATTATCTGTTACAGGGCTGAGAGACAGAGAGGCAGAGGAAACATCAGATATCTGGGTTGTAGCGTGCAACCAGATCTGCACTGTTATACAAACATTGTTTGTTGTTATATTAGGATATGAGGTCTGTGAGCAAAAGTGAGAGTTGTATTTCAGTGTGAATCTATATGCATTCAGCTGCTGTTTAATTTGTGTATTTTAAGTTCCTCCCACTTCACACTCACAGATGTTAACTGCAGTGATTGTGAGGCTGTGGTTAAAGCATTTAGCAGTGACAGAGACATTCCTGCTGTGGTTTCCTTTCCTCTAACAAATGCATTTAATGACTCTTCTCTTGACAAGAGTTGCCCAGATATTTTCTCTTTCCTTTGAAGCGCAAATGCTTTTGAAAACGTTGGCTAATTCCCACTGCTTAGTCATTGACAATCTGTGCCAAAATGAGATCTGTTCCAATCAATCGCCCCCCCTCCTCCTCCCTTCCCCTCCCCTCCCCCTTGCAACCTGTCAGACCCACCTTTACTTAACAAGGCAGGGGAATGATGGGATCTGCCATCTGTGTAAATTGTGCCATAATCTCATCCGACTGGCTGTTTCTGATGAAGCAGACACAACGTGGCCCCCTTTACTCTTTCTGTTTTCCCAGACATTATTGGCTCACCTGTCAGACAGCACTACCAGCTTCGATCGCACAAAAGACATATTAGGGGAGAAAGTGGCAGGTTGAACCATGATGATTATCATCTCCATCAATCCCAGATTGTTATCATTAGTGTAGAGGCATGGCTTGCATTTAGACTAGGAATTATAAATGGGCCACATGTGGCTGGAGCTTATTTAGCGTACCCTTGAGTTTCGTCAAACAGCTTGAATTTTATCTATAGCTCATGAACTCCAAAGAGCAAAAAATGCACCAGCTACAGCTCAGGCCTGCACTTTCTGAATGTCTTCTCCAAAAAAAGGTCATTTCTAGTTTCTAGTGTTAACATCTTCCTTCTCAGTGACACTCAATGGAGTAATTATGGTCTTAAGACCCATACTCTAAACCACTTAACCACTTTGAACTGTCTGCACTGTGATGCCCTTGTCAGCACTGACAGACAAGTTTTGTCTCCTCTCCATATCTGAGGAATGCTTTGTCGGCGTTCTCTGACAATAAGACACTTGTCTTCAACATGTTACTTCGTTGCGGAGAAAATAAAGTCATTTCCAGGCTTTTCAGGATACATGACCTTTACATGGATTGTTTGTGCTGAATTAAACCCGGGGGATGGCCAGCAGCAGCGGTGGCATCATCTTTCCAGAGGATGGAGTGCCTCCCTCGCGCTCCCAGCGTCAAGGTTGGAAACCCGGCTCATGACCTTAACAGCACGCCCACCTCCTCACACCTCCCTGTGCTTTCCTCACCTTTCCTCCTCCTCTCTGCACCTTATAGTAAAAGCAGAGCTACTGTGAAAGTCATAACAATGAAAAACTCTACAGCCTGTATTTATGGAGCCTCACAAAGCAGCAGTGCCAAGTCCAGGACAGGAAGTATCACATCACTGTGAAACGTCTTATTTATTGGGATCTGCAGTGTAGCCAGACAATTTTATTTTCACTACCTCACCTCACTGGGTGTATCTGTTGATTTGAATTCTAATAATGGAGCCTCGCTGTCCCTCGTGTTGCAGTCTGACTTGATGCATTGTTCAGTACCACTTCTAGCATTCCCAATCAGTTTCCTTTTATGGTAAATCTAGAGGTTGGAACAAACAGAAACTCACATCTGCCAGACATTTTGTATGTTTCTGTGCTTTGTTGTTTTTCAGTTAGTCACTGACTCTTGTAGCTGGATTATACAGAGGAGCCGCAAAAGTTCCTGTTTCCCTGCTTTTGGTCATTTCATTAATTGCAAATTTGTCAGGAATTTTCTAAAGCTTGAACTAGTAATTATTTTGTTATTGATTAATCTGACAATTATTTTTTGATACAGTTTAGTCTATGTAGTTTATAGAAATAATAAAAATGTCCACTATATCTGAAAACCCAAGGGGTCCATATAAAAGAAAAAAGCAGCAAATTTAGGATGCTGTTGATTAAACAGTAAACAAGCGAGTATTAATATGTAAACATTAATTTTCAAATGAATTTTCTTATATTATATGCAAATCTTATCACCCAAACTTGTTGGGACCCTAGTTTTGAGATCAAGGCAAAATGAACAATGAGCCAAAATCATTGTGGAGTGCATCAAAACTACCTGCATGACTTTTCCCAGATCTAATGGTTGTAGTTGGTCACCAGTGAATGTCTTTAACAAGTTTTGTCTTTCAGCTTTTTGTACATAAAAATGTTAATAGTAATGGTTCAAAACTGATGTGATAAGCATATTTTTTTTTATTGAAAAACACAACATTTCCTTTGGCGAGGACCACCAAACCCGCCACCAAATACGTACCCTCAAGTCTTCCACAAACTTTGAGAAAACACTGGAGATCTTTATTATTATGTGTTTACTGTGGAAAATTTAGGGATCCAGTACACGAGATTGGTATTGGCACAGATACTGACGGATCTGGGATCAGCTACAATGTCATAAATCCACTTTAAATACAGTTTCTTTGACAATGTAAAATTCAGTGTTCAGTCGTGGCAGGCCAATGACTGAGGTTTTATTGCCACCGCCGTCCCAGGCCTCTTGTTTCCTCACATAAAAATGATCCTAGTGAGCTCTGCACAGTGTGATGTACCAACTGGTTAATAATGAAAATAATGAAACTGCCATGTATTGTCGGCTGTGTCCACTGAACTCAAAGGGAGTCCTGAGGTGGAAGACTGTAACAGCAAACTTTTACCCCTAACAGGTTAGTCCTGCCTTGTCCCAGTCCTTCTAAATCATACTCAGATTTTTGGTCGTCATTCTCAGTCTTACTCAGACCTGGCTGGTCCTTGTCCCCCCTCTCTTCTTCTCTTCCTCAACTCCCCCACCTCTCCACTCTCCCCCAGCTGTACTGTGGAGGACAGACCAGTGAATGAGACCTTTCATTCAGTGTCAATGTCGCACTTGTGTGTCAAAGCCAGTGGGAAAAATGCCTCAGCTTTGGCAATTACCCCCCTTTCAAAAAGCCCACCTAAACAATTGCACTGTGGATCAAATGTGTTTCCATCTTTCTCTAAAACAAGCGTGAATGTGAATTGTATGAAATGCTGCATATTGCATGAACGTATTGGTGTCTGGTGAAGAGTTTAAGGCTAGTTTATGTGTTGCATTGTGCGTGCATGTCTTTGTTCCCCCTGTCATACTGAGCTTGTCTGAAAGCTCTGAAGGCAGTTTGAATGTACCGAACACCTTCACAATCACTTAATGAAAGCGCTCTCGTTTATGTCTCCTTTTTCAGCTTTCTACAGCTGCCAGCCGCGCTGAGAAGCTGCACAACAGATTCCTCTCACAGCATGTTTCATATTCCTTCTCATCACTTAAATAACAATGGTAATGCAGGTTCTGCTCTGTTTAGTCAGGCCTGAATCTCCCCGTCAGCCTGACTTTATTCCTGCTTCCTCTGATAATCCACTCTATGCTAAACAGATCCAAAGACTGAATTAGAATAATTAGAAATTCGGAAGTGTATAGTTTATCCAAATGTTCGTGAGTGCTGCAGTGGTGACATAACTGTCCCCCTGGAAACCTGGCACTGCAAAACAGCAGCATGCGTCCAAGTCTATATAGAGGGAAGAGGGAGAAACGGCACCAGCAGCACCAGCAGCAGCAGACTAACTCGATTTTTATACAGCAGCAACCTAGATCTCCTCCCTGTCATCCTTCATTGATTTTGCAATCCAGCGGCATCCAAGCAGAACCATACAAGTCGTACACCTCAGTCTGCCGCTGATAGCCAATCTCTATTACCCACCTAGCCCAAGGCTTTGGTTCGAGGGGCTAACCCTCTCAGGGGGGAAGCAGGGAGTGTTCCTACCGGTGGATCTAGTGATGATGGATTTATGAGCTGCTTGGAGAAAGGATCATCTTCTCTCCCCCACTTTTATTATCCCATCAGATCTGACGTGATAGCAATAATACATGACGGCCTGTCACTTTTCGCAGATCTGGCGGTGAATATGAATGATGATTTCAAATGCTTGCGTCTAATCAGCCGCGAAATTGCTTCAGTAAATATGTTCAACTACTAGCGCTCTGTCTTCCTTCTGTCTCTCACTTTGAATGAAACTCAGAGTAATAGGCTTGTAGTTGTCACACTGTTTAAGACCCGTGTTGGCTTCACGGTTCATAATTAGCTTTTAATGCACAGCGACGGCTTGAGGGGTGGAAACTGACGGAAATGTAGAATGAAAAGAGGCCTGCTGTGTGGTCATAGTAATTCAGGCCTTTGTTCTCTAATTAAATGACCTCATAAGGGAGCGCTAAGCTTAAGTTTGTGTGTGTGTGTGTGTGGCGCCCTCTGAAATAGAGGTTTGTGCCAAGTGTGTTCAGTCTCGCAATGAATAGGGCGTCTTCTACAAAGCCTAAGAAGCCCTCTCCGTGCCCGTTTTGCCTCCTTGTTGGTTGTTGGAAATTTGGCACAAAACACCATGTCTTTAACAAGTGGTTTCTGGGCCCCTTTGCATAGTTCAGGACGTTGTAGTTAGGGGACACGGTAGCCCCCGGTCTTTTCTCACTCTTCCCCACTTCTTTGAAGAAAACTGAAAGACTGGCAGCCTTTCTGGCAAGCTGGTGTGCACAAAAGATTACATTATTGTGTTTATGGCGTAGCCAAGCAAAAAGAAAGCTCACTGTACGCAATGATGCATGTTCTCCTGTTAGGCCCTGAAGATATCAGCAATTCAAAAAAATGGACGAGAACATTGCTTGTCTTTAGCAGCAGTTAAAAGTGTCAAATCTCTCAATCAAAAACATATTTTCTCCCTTACCCGTGTGGTATCTAGCCTTTTTTTTAACTTTAGTTTTATTTGTTATTTATGAGATCTCTTGCTCTCCGACTCTTCTGCCTCCATCCTGACACAATGGAGGAATTTTGTTTGTGGTGCTCAGGGCAATGAAAAACAGATATTTGAAATACTCAACACAACATTTATTTCTAGAAGCAGTGCCATCCTTACTTTCGATAATCCACAGACTTCGCTGTTAACAGTTTTCACCCGGACTGTTTCTTCAGTGAAAAGTAGTTCCAGTGAGGACTGTTGACAGCGAGGTCTGGATCATCCAGAGTAGCAGGGACACTGGGGGAGTTGCTGTTGAATATTTTAAATGTTATTTTTCAATGCTGTGAGCACTAAAGCAAATTTAATTCACCTTCCTTGTGTTGAGGTGGTGACGGGAAAGATGGATATCTCAAAACCTGGACAAACCACTAGAGAAGGTGAGAGAGTACTGTTTTTGTTTGTGTGTTTGTTCAGTGAATGGAGAATCAGATTCACATTACATATAGTTATTTGACCCATTATTCATATAAAAAAATATTGATTAGAGCAGCTTTAATGTTCAGAAGAGAACATCTTTGAATATAATTTATTGAGAGTTTAATGCTCACAAGCCTGCTTCATCTGGACTACTGTGAGTGAGAGCAGTTTTATCAGAGTTGATTGTGGACACTATCATTTATTTATCATATTAGATTTAGAAAAATAAAGTTTTTTAAGACCATATCACTCACAGTAACAACCTTACTGAGCGCCTTTAACACCGAAGTAGACTCCAAGATCTACAGACACCTGGTTCTACATATCAGACTTAAAGGCACGTAATATTTATGACTTCCATTGTCACGGGTTCCATTCAGACTCTATTTTTCGAATGTCATGGCCTTTCTCTGTCTCCTTTCACTGTAAACTCCACCATAAAAATAATCCTAAATGGAAATTTGAGCCGAGGTGATAAAGTTCCAACATAGCAACTGTTATTGCTGTTGTTGTTGGCTAACGCATGCTTTGGATGGACGCGTGAATGAATGTCTCCATTACAGTTGTTCTGCATGCTGACAGCCGTCACCCATTACAACCACCTGGCACGTCTCCACGCCATCAGCCCCCAGCACCAGTTGCGAGCGTGCCGAAGTGGCCGGGCTCTGTCCGTAACCAGATCCAGCTTTGATGAGTGGAACATTAACAGCTGCTCAGGAGGGTGTAAGAGAGGAGGCAGTCACAGTATTCCTATGTATGTGTGTTGTTGTGTATATGCCCACGTGTGTTCGCACAAATGAAAGAGAGGGCGGCAGAATCACAGATGACATCCTAATTGGCCTTTGGTGCCAGATGCCAGCCTCTAAACCCGGCCAGGCCAGTCCAAGCTGTAACAGTGTCTCAGTAGCCAGGCAGGGCTTTCGGCAGGGTTTTAGCAGCCTGCTGGCTCCACTGAGAGCTCCCACGGGTATTAGGTGCTCCACTGTTGTGCTGCCTCTCCTCCTCCTCTCTCTCTCTCTCTCTCTCTCTCTCTCTCTCTCTCTCTCTCTCTCTCTCTCTCTCTCTCTCTCTCTCTCTCTCTCAAACATACACACCCTTCTTCTCCTCTCCATCCTTCCTGCTGAGCACTCTGAGGCATTGTCAACACCAGTCAGTCTGAGGCGAATTCAGACCAAGAAAAGCCAGGGGGCGACAAAGGCCAGGGGCTTCTTTGTGTTGATTGTATTCACACTGAGGCACTGAAGTCTTGCTCTTCTGCAGCTCCATGCAGTGTTTGCATTGAGATACCCCCACACCCCCCGCCAACCTCCACCCTCCTCATTTATAGTGTATTGATGTCCCGTAAACGTCCACTTAGCTATCAGATAACTGTAGCCTTACCGCCTAAGTACCAACCTCTAACCCTTAGCCTGTCACCTCCTGCTCTTCACCTTTTCACCCTTGACATATGATTCTTCTCCCAGAAGAGCAGAAAACCAGGTTAGATGATAAATCATTCCACACTATCTGGAGACTGTCTGAAGCACAGGAGACATACTTGGCCATATGACAGTGCATTTGTTTGATCTAAAACAGGAGCACACAGGCACTTCACTCTGCAGTTGAATAAGGAGAGGGAAAGTAAAGGTTGGGGAATTAAAGTTGAGTTGTTGACTTGAAGTTATTAAAGCTGAATCTGATTAGCGAACAAGAGACGTGGCACCGCAGCGTGAAATAGGCTGCTCACAAAATGATTAACTAATATTCCTGTTTGACATTATTCTTGATCCTCTGTGTGAAGCAGGAAAAGAGTTTTAGCTTTCTGCTCTCCAAAAGAGATGAAATGGAAATCCATTTTTAATGAAGTTACAGTTGAGTCGCTCACACAGCGGTATCTGACAAGGACAGGAAGATATTTTAAGGTGTAAGTGGATGAGGTGTGAATTTAAATCTTAATTTGTAGCAAGAAGTTCTATATGCATAAGCTGGGTGCTATTTCAGCATAGTTATTAGACATGTTAAATATTGACAGTATGTAAACAAAGACCTGGGTTTGGAGGTGGTAGTGTTCTTGCTTTGAAAACCACTGTGACACCCGAGAGTTTAACTCATTTCTTATACAGATGTTTTACTTCTATTTACTCTGCTCCAGGGAGGTCAAAGGTCAGGTTCGGCTTCAGTGCAGCAGTCCTGGAGCCGGGTGGAGTTTGTATAATCAGTAACCCACTGAAGGACATTTCTGCTCACTATTCTGTGCTGCAGCCCACTCATTATTTACAAAAAACCCACACACAAACCTTTGCTGTATGTCCCGAACTCACCTGTATCTAACTTCCTGTCGTCCCTCCAGAGCGAGCCATTGCCAGACATGAGGTACGAGAGATCGAGCAGCGGCACACGCAGGATGGCCTGCGGGAACGGGACTTGACACTGTCGTCGCTGTCCGACAACGAAGACGACATGGTCATTATCTACAACCGTGTGCCCAAGACAGCCAGCACCTCCTTCACCAACATCGCCTATGACCTGTGCGGGAAGAACCACTACCACGTCCTGCACATCAACACCACCAAGAACAACCCAGTCATGTCCATACAGGACCAGGTCAGAGATTACACTCACAGGCTTCTTTAATAAGCTGAACATGAACTCCTCGTTTTATTTGTAATGAATATTTCAGCCACCGTAATAATAATTATTATTTTGGTTTGATCAGGTGCGGTTTGTAAAGAATGTGACTGAATGGAGGGAGATGAAACCGGCTTTCTACCACGGACATGTCTCCTTCCTGGACTTCACCAAGTAAAGAAATATTTATTAAACATGTCTCTAATGGCAACACTGTGAAAACCTCATTACTCACCTTGCTGTGGCTTTGTGCAGTTAACTCCACCTTGTGGTCATTTAATGCTCTTCACTTACACAGTGTAATGTAATGATCTAAATGTAGCACAAGGTAACATTGCTGAGGCTGAAGGTCAGCATGTTTCAATTTACATTATTATTATTATCACTAATAAATGTGTTATCTGTGCCTGTTCAAAATCTAATTAGTCAGATTCAAGTCAAGTCTTGAGTTTTCTGTCATTTCTCTCAGGTTTGGAGTGAAGAGGAAACCCATCTACATTAATGTGATCCGGGACCCCATTGAAAGGCTCGTGTCCTATTATTACTTTTTACGTTTTGGGGACGACTACCGGCCCGGCCTGAGACGCAGGAAACAAGGAGACAAGAAGGTTATAACCCACAAATACTCTTAGTCTTTTGTTAAAAATGTTCAGTTATGTCTTTGCCGTCTGTCTTAAAACAACATCAGGTGCCAGTGTGACAGTCTGCTTTGTGTAAAAATGTATTCAAATGTTTATCTGCACTTAATATGAGGCTTCTTCAGTCTGAGTTTGTTGCATAAAGTGGTGAGTGGGAAAGAAAGTAGTTTTCATTTTCGAGCTGTGGTGGAGTCACACAGAGACTTTCTTAGTAAAGCACCGTAACTTTAGTAGATACTCACTTGATTTGATTAACACAGATTACTGAAATCTCATATTAGCTTCAAATAAACTTTGGACTGTGGATTTTGTCTCTGGTACTGGAGAGGATCTTAATAGCCAGTGTGAACATGATTACAGTGAACAAAGGGGAGCCTTAATGTTGTTTTTAGACGGTCTTGAATCCTTGGCCCTTTAACTAATTTTGTAAGTCAGTGTTTTCCTCACACACTGCATTTGTGTTTCAGACATTTGATGAATGTGTATCAGCCGGCGGCTCAGACTGTGCCCCTGAGAAGCTCTGGCTCCAGATTCCCTTTTTCTGTGGTCACTACTCTGAATGCTGGTATGTACCGAGACACCTGACACTATACCACATTCAGACAACAACCATGTCTATTAAATTCTTGTATGAATGAACAACAACAATGAATTCATCCACATACTGTCTATGTAACCAAAGCCTGATTTAGCTTTGTTGTTCAAAAACGAAACTGAAAACACATCTATGAGCCACACTGTTGCACTGGCTGACATGTTCATTTCTTACAATAAACATGGGCACTGTAGTTTATTTTGAGTCTCTCCTACAAACACCAAACAGCACCAACAAATGCACTCTGTTGGAGTAATGTTTACCAAAAACTACATTGCTCAGCTGTTTAGGAAATTATTTTGCCTTTTTTAAGAGCAAATTTACATTTCCATTACAGTTTCTAAGGTAAATGTGTGAGGTATTGAACTAGGTGTTCAGCACCACAGAGGGTAGTTATTGACAGCTAGCCTAACACATTGGTTTTGGTCTTTTAATGGGATTTGTTGACCATGACATCTAGATTATCATCAGCCTTATCCTTTTCTCACCTCAAGCAGTTCAAATAGTTCAGGAGGATTGCTGTATCAGTTTTGTGTCATAGTGCACCACATTAAGCCCCATAGTCCTTTTCTATCACTTCTGCTTCACTCATCTTCCCAAGGTCTCTGATAGCTCTGTCAGCCTTGATCTGCTCTCTCTACATGATGATCTGTATCAATCTCTTGCTCTCTGCCTTCACTCATCCCTCTCACCCTCCTTAATCTCTCCTTGACTCTGCCCTCCATCTTTTAACCACCTGCCCTCCTGAAGCTGACTGAGGTTTCTGAGCGTCACCCTGGTGCACTTGCACTATATTAAAGTAGTGGAAAGCACCTTGGAAACATTAAATAAATACTGAAGACAAGAGGTGAAGTTGCTGCCAGTTCTCTAATGCTTTGCCAAAAAGTTACTTTATAGGTTTAAACAATCTCCTTCCTCGCTTATTATTTCATTTCCTGATCATGACAACACCTGCCACCACCTTTAGTTTTTTTCCGATACCTTTCTCACTTTCTGTTTTGTCCTCTGCTCTGCTCCACTGCTCCTGCTGTCTCAACCCTCTCTGGACTCAGTTCACAAGTCACATCTCACTTAATCATTCTTCCTGTCTCTGTACCTCTCAGCTCTCCTCTGCAGCTCCTCTGTCGCTTTGCAGCTCCTCTGTCTAACTAACACTGCTCCCTCCTTCCACCAGAACAGCCACGGTTTAAGTGGAATACTAATAAATAATACCACATATGATGTACTTGGTCTTTGTGCAGGAATGTGGGCAGCCAATGGGCTCTGGAGCAGGCGAAATACAACCTGGTGAACGAGTACATGCTGGTCGGAGTAACAGAAGAGCTGGAGGACTTTGTTATGATGCTGGAGGCTGCACTGCCACGCTTTTTCAGAGGAGCCACTGAGCTGTACAAAACAGGTGCCCAGTCTGCTAAATAATGAAAAACCATTTGCTGTTGTCCTGTATACTCAGGTTCCTCTCACTAATATAGTAAATACTGAAAAAGCAACCTAATGGCTCACTCACGTTGCAGAGCTGAAGTGTGCCTGTGTCTGTGTGTGTGGTTGCATATAAGCCGTTTGAATTGCTCCACTGAGAATTGAATTGTGATCAATATGCACTCATGCCTCTCTCTGATGTAGATACAGATTAGTTACAATGAGTGCAGCCAGAATGAACAATGAATAGGAAAGAGGAATTTAATCTGACAATAGTATATGTAGATGTACCATAACTCAAGTATAACGTTCTTAATTTATAGCAGGAGAGAAACCCCAGTACTCAAGTTAATCGGGTATGTTTTTCAATGAATTTGAAGACTGAGTCAAATGTCTTTCCTAAACCCAAACAAAAACAAAAAAAGATCTAATCTTTGTGTTCTGTATTCTGAGTTGTGTCTTGCAGGGGCATAGCCAATATTTACTGAATGACATAGTTATTACTGGAGTTTTGAAGTTTCTGAGTGGAAATCTCACTATGAGCATTAGGAGAGGCCCTTGTCTTTAGTTTTAAAAATAACCCTAAAGAGAAATACAGACTACATCAAACAGGATTGCAATCTGTGCTGTAATTCCACAGCCTTTTTTAATAACCTCTATTTCACACATCACATTGACTTAAAGCAATAGTTTGACATGGAAATACACTTATTTGCTGTCTTGCAGAGAATAAGATGAGAAGATTGATACCACTTAAATGCCTTTATGGTCGTTATAATGCTGCAGTCAGGAGACAGTTTGCTTAGCTTAGCATAAAGACTTGAAACAGGGGGAAACAGCTAGCCTGGCTCTGTCCAAATTTAACAGATCAGCATACCAATTCCTCTAAAGCTCACTAATTAACATGTTACATCTTGACAGTTTATTTTGTTATGGACGGGGTTATGTTGCCCAGCAACCGCTCTGCGACAAGAAGACTCTTGAGTTACTGCACCTGGCCAAGAAATAGTCTGGCAAATACTCCCCTGTAAAACCACAACTTAATGTTTTTTCTCTTCAGTTTTTATGTGGATTAAGGAAAAAAACAAAGAATGTATTAATTAGTGAGCTTCAGAGATGCTGGGAGGTGGATATACCTGACTTTGGACAGAGCCAGGATAGATGTTTCTGCCTGTTTGCAGTCTTTCTGCCAAACTAAGCTAATCAGCTGCTGGCTGTAGCTTTACACCATATAGAAATGAGAGTGGTGTCAGTATTTTCATCTAACTGTGGCAGGAAAATATACATTTCCAAAGATACCAAACTATGTAACTATGTTACATTATTGGGATGTAACAATTCCAGGTGCAGTTCATTAACAGGAAAACCTAATAATTAAACTAATTTGATTTAAGGGCTGTTTGATCATCTGTGTGTATAAATGCATGAATACTTAACACATGTACCCAGACTCGTTTAATCCCCTTCTCTCCTTATCACAGGGAAGAAATCCCACCTGAGGAAGACCAGCGAGAAGAAGCCGCCCACGAAGGAGTCGATCGCCAAGCTGCAGCAGTCAGCCATCTGGAAGATGGAGAACGAGTTCTATGAGTTTGCACTGGAGCAGTTCCAGTTCGTCAGGGCACACGCTGTCAGAGAAAAGGACGGGGAACTCTACCTGCTGGCACAAAACTTCTTCTATGAGAAAATCTACCCCAAAAACTAAAGAGACTCGTGTGTCAATAGAAGAGTTTGGAGTGTTTATGGAGAGGGACGGACTCTTTGTACAGGCTCAGATGTGCAGTCTGAGACTTAAAAAAAAAGAAGGAAGCTGTAACAGACTACTGCTGACTGTGTGGCTGGTTTGTACGTGTGACTGAGAACATAACGTGGAGCTGCAGAACAACCTGCCTCTGACGCAGCAAACAGACTGGTGACAGCTCTGTTATTCACATCTGTGCCAGCCAACTGGACGAAGAGCTTGAGTTTCGTCGGCAGGTCACGTTCCCGGCAGCTCCCGGGAGCCTCCGCGCCCTTTTCACTTCCATGTCAAAGGTCGTCTGCACAGGAGGCCTCAGCTGGTACGTGGTCAGAGACGTCTTCTTCAGCAGCTGGTCAGACCTCGACTCCTGATCCTTCCCTACTCTCTGATCCAGACAAAGCATTTTCATTGGCTCTGTACTGTTTGGTTGTGTTTTGTTGTATTTTAACTCTTTACTATGGTTGTTTTTTTGTATGTAAAGACAGTGACATTTTTCATGGTGAAACAACATCTCCATGCCTCACCACCACTACTAACTTAAAGAGATTTTAAGTGTAAGAAACTGACTACTGTGCTGTATTATTGGACTTGAATGAGAACGTTTGAGGTTTTTATGAAATAAAAATCCTGTGACCGTGGACTGCTTACTGGGACAAGTGCGTATGTTTTATACTGTACTTGAAGTGTTTTGTTGGATGACTCTTGTTAATGTGCAGCTTTGCCTGGAGCCTTTTCCTGGGTAATGTCAGAAGCTTTTACACATGGTATTATTGGAGTGGTGAAGATGCTGCTGCTGTAAATATTTACTACTTTTTCAGTCCATTTCATATCCAAGCAGAGTGGTTACAGTACAATATTAACTAATTTTTCCCGTTAACACCCTTTTGAAGTTTACATTGGGCATTTTATCAGTTTGTACATTTCTTTCAGCTCTTTCTTTTCACTTTTTCTCTTGCATTTTACTTTGTGTCATGCAGATTAATGTGATTGTCCACTAATATATTTCTCTGCTGCTTAAAGGATTAGTCAGACATTTTGTGAAATATATTTATTCACTTTCTTGCCAGGAATTAGATGAGAAAATCTGGTATCAGTCTGTTAAATGTAAGGTTACAGCTATGAAATGTTCAGCTAAGCTAACCAGCTGCAGCATTACATTTGACAGACTAATGAGAGCATCGGTCTTCTCATCAAACTCTCAGTGAGAAAATGTCAAACCTTTCCTTTAAGGAGGGGAGGCTGTGGCTCAGGAGGTAGAGCGGTCGCCCACCAATTCCCAGCTCCTCCAGTCCTTATGCCGAAGTATCCTTGGGCAAGACACTGAACCCTAATTTGCCCCTGATGTGTGTCATCAGTGTGTGAATGTATATGTATGAGAGGTCGATGTGAAACGCACTACGTAAGTGCAGTCCAGTCCATTTAAATTTCTGCTGTTTTCTTTGCAGTTGTTCACATACAGTAAAAGATGGTGGCAAGGTTGGTGATAACTTTGCTAATTTGCTTGTGGAGTTTTCATCCTTTGTTTTCTTTAAGGTTTGATTTGTTTTGTTTTTTATGGCCTTTTATCGACTGATTTAAAGTTCTTGTCTCCCCTCTGATAAATTGTTAACAGTTGGAAAAGTTACCTCTGTTATATTAAGACAGTTGAATAATGTGAAGGCAGAAACATTTCTTCACCTGGAGGAGCTGCACAGATTTTGTTTTCTACCGGATGGACTTTCACAACACAGTTTCTGAAGTATTTACATTCACAGATGAATAGGTATGAATTTTCATCTGAGGACGTACTGTAGTTTACCGCTCGGTCTTTGTGTGCCTTCTCTACACCCAGTTCTTCTTGTGTTGCAGCTTTGTCAGATGGAACATAAAAACAACATGGCTGTCATGGCTGTTCTCTTATTTTGATTGCCAAAACAAATATACAGAACATTTTAAAGGTGGTTGCGTGTGTGTTTCTTAATTCAATGCAAATGTTGACGCATCAGCAGCAGCAGGTACAACACAGCAGGGAGTGGTAAAGACAGATAAAGCTGCTACTGTGAAAATTAAAGCTGGATTATTTCAGGGCTGACTTCCTGCAGAGGGAGATAAAGAGCTGCCAGGTCTGCTCCTACCTCTGACTGTGTCTCTGTGTGTGTGTTTATCCCTTTTCACATCCTTTCCTCTCCACATCCTCCCACTGTATCTTTTCAGTATTTGATAATGATTGCACTGAGATAAGTATGTTAGTCCTTTATTTATATTTTACAACATATTATAAAAGCACATAAGGCTTTCACATATTTTAGGCACTCAACATTATTGAGTTAACACCATCTCCCTGCTGAGGAGAATAAATGGAGAGCACAACAATGAGAACATGGGTTATGTGAAGTGAGAGGAGTCATCAGAGGCCAGAGAAAGTTAATATGAGCCAGTGCTGCCACTCGCTGTTACTCATCCCTGCTCTCAGAAAATCCCTGGACAGTCATCAGCCATTAGACTCATCCTCATTAATCTCAAATCATTCTCCAGTTACAGCTTCCTGGTTTTTGGGCCCTCTGACCCAGATAAATGTGGAGATCCCTCATCTGCTGATGAGGGATACATCATGTTGTGAATTCAAAGACAGTTTCAAAACCATTTGAGATTCAGTATAAAGTCATTTAATCGTATCTGGCTCAAAATATTATTCAGTGCATAATATTTTCATATGGATCATGGATATAGGATCAGACCCTTAGACTACCAGGATGCCCCTAAACCTCACATTTTCACCTCTTATATAATTCTCTCTTTGATTTTCAAAGCTTCTCTGGTACATTACCTAATACTTACCTGCTCTATAAAACACAGTAATCATACTCTTAATCAGAGCAATTATCATCATGTTTATTGTGGTTAATGTCCACAGATAAGTATAGTGTTCATTCAACTGTAACAGCAGGGGAAAAAAAGAGCGGAACAACACAGATGTTTATATTCTGATAAAGGCAGATATAAACTGATATAATTAATCTGCTAGTACATAAACACCAGCGCACTTAACACCATACTCATCCAGTACAGGCTGTGACAGACCAAACTAATCTACATATGAAAGTCAGAACCATCACGTCCTGTCTGGAGCACCTGTCCTCAGTCAGCCTCCGGAGGACGTCACCATGGAGACAGAGAGACAAAGTAGACTTCTTTTAATTTTAACAGGAACACATAATTCGTAAGTCTAGTCAACAAGGTCTCTGTCACTTTTAATGTGGACAATGCTCAGTTTAGAAATGTGGAGCTGGTGTTGTTGTCCACACCAATAAATATTTGAGACGTTGCGCCATAGGCACAGAGAGTGCCCAGTTTCTGAGACGTATGGCTGGAGATGACTGTGTCCCTGTGGGTTATGTAATGCAGCAGTACATCTTCTCACTGAGGTGTGACATGTCATGCACTGGCCCCATTGGAGAAGACTGAAGTGTTTGCCCTGTGGTTTCTTCACAACAGCTCTGCCTGATCTATCTGGCCTGGCAGCTCAAAAGTAAACTCACTCTTATTTAGTACGGCAGCTGAAGTTCGCTATGCAGCTCTGGTTGTCAGAGCGTTCATGCAGCATCTGATTGATCCTTTTGATTTGAATTATACTCTCTTACAGTTTGATTCACTACTAAATTGTTGAAAGTCCTCTGAGGTGCAGTCTTCTACCAAGTAACTTCATGCACTTACTCATGTACAGTTTTGAGGTACTCGTACTTTGACTGTTTTTGGAATATATAAATTTCAGAAACAAATATTGCACTTTTTACTCCACCACTTATGTTTCACAGCCTTCACAGGTTTTTAATATTTTCTTTTTCTAATTTCCCCCGACCTTATGGAAGTGGAATACTAAATTACAGGAGTACCCTGTACAATGCTGTTTACATAGCCTATTTATGCATCCATAACAATTATCCAACAATATCACACCCTGAAAGGGAGTGGTGAACAGATGTACTTGAATACTGTGCCCAAGTACAGTTATGAGGTACTTGCACTTTACTTGAGTATTTTAATGTTATAGTTAGTTAGTTCTGCTCCACAACACTCCAGATGGAAATGTATATAATATCTGAATGTTACAGTGTCTTATTACTTTTAAAATTAAGATTTTACATTAAAAAAAACATATGATCAATTCATTTAATATGATGTACTGTACTACCCAGCAGTAAGCAAATAAAAATGTATCTTAATACACTAAAACATTTAAATCATGCTAATGCACCAAGAATATTAATTAAATTATATAATATCTATAAATATAGAGCTTTTTGGAAGGGGTCATTCTACATAATGAGTCACCTACTAAGTATATTTTGTAGATTGTACTTCTGTACTTTACTTATAATTAAGTATTTTTGCAATGTGGTATTAAAGAGGTGCTGGTCAACATACTTTTAATTCCGTTAATTACATTTTACTGCTTATACTACTTCTTCTACTTAACAAACTTTTACTTGGTATGAAGTAGTTTTTCACTGAGGCATTGTTCATAAAGGACGTCAATACTTTTTCCACTACTAATGAATGGCACATATAAAATAAGTTATGAAGGATTTCCTCGCCCGCACAAACACTTAAACACATTTTACCCTCAGTCTAACAGCCCCTGTCCTGATGTTTGTGTTTACCCCACGGTGATCTCAGGTTGTTAGCATGAGGTAGGGCCAGCCTGTGTGAAGTTTTGGGTCACATGTGTGCTAACTGTCCGGTCTGAGAGCAGCCCAGCGGCAGCAGGAGCAGCACTGCGGCTCCTCTGGGCGGACTCTTCCACTGTAACCACCGCCTCTTTCTCCAACTGCACTGGGACAGATTTATGCTTGAGCTTTTTATTTATGAGCACCAGTCCGCCCTCCGGGACCCCTCTAGGACGGTGTGACCGCGGAAAAGAAGTGTGAAGACGACATGGGAAGCCCCGTGTACCCGAGATGACCGACGGTTTGGTCAAAATAATCACGTCTTTTTGTCGCCAGAGAGGGAAACTTAAAACAGGGCTTGTTTTTGGAGTTCCACCTCCCCTCCTCTCTCCCCGTAGGATTTGATTCAAAGGCGAAAACCAAGATGGCCGCCGATTCCGTGCAGGTAGGAAAAGTTGACAACTGTTGCGAAAAGTGCGCAAACTTGCTCCAGAGGTTCAGTTATAAGTTAGCAAACAGTTTTATTTCATTAAAGTCGAGTTGCTGTGAGTCTGTAGTGTTGTATTTAAGTGAAGGGCCTCTGTTAGATCCCACAGGGTTGTCTGGGAATTATCCATGGATTGAGGCCTGGGAAACAATTATCCAAACTAACTTATCCTGAAATATCCAAGTTTCAAACCGGCAGTTTTGTGCGGAAGCTGCTGTGTTAATTAAAGTAGCGGTCGTTGTTAGAAACATATTTAATGCGAAGGTTTGTTTAGTTCATGTGAAGTAAAAGGTTGTTGAACGTGAAACTTACAGGTCTGTAGCCTAACGTTGAGTCAACCTGCGTTACTGCTGGAAAATAAACACAGTCTTCCGCGTATTCACACACCGGGTTAATTTTCTGTTTTATTATGTGCATTAGTAACGTGACTAAAGTAAGAAATGTAACTCTAAAGCGCAAGTGTTCACGGGTTTGCTTGACGTGAAGTTTTTTCAAACACGTTACAGACCGGATGAACTTAAAACATGATACCAGTAATGTAACAGAAGTCAGAAAATGTCTACATTAACGAGTAAATGCACATTTTTCATGGTAAAAACAAAGGGAGTGAGTGAACGTAAGCATTACAGCCAAGTCTCATTATTGTCTATGAACAGTCATGACTCATTGATTAATGTGGTTTCACTTGAGTGACGTCAGACCTGATATAAATTTTTCTGACTAAAAATATTGTTTCAGCTCACCCAGAGCTTTATCTAATCACATCTGAAGTGCAGTTAAACCTTGCTTTAACAATATCCTCCAAAATTCATGTTAAAGCTGAGGCCAGTCTGATTACTCACACTATTATTCATCTTTATGGAGAGCATGGAGGGGAGGGTGGAGGCTGCAGCAGATATTATAGAGCTAACACTGAGAGAAAATGAAGTATTTTATTAATGTGTTTCCTGGGGGCTGGTGGAGACTGAAACTAACCACTGAGGCAACAGGTGGTGATGACCTGTTGTCATGTCACTGATGCTGTAGCTGAGCCTGATTAATCATAAAATGGCTCATTACACTTAATGTTAACATTATTTTATTCACCACAGGTGTTTGCTGTGTTAGTTTATCAGTGACATGTATGTATGATCCAGCCTGATGAACTATACTCTCAACCTTTGGTTTATAAAATTAAATTGTCACAGTAGTAAACAGGACCACTTTATGTTCTCATCCCACCTGAGTATTAAAACATAAGGTGAATAAAGAAGTCCTTTATTTGGAATCTCATCAAAAGTGGTAAGGATAGTAATTAAGGTAGTCATTAATCCAGGCTGGGCTGTGTAAAGTAACACTATTTTGCAATTAAAGTTGGCTGACATATTTAGTATCATGATTAATTACAAGAATATTCTGCCAGTACTGATGTATATCATAATGAGGCAAATCAAATTGATGATATGTGCAATTAACTGCGTTCTTCTCGTCACACATACAGAACAAGTTTTAGTAAAGAAAAAATATTTGCATTGAGTCTCTAATTTGGATTGTATAATCTAAAATGATTTATACAATTTGATCATTTTATGTAATAATATAGGGAAATCATGATATAATTTCACAAAAAGTTGATAAATAAAGATATAGAAATATTGCTCAGCCTTAATCACAATAACCAGAAGACCTTCCAGCAGCAGTGTACCTTTATCACAAGATTTGTTTAGGTGCAAAAAATGATAACTTATTACTTACCTTCTTTCATAAGGACAGATACAAATGCAAAGAACTTCCTCTGAATAGACCAATATTACATTTATAATATTATTTACTATAAATGTATATTACATTTGTGGTATTATATATGGGGTCTCGTGTAACCATAAAAACAAAATGTATGTGTTGTTACCCTTTCACTTGAACTGACCTGTTAGTTTTGAGCTGACCTGCTCAATACCTTTGAAATAATTTGTCCCAAAATCTGACTGATGATGTTTTGACTCTTAAGATGATGTTTGTTCTCAGTGACAGGTGATAAATAACAGAAGGTCTGCTTTGTTTTTGTAAATTAGATCGTAGCACAGTTTGCATATTTTTATTTGGACTTAAAAAATACCAGAAGACATATGGAAGTCATGCTGTCACTACTAACAGAGTGTAGGCCAGGCCAGCTAAACTTTAACATATATTACTGTGGTGGTTTATATGGAGTGGAACCAGATTAACTCAGCAGAGCAACAGGTGCTTCAGTGCACTTTTATCGCTTGTCCTCCTCTGTTTGCAGCGTCACTTAATAAATCTGTTGTGTCCCTCCAGCTCAGAAATGACCATTAACATTGACCTTAAGTGCAAGACACTAGCTACATGGGATTATGTGTGAGGCTCATGTGAAGGCTGCATGTGTAGGATCTGCGTTTATTAGCCTGTGTTGCTATTTCTGGTCGCAGCAGCAGAGCACCAGGCTGTGGCCAATACTCTGCAACCAGCTGTGGGGTAAGATGCCGGGTGTCAGGTTGTAGGCTGAGATAGGCCTCGTGCAGAAATGGCAAGGGCTTGGCTTTTTTTAAAGCATGAGCCTGGATAGTGGCCTCAACTTTTCCGTTGTCCTATTGTCTGAATGGACCTCTTGTTGTTGGACTTAGAGCTTTCAGGCTTAAAGAGTAAGTTAACCTGCTTACACTAGAGGTTCAGACCCAATGTTTACTTTTACCTCTCAATTTCCTTTCATGTCTTAGGCACTAAAAGAGCTCTTAATACAAGTCTTAGATGGCAGTCTGCAGGTCAGTAACAGCTTTAAATTTAGTTGTTTTTAAATGCAAACAGACCACATTTTATCTGTCTAATGAACTCAGGAGTCCTTTTATTTTTTTGTAATGTTGAACAAAATATGTAGCAAAAATGTGTTGGGTCATATGTTGTAAGCCTTGAACATTACACAGAGCAGCTTGTGGAGCCACAATGACAAGAATAAGTTCCCTCCATCCATCAAACTGTATGCATTGTGCTGTGAGTGGAAACATTTGCTTACAATCCCTGCTTCACTTGTCTTTGAACCTAATATGTCCCGAGTCCCTGGTATGGCGTCATTCCCCTGACTAGGCAGTACATTCAAGCAGCAAAAAATGATAAGGCAGCACAGGTGAAAGAGAAACTCAAGGAAGTAGTGCAGTTACAGAGAAACCAGAGGTGAAACCAATCCTGCAAATGAGCGCCTGCTCTCTTTCTTTGAATATAGTTTCTTTGTTTGATCTCAAATTAAAAACGCAGGCCTTGTGGGTCCACTAGCTGATTTATTTCCACCTTATCTGATTGGCCCTTCATGGATTTCCTTGCATTGTTTCTCAGTGAAATAGACCCTTTTGGGTGTCCTCACACTGTCCTCATACCAAACTGGGCAAACACAGCTACAGTGCAAACAAGTTTTTCAGGGCAGTGAGCTGAAGAAGAGAGCTGCTTTTTCCCTCCACACACACACCATTATTCCACTTCCAGGAGTTGTGACCTCCATTTTACCTATGAGTCATACCTTTGAGCACCTATGGAGAGGAGAGTCGGGGGGTTTCACGAGGGCTTGGTGAAGGAATAACTGAGCCCATGGAAGTTTATCTTACGAAATATTATGTAATTTCCCAACATAAATATATCATTCAGAAGTAGAAGAGATGATTTCAGGGTTTCCCCAAGGTAGTAATCCAATCACATCCTGATGCAATGTGTCAATTTAATTAGTAGATGACGATCTAACTAATAACCAAGCTAAATATGATGATGCTGTGTGATATACGGCCTCTTCTCTTGGATAAATCTGGATGCTCTTTAGGGATGTGATGATTTTGAAAGTGAGACCAAAACTGTGATAGAAATGTCCACAGTCTTGCATTGCAGTACAGGAAGACAGAACCAAGATACACCCTTGAGCTCTCGTGTTTTATAAAAGCACCATCAGACTTCATTGAGATCTGCACTGAGACTTGAACTCTGTTCTTAACTGTTCTTTGGACCTTCTTGTAGTTGTCGGGGTGTCGTGTCAGAGTGTCTCCTCCTCTCCTCTACCACACAAGTTGCTTTCCAGGGGGGAGGCCACAATGGACAGCCAGCGTTATGTTTTTAACTTGGGTTAATTTTAGACACAGTCCTCTCCCTGGAGCGAGATTAGGTCCCATTCTGGGCTGCTCTGACCTCACAGAGTGAGAAGCTAAGAGGGATTTGGCTGTCGCTGCTCAGACGGTTTATCTTCCCCTGTTGATGTCAATGGTCTGTGTACGAAAGAAAGAGCAAAATGACAGAGCCGGAGAAAGTCAGATACCAGCAGAGTGAATGAGCGTGGATTTGGACTGAGCCTCTGTCAGCTATGGTGTAGCTTGACCTTTATGACGGGGGATATCGTTGCTCCTACTGGACAACAGAACCTCAGTGGAGTTGGTGTGCTGATAGTTGAGCTGGTCAACAGAACATGCGTGGACTGGTTTGTTCAACTGATCTAGAGATGGAGTTGGCTGAGACGGATGAAGCTATGGTAAGGCAGAGGGATTAGTAAAGCCTAGAGGTTTTGTCGTGTTGAATTAATCCATGTGTTTTACCAGCAGGCAGGTGTGATTTTAACATTAAATGGAAGCAAAATGCATTAAGTCTAAATCTAGGTATGTGAATAAGTGTGTGCTTTTCTTCCTTTATATCACAGTCATGATGCAGCAAGACACAGATCTCATGGTAGTTGCAGTGTGGTGATCTCATTATGTTCTCATTTTATGAATGAAGTTAATTTCCTCACATTTACAGCAAACTTGGCACAGTCTCAGAGTCCCAGAGTGAGTTTTAGTTTGACTTTTACATTTTACATGTTGAATTGGTTCTTTTATCTGGACTGTCACACACAATTTGATTGGTATGCATAACGAGTTGAGCAATAATAATTGCCAAAGTGAGGGCAGGTTTTATTACAGTTTGTAGTTTTGCCTGTGATGACTCATAGGTTAAGATGAAATGTTGGTATTTCATAGTTGGAGCCATGTAACAAAATTAAAATGTCATGTTACCAACTTTACCAAATTTAAAATTAGAAAATATTTTCAAACCTAAGAGCGTAGGTTGATGACCTGTGTAATGAAATGGAGTAAAGTGATTATTCACAGTCCTCAAATAGTAACACGCAGTACTCTCTGATTAATTAGTGGAGCGTCACTGCTGCACCACTGCATTCATGATGATCTCTAAAGCCGAAGCCATTCAGGAAGCAACTTCTAATCCCTCTTTAGTTAAGGTGGTGGCTTTAAGGATGCAGGTCAATGGTGACTGACAGCAGCAGTGAAAACCTACCTACAGAGGCTAGCTCAAGTTCAAAATACACCACTACACTGGGCTGACCTCACTTCTCAGGTTGGGTGACCTGTGGTGAATCTCTGAGCCTCAGAGTTTTGTTTCCAGTCATTGTAACTTTTAGTTGTATTCATTTTAAATCTGTTTATTGAAAAGCCTCTAAGTAGGAAAATGTTATTGTCACACCGGTTTTACATCAAATTCACTTGTTACTAGAGAAACTCAGTGACTGCTGGGATGAAACTCTGTCTGTAGCTGCTCCTCTTGGTATCACATCTTTACTGATGTCATGAAAGTCAGCTCATGACAAAGTGGAAATGCATTTTATGAAGCAATAGCTTTAGCTGTTTTGAAATGTTGCAAGTTGGCGCTGTGCTGTTTGTTCTCTCTTCAACAGTTTGTATTGATAAGTCCTGTCAGAATTGCCAGTGTGCAAAGGAATTGTTGACTGATTCACTGACCCCTGTATGTCCTCTCCTCCTCTTTCTCTGCTATCCCATTTTCCTCCTCCTCCTCCTCCTTCTTCTCCTCCCTCACTGACCTCTAAATTACACGCCACATCCTCCTCCCATCTCCTCTTTTTATTCCTCCTCCTCTCCTCTCCTCTCCTCTCCTGCAGGGGGATGCCAGGGGCCAGCTGGTGGCAGAGCGACTGGGTCTGGGACACAACCTGGACCTGTCTGACACCATGGTCCAACAGAAGCTGGATGAGATCAAGGAGCAGATCCGCCGCGAGATCCGCAAGGAGCTGAAGATCAAAGAGGGTGCAGAGAACCTGCGCAAGGTAATATCGCGGTTACTCATAAGAGAGATCAAAATCAAAGCAGCAGAGGCTAAGTCACAGTAGTGCACGTCAAGCTTCAAAAACACAATCTCAGCTACTTTTCTCATAATGCAACAAGTAATATATTTTCATTAGACCCTCCTTGTCTGGTTAATGCCCATGTCTTCCAGACTCCATGCTGCCAGTCAGTAGTCTTCAAGGCCAAAGACAAAGCTTCTCCACAATATCTAAAAATATTATGCTGTTGTTCCCACTGGCTCAGTAATCCTCCCCATGACTAGTAAACTGACGGTTATGACTAAAATTTTAGGAATTTTTCCCCGCAAATCTTAAATTCTCCTCCATTCTTCTCTCCTCAGGTCACCACAGACAAGAAGAGCCTAGCTTACGTCGACAACATGCTGAAAAAATCTAATAAGAAGGTTGAGGAGCTTCACCAGGAGCTGCAGGAGCTCAATGCCCACATTGTGGTCAAAGACCCAGAAGAACTGCTAGGTAACAAAAGAGGCACATTCAGAGGATTTACTAAACATTAACCAAGTCATAAAGACAATTGACATAAACTAATGCCCCACTTCTGTGCAAATGTAACATTGTTGTAAACCTCGTGCTTTGCTTGTTTTAAATTTTTATTAGGCTGTGGAGTCATACAGTAAGTTACATATTAGTAAAGATTAGTCAGTTACTTAGTAGATTGACAAGGAAATAATAGATGAATTGTTTAAAATACTTATAGTTTCATAGTTGCAGCTTCACAGTTGTGAGAATTTGCCAATTTTCTTTGTAGGTACTGGACAAGAAAAACAATGTGATGGTGCTTTAGGACAATATGATTTTACTTATTTCTAATATTTTGTTTACCAAACAAGTAATCAAATAATCGAGAAAATAAGTATATAATATATATTTATAAATGGTGGAAAGATTTGGAAAAAATTTACAAACTTATTTTTTATTTAGATGAGTGAGTTGAAATAGACAACACCGAGCTGGTGTAATGTGTTATGTATTTCATGCACATAAGCAGTATATGGTCAAGTAACATTTCCATTATTTTATTTATTGCTCATATTGTTATCCTAAGAGAAAGGTCAATTTCTCTATACAGTGAATTTCACTGACAACCACAGTCCAGTCCTGGGTTGGCAGGTTTGCCTGCAGCCATTTTCAAGCGCTGGTTTTCTTGCTCGCAGCTCGAGTGTAATGTCACAAAACAGCAATGAACTTCTGTTCCAAATGTTTTCATCATATCTTTAGCAATATCATGTCTAGATACGGTTTTATTATAACTGCGAAGTATCACTGAGTAAATAATTGTGGCAGTGTTGTGTTAGAACAACACCTATATAAACATGCATACACAAACACACAGAGCACATTGAGGGTTTGGAGGTGACTCACTCTCCAGAGGCTGACATTGTTGCATTCCACATTCCACCGACAGTTACAATGAGCTGTCGATTGTTCCCCTCCGAGGCCGCTGAAAGCCCGCTCCTGCGCATTTGTCGACAACAATGGAATTTGGAGAGAGTTAACCACAACAGTGGTGTGCGTTCAGCGTGGTTTTTGTCACAGTGGTCACCTTATTGGAGTCTTTGTTGGTGGCGAGTGTCCGGGTGAATTCAGGAAGAGAAGGAATGGTATTTGTCTGCCTGTTACCATCACATCCCCTGGTTCAGTTGACATTAGGAAGTACATGAGGAGGGATGTGTGCGCGCACTGGGGGAGGGAAAGGAGGTTGTCTTGGTAAATGGTTATCTTAAGTGGGAACAAATTTAGCCTGACTCTGCGACCCTGTATCTGATGAACAAGGGCTTTCTTTTTTCTTACGTGACGTGACGCCAGCGGAATGTCGCTGGCCGTCGCAAAATGATGGACAGGGACCGAGTGTAGCTCAGCTCTGCAGTCATGAGACAACTTCTTGAAATGCGTTCATCTCTCGAGACAGCACTTGTTTCCTGAATTAGTAGGAAGGACTTGCTCTGCCTCTGCGAGCAGCCAGAATGTGTTTTTGTTCCAGGAGAAAGTTGAGGGGGGCTCTGGTTATTCTCCGCTGCTCAGCTGAGGCTAGATATGAACCGCCCTGCTCTCAAGGCGCTGTCTTGGAGCAGTGGCGGCGGCAGCTCTGACACAGGATCACCAGTGAGGTCCCTCTGTCATATATGATCTCATTCATAGAGAGAGACCTGCCCCAACATCAGCGGTTTACTCCCCGAATACATGTCCAGTCGTTTTTCCTTTCAGTCAGCATATCACATCTCGAGTGACAACCACCCAGCTCAGTTTTAGGTCCAGATCTCCAAATCATGATGTAATTGTTTAGAGAGAATCGTTAGAGTATTTCTCATCAGATACAGATGGGGTTAATCTGAGGGAGGGTTCCCCTTGTCAGCTGTCCAGCAGTGACATCAGCCCTGCAGCTATTCAGTAGCTCGCTGTCTTGTCCTCCAGCCCAGCGTGGGCTGAACGGCGCTCAGAAGGAGGAGTGGCGGGGGTGGAAGGGAGTAGGGGTCCTTGAATTCCTTGGCTCGATGTGACCTTGACCAAACCACACCCCCCACACGTACACACACACACACAGAGTGAGAGGAAAGCCCCGAACGTAGAGAAGATGACATACACAGCTCTTTTTCACGTGTGTTTCTAAGCACGCTTTTGTCATTTTCACCAACAGGTTTCACATGATGATACAGACCCTTATTATGCAACACTGTGAATGTTCAGTTTTGCCCCAAGCCCCTGTTAAAATCTCACCTTGCTCCACAGGCTTTTCCAAAGATATGTGGTTTGGATGAGAAATAGTGCCCACTCTGATTTTCCTGTCTAGCCCTGCCTCTCTCAGTGTGTCTCAGAGATGTTGCCCCGGAAAGAAAAAACGAAACATCTTCCCCTCCTGCCCATTAAACCTCTACAGTGATGCTCTCTCAGCTTATTAAGGGTCATTAGATGAATCATTAGGAATCACTCAGTTCAAAGAATCACATGCTTCCCTTTTGCCCATCTCCCGCAGGTGTTCAAAGGAATCATTAGACAGTGTTTTGATGAAACATTCAGAGTGAATGAATCACAGACCCGCCTGCTGGTTATTGTTATCTGTGTTTGGCAGCATCTGCAAGAATGACTGATGTTGCCAGTCAGGCTCACTTAAATGGACTCAAGACATCTTCAGAGAAATCAGATGTACTGTATTTGTCATGTCATGCGACTTGCTTTTCGTCATGGGACCTTTAAAATCTAAAAGGAGGCGTTCAGTTATTTACATACTGAGCAAATATTCTGTAGTTCTTGGTGAAAAATTGCCTGTGTTTGTGATGTGGCGCCTTTTACAAAGTTTACTCATCGGGTCCTTTCTGAGAGGAAATTTATCACACCTTAGACTCTGAAACTGAACTTGCAAGTCAAGTCAGGAGAAGTCAGGCAGGTTTTTTTGCCCACCTCACCTGTGTGTGTGTGTGTGTGTGTGTGTGTGTGTGTGTGTGTGTGTGTGTGTGTGTGTGTGTGTGTGTGTGTGTGTGTGTGTGTGTGTGTGTGTTTGTGTTTTGTACTGCAGTGATCGGTCTGGGAAGGGGTTTTCTCTGCACCTTTCGAGTCCAGACATGACAAAAAAAAAGGAAAAAAAGAAAAAAAAAGAAACACACACACAACAAACCAGTGACCTCATTCCCCAAAACTGTGGGTAGAAGACACTTGTTTGCATTTTCACTATATGTATCTGTGTGTCACAGATATTTAAGTGTACACGCCACAGTAACATACACAGTAATGTAACTGTGGTATTGGTAGTTGTCTGCATGTTCATACTTGTTTTGGTTTGTTTTGTTTTTCTATTGCTCAGACAAGGGATGGCCGGAGGGTTTCCCTCTGCTGTTAAAGTTGGAACAGACAGAGAAGAGAGCCAATCAGATGTCAGAAAATTTATTTGAATTAGCAGTGATTACCTTTGTAATGCAGCTGCTGACTGTAAAAGCATCAAACCAGGTCAGACTGAATATTTCTGAGCTCTGGCTTCACTCTTGACGTGTCATAATCGCATGTTTGCATTCAATGTGCTTGATTTATGGAGGGAAAAAGTTGTGTTAAAGATGCATCTGAACCAGTTGAAATAAATGATTCCATTTATTGATCTGAAATTCTTGCTGCTGATGTTGTTGACTTGTGTCGTTCCTCCTGTGTTGAGAGACGGAGTCAGATGGCGTCTTATGCTAACAAACCTCATCAAATTATAAACAGCAGCACTCTCTGGATACATTATGTGACAACTGGAGTTGCTACCTGATGTGTTTTTAGTAAGCAAGTCATAGGTCACTTTGTAGAGCTACAGGACTGTTTAACTTCAAAATGGCTGGCAGCCAAAAATAGCACATGCATGTGAATTACTACGTACAGCCAGTGTGTATTTGTAACAGACTCCAGCGGCACATACACAGTCATATATCCATGGTTGTTTCCATAGAGCCGTAAGGTGATAACTTGTGCTCTTTTTTCCCTGTTTCTACCCAGAGTGCCCTCTGACCCCAGATACCCCTAACAGCGAAGCCAGAATGTGCACAAGCAGCAGCCGCCTCGCCGCCCTGAAAAGACAGAACGACATCGAGCTCAAGGTCAAACAGGGCGCCGAGAACATGATTCAGATGTACTCCAACGGGCCCTCCAAGGTAGGATTCAACGGGAGAGGGGGAGGTTTCACCTGACAATCAGGTTTTAGCTGGTTCATGTCAGACTGCCAAGTGTGTAAAATCAGACACATCAGTTACACTGTATTTAATTAATAGTTCCAGTTTCATGCGAGCTGGGTCTTGCTCCTGTATGTTTTCATCTACTTATAATAACATTGTACTTTCAAACTGGGCAAGAAAGAGGAGAAGTCACATGATTATAAAGGTGCTGAACATTAGCACCCTAGCTCAACTTTTCTAAAATTATTAAATAATCATCCATCAGTTTACAGTCACAGTTTATGAATCAGCTTCCTGGTTGAATTTTTAAAAACCATACCTGCCATAGTTATGCATACACAGTTTTCTTGTACAATAAGGGATTATTGGAAACATTTTGAGTGCGCTCACTTTCCATTTTAAATCCAAATAAAGTGGTTTAAGTCAGTGTTGCAGCCTTTTTGGCCTCTAACCCCTTAAAACAAAGCCACGTCTGCTTTTAATCCCTTTTCATTGCATTTATCTATCTGCCGTATCAGTTAGACTTAGACTTAGACTAGACTTTATTGATCCCTTGGGATGACTCCCTCAGGGAAATTAAGTTTCCAGCAGCTTATACAGACAGAAGCAGCACACAGGACAGTTTGCAAACAACAACAGCAACTGCTTGCAAACAGGTATAGAGAATAGAATAAAAAAAAATAAACAATAAACAGTAAACTATTAATAGGATTTAAAAAAAGCACCATAAACTCTTAACTAAATAGAAATAGAAATAGAATTAGAATAAAATAAGAATGAGATAGATTAAATAAATATGGAGAACCTGTTGTGACCACTTCAAGCAAAAACTTTTTTTTTTTCCTTCTTTCATTTAAACAACTGGTACTGGAAGATTAATCATCATCCAGAAATTCACAAGAACAAAAAAGATTTAAGAAATTAGACAGGATTAAAGGGTTGTCTGAAAAAGCAATTATGAATTTGCATAGCAGAAATCACATCACACAGACCCTTGCCGACAGGGAAAATATAACACTGACCTTGGATGTAGCTTTCAACCCCTTGTGCTGATTTAGATATTCTGACTAAAATCCTCTTCAAATACGGTCTGACTGCTTGTGCTTCTTCCCTGCGTGGTTATTGTTTTCCCACAACCCATAAACATTATTACCAAAACCTCAAAAATAAGAATCAAGATGTAATAAACCAGACTTATACTTTGAGCACATCCAGAGGAATCTTAGAAACCACCAAAAACACTTCAATTGATTTTAGTCATCATCATCAGGTTTTATTCACCTTTGACAGTCTGATCCTCTAAAAGTGCATTTACATTACACACAGTCCAGATGGATTTTAACAGCTCAAAGGTGAACTCAGCTTACATGACCCTTCAAACTGCTTCCACACAGATTGACTGACTGAATTTATGCCATTGGCCACTCCTGCTGGAAATCCTTGTTCCTTTATTATGCAAATCTTGCTTATTCACTTATGCCTTTTTTCATGCAGGCTTTTTTCTTTGCAAAATACAGAGAATAAATCAATCCAAAGGCTACTGAACAGGGTTGAATTGAGTACCACAGACTGAATCATTCTCAGTTTGAAAACCAGTTTCCACTCTGTAGATGGTTGAACGATGCATGGCAGGTTTGCTTTTACAGCCTCACTGTAGGGGAGGAGGAAACATGAGAAGGCGCTGACACATACCGTGTGTCATACGTGCCGCTGTTTGTTCACAGAGCTCTGATGGTCCCTGTGGCTCCGCTAATGCTCAGAGAGAGAAAAACTATAATTTAGTTGAGAGGGGTGTGTGTGTGTGTGTGTGTGTGTTTTTTTTAAGTCACCAGGACTAATAACAACAGCTGGAGCACTGAGAGCCTCTCATTCTCATTTTGGCTCTTGTGTCCATCAGTGGTAATTGAAGCCACTTTGTAGTAGACAGTTTAGTGTAGTGTCATGTTTCAGTGGTGTCATCTCTCTCTGGCCAGTGATATAACTCTGCCTTTTATTGTATATGTCTGTGGATATGTCAGTGTCATTTAATGTAGCATGTATTTGATTAGATTGATCACGCCTTGAATGTCATTTTTAACATTTCCAACTTACTGTAATTATTGTAATATTCTTATTTGATTTCTTGCTGAGAGGGTTAGGGGTGAGAAGGTTGATACCACCCTCATATCTGTATGCTAAATATGAAGCTATAGCTGGCAGCTTATTAGCTTAGCCTAGCATAAAGAGTGAAAACAGGGGAAACAGCTAGCATGGCTCTGTAAAAAGGTTTTAAAAAATCAGCCTGCCAGCCAGTTCATTAATTAACATGTTATTTAACATGTTGTTGTTAATCCTTAGAAAAAGTAATGTTTAAAATTGACATGTTGTGGTTTTACAGGGGATTGTGTGCACATCTGTTTCTTGGCTGGGTGAAAGATATGATCCATGGAGTCAAGAAACAGTCACGCACATTAACCAATTAAAATGAAATGAAAAAGAAAATGAGAAAAAATGCTTTGGAGACACACAAATAGATTTTAAAAAATTGACTCTTTGACTATCATCTTTCTGAACTGAACTACACCCTAACCTTAACCTCTGCTGATTTGTGATCAATTTAAAAAAGCAACAAGACACACAGGCTTGAATTTTACCCAACCACACACTGAGGGTCTTTGTATTTTGTGTCCGACTGAATGTGGTCTCAAAACAATAGGTACTTAGTCTGAAACTGTAGTACAGTAAAAGGCCCTGAAACCTGTCACATGACCCCCACTGTCTGTCTGGCCAACGAGTAGGTCAGTGTTTTGTAAGTGACCTCCCCGGGTCAGACGGACGGACAGAGGCACCTTCCAGTTGGAAATAGTCCTGTCCTGATGTCACAGAGGAAATGCCTGCTGGACAGAGGTCTTTCCTGCGCACGCCGCCATCAACAAGCAGGATTTAAACTTCAGAGGAATTCTGGGTGGAGTTTTCTTACTCCAGTCTGTGTGTGTGTTTGTGTGTGTGTTTGTGTGTGTGTATTTGCACGTATGAGAGGGTCAGCAATTACAACACAATGAGATTCCACTTTTTTGTGTGTGTGTGTGAATAAGATTTTCCATGTGGTCACTAGTACTTTGGCTCCAATTAAGGGCATGAACAGGCGTCCTGGCTGTTTGTGTTACATGCTCACAACAACAAAACACAATGAGTGACGAGTGATGGCGTGCATTTGGTCCTGACGCTGAAAGTTATTTGACTTAAGGAAGACGAAACATTATTAAAGTCTTTGATTGTCTATCAGTGCAGTGATATCTCCCCACCAACAGACAGTATTTGTTTCTTTTCACTCCCAGGATCGTAAGTTGCTAGCAACAGCCCAGCAGATGCTTCAAGACAGCAAGACGAAGATTGAGTTTATCAGGATGCAGATCCTCAAAGCCAGCCAGGCCAACGAGCTGAGCTTCGAGAACAATGATGTGATGGGTGAGCCTTCGCTTGCACTCTGTGATCGATTAGAGTACGGCTGCTGAGGAGAGATGCCTCGCACAGATTAAAACAGAAAGACACAAACACTCACCTGGTCATTCAAGTTCATGGTCATTCAAGTTTTATAAACGATGATGTGTCAGAATAAAGAATAAGATCCTTTCTTGTCCTCCAGAAAAGCCCATCATCAGCCCATTAGACCTGCGGGTGGAGGAGTTGTGTCATCACGCCAGGATAGAGTCTGCTGTGGCCGAGGGAGCCAAGAACGTCATGAAACTCCTGGGCTCAGGAAAAGTCACAGAAAAAAGGGCACATTCAGAGGTAGATGTTTGTGTTATGAGTGTGTGAGTGTGTAAAATCACATCCTCCATCCACCTCGCTTGTGATACTGATTTAAAACGTGTGAGAAAAAGATTTTCCTCACTTGAGACCCGATACAGTTTCACAGCCTTTAAATGAAACCAATCCTTGCGCTGCTGCTGGGCTCCACTAAAGTAAAATGGACCATGTAATTGATGTTTCTCTCTCTTTCCATTCTTCCTCACTTCCTCCTTTCCTTCCTTTGTACCTCGTTCCCTCCTTCCTCTCTCCAGGCTCAGGCTCGTTTTAATGAGTCCAGTCAAAAACTCGACCTCCTGCGATATTCCCTGGAGCAACGCCTCAACGAGTTGCCTAAAAACCACCCCCGCAGCAGCAGCATCATAGAAGAGTTGTCCCTGCTCTCCTCACCGGTCCTCAGTCCCAGATCCAGCATCATCTCCACACAGAACCAGTACAGCACCGTCACCAAGCCTGCTGCTCTCACAGGTAACTGGACCAAGAACATGATGGTTATTTGAGATCATTTACACTCTGTTATCCCAGCCCCCATCTCATTGTTCAGGTGATGGGTATTGAAAATGGCACATATATTGCTGTCATAATTACTGTGTTATGGCAGCAGTGCTGTGTTACTTTTGGTTCAGTGTTTGCCTTTGCACAGTGATGCACACAGGGGTGTTTCATTTTTCTTATATGTGCTCTATTCATGCACAGACTTTTCATTTTAGCACAAACACAGGACTGTATTTGTCCCACACAGTTAGCCAACTTGATGCATCTGTAAGGGCCTCTTGGACAAACATAATACTCCTAACTCATAATTAACAGCGCTGAAGTGTATAGTTTTACTTTCTTAAGCAAGACTGATTTGCTATGAATTCTGACACTTTTCAAACCAAAAACATAGCTGTTTTTTTAGCTGTTCAACTCTTTTTCCATCCTGTTGGAAGGATGTGAATCCAGTATCTTCAAAAGTTTAATTTGCTCTGTTAAACTTGTTCCTGTCTCATAGCGTTTTCAGACGACATTGAAGCAGGTAGAGGACATTGATTTCCATTTGCCGGCAGATGTCATTTGTTGTCACCATGGAAACACATGGTGATGTGAAATTAACAGCTGTTAAAACTGAATTAGACTAGTCTAACATAAAAACAAGAATGGCCCAGCTCAGGAAACCATCCTGTTGTGTCTTTATCAAACCAACCACAAGTAATACTTTTTAAATAAGTACATTTAAAGACATTGACCTATTGTGATGGACAAAAAAGGGATAACTGAACAATCTAGAGTAAGATAGATTATGTGATTATATGAATGTTGTCCCACCTGACTTCCAGGCACGTTAGATGTCAGGCTCATGGGCTGTCAGGACCTTCTGGAAAATGTCCCGGGTCGTTCCAAAGCTGCATCTGTCCCGCTGCCCGGCTGGAGCCCCAGCGAGACCCGCTCATCCTTCATCAGCCGAGCAAACCGAAACCGTGGCGTGAGCTCAAGGAACCTGACAAAGAGCGAGGAGCTCTCCAGTGAGTAGGCCTGACCTCGCACTCTGTCTGAGAAGAGTAAATATTGATGGAAACTGTTTCTGTGATTACGTTTAGCTTCACCAAAGTTACCCAGTTAATGTTAAGACTGCTCAGTGAAGTGACCTTATCTGTAATAGCAACTGAATTACAGTCACAGTTAGGAAATCGTTAATATGCTAGCGCTTAACAAATAGCACTTGTGTGTGTTTCCTCAGATGAGATCAGCGCAGTGTTGAAGCTGGACAACACGGTAGTCGGCCAGACAAGCTGGAGGCCGGTCAGCAACCAGGCCTGGGACCAGAAGTTTACACTGGAGCTGGACCGGGTAACACACACACACACACACACACACACACACACACACACACACACACACACACACACACACAGAGCTCTGCCCTTGACCCACATCTATGCTGTTGACTCAGTGTTGTTTGTGCAACACAGTGTGTGTTTCTCACATCTGTTTGTTGTCGTTTGTGTGTGTATGGCTCGGTCCTGTAGTCTCGTGAGCTGGAGATCTCAGTGTACTGGCGCGACTGGCGTTCGCTCTGCGCTGTCAAGTTCCTGCGGCTAGAGGACTTCCTGGACAACCAGCGTCATGGGATGTGTCTGTACCTAGAGCCACAGGGGATGCTGTTTGCTGAGGTACACACAGACTCACACACACCAAGTTTAATTCCGTGAAAGGGTATCTGTGTAGTCTTGTGTTTACCACCATCTTGACAGTCAGTCTTATATCTGTACATATACATAGACATCAGAGCAGTTCTCTTACTGTTGCATAGTAAGATTTCTCTTGATTTTCTTAAGTTTCCTGTCTTAATTTTGTTTGTTAGGTAACATTTTTCAACCCTGTCATTGAGAGACGACCAAAGTTGCAAAGACAAAAGAAGATTTTCTCAAAGCAGCAAGGTGAGTCATTGCTGTCAGCTCAGCACTACACTCAGCGCTGTTGTAATTCTCAGGCATGTTTAATGCTGTGTCTAAAAATATTGATTGTTCTTGAATTTACTAATCACCGTTTTTCTTTTTCCTGATTTTTACCTGAATTGGTTGCCTGGTGGATAAAAATATTTTGTTTTATTAATCAATACCCCTCGTTTTCCTCTTCCTTCTCCTTTTCACTGCGACTGACAAACATCATCACCTTTTTTGCTTTAGTTCACCTCCTCCTTTTTGTGTTGTTCTTTTTTGCTCCGTCCTTATCAGGTAAAACCTTCCTGCGAGCCCCTCAGATGAACATCAACATTGCAACCTGGGGCCGCCTGGTGAGACGAGCCATACCAACTGTCAGCACCAACTCCTTCAGCCCACAGGCTGCTGAGACTGGACCCAGCAGTCTGCCTGGTTCACCCACACCTAGCAGGTATTCAAACACACAGACATAACAGATAAAAAGTCATTATTGACTGATACAAAAAACTATGAAAGAACAAGTAGTTCTACTACTTCTACTTGGTCACCTTCCTTGGATGGAAAAAGTTTTAAAAAGACACAGAAAGTCACACACACACAGTCTCAGCAGCTGGAGCTTTGATGTCATTACTAAGCTGCCCCTCTGTCTGTACACAGTGACCCACTGGTGACCAAACTGGATTTTGACAAAGAGCCGACCCCGGGACCCAAACACTACCCGACCCCAGATGACATACGAGAACCACTGGTGCAGGACAAGATGCCAGACAAGGAGGAAGTACAGGTACAAGTGTTCCAGGAATCACAAGTAGTGCCGATAAGGCAGCAATGAACAGATGCAATCACAGATGGAAGAAAACAGAGCAGCAGCAGCACAGCTCCTCGTGAGTCGTGTCATGAAAATGAAGCTGTTTAAAAACAGTGCGTCATTCCTGTAAAGGTGTGTTTTGTCATGCATCAGGCAGCACCCAGCACCCAACAAACGCCCAGACCTCCAAATAATGTCAATTCATGTGAAGGGAGATAACTTCAATTTTTTTAGCTGTGCTTTAATTAAAAACACTTCAGATAAGGCAGTTGACATGTACTGACTAATGTTCACCTCTCCATCTCTGTTGCCTGTGGTCATCAACAGGCTTGTTTGTAACTAAAGAGCTCTGAGTCGAGTGTGTGGTTTATTTAATATAAAACTTTGTCTCATTGTTTCTCCACTATAATTGTGCCCCTGCAGATGAACACAGTCATCTAGTTCATGCTGTGTAGTGTTTATTAAACATCAGAGCATATTTGTGAATATTTTTAAGACAGGACAGATGGAACTATATTTTTCCAGTAATTAATGATGACAAAAACCAAAATGCCACTGATTTAACTCTTAAACTATCTTCCACCATTTCTTCACACTTTCTGACCTCCTGCTCGGTGTTTCCTCTCTGCAGGACGCACTTGCCTCATTCGACTTCTTGAACAAGAGAAACAGCATGGCGCTGAAGCAAGACCTGGACGGAGTGGTGGAGCAGGAAATCCAGCATCCAGACCTGGAGCTCACCGCCATCCAGAAAGACACAGAGATAAGGTAGGAGAGACAAATGCCTGTTGGGTTTGTGTTGCTTTTAAAGTTTATGAGAAAGTGAAAGTTAAAAGAAGAGAGGAAATGATGAGGCTTTTTTTTTTTCTTTCAGTGTTGTCTTTTATTTGAAAACAGCAACAGGCTGGAAAAACTATATTTCTGCTCAGTGTTGTTGTGTTAATGATTTTCAAACTGTGAGATTGAAACAGTGAAAGATTGTAAATACCCATTGTTGGCAGCCTGCCACCATTTTTGTTTTGTTTCAACTGTTGGAGTTGTTGACGTGTTTTAATGTCTGCTAATTTTCATTCAGTTTTACAAAAGTAACTAGTGAAATAGTTTCATGAGGGTAAACACTGCCCCCTGGCTTTGACTCCTCATGTTTTTGAATTTTACTGTCGCAGCTGTAACATCTTCTTTTATTGAAAACACTAAGCTTCACACAGGTCGGTCTACACTGAAATCTTACAGCAGACTGACGTAGACACTGATCTCTCTACAGGGAAGAAGAGCAGTTCCACTTCAGTCTCCAAGACTTTAAATGCGTGGCTGTCCTCGGACGTGGGCACTTTGGGAAGGTACGCGTCATTGAGGTTACAGCTGAGCATCGTTTTTAATATCAGTTAATCCATATGATCTGTTTCCTTGATTAACCAATTAATAATTATCAATTAATATTTATCAATTCCTTGATAAAGCAATTAATAGTTTGAATACAAAAATGAGCTGAATGTGACATCTTCACATTGCTTGTCTTATCAAAGAAAAGCATCAAATCCTCACATTTCAGAAGTCAGAACCAGGAACTGTTTCACTTTTTAGCTTGAAATATTACTCAAAGTTTATCAAGCCCGTTTATCAGTTCATTCATTTTCAGTCAGTCGCCGAACTGATTCATCAACTAACTGATTCAACTCTTTCCTCTGCCTCCCCTCTGCAGGTGTTGTTAGCAGAATATAAAAGCACAGGTGAAATGTTCGCCATCAAAGCTCTGAAGAAAGGAGACATTGTGGCTCGTGATGAGGTGGACAGGTAAACATTTTAAATTGACTCGCACCAGTGTGTCACTGAAGTGAGGGAAGGTATTCAGAGCTGTCAAGCTAAGTTGTATGTCGATGAGATATTCTTTAAGTACAGATCTCATCTACCTGTGCTGCTGTGACTCGAGACCTTTTCTTCTTTTCCAGTCTGATGTGTGAGAAGAGGATTTTCGAAACAGTCAACAGCGTCCGCCACCCGTTCCTGGTCAACCTGTTTGCGTGTTTCCAGACACAGGAGCATGTTTGTTTTGTCATGGAGTACGCGGCGGGAGGCGACCTCATGATGCACATCCACGCCGATGTTTTCTCTGAGCCCAGGGCCGTGTGAGTGTCCAGAGCTTTGACTCCATATTGATCACACATGTCTGAACACAACCACAAAGCCTCACTGTGAATCATTTTACAATGAATTATTAATGAGTGTTGATCAAATCTTGTGTCTGATTGGCTCGCAGGTGCCTTCATCATTAATATAATTCCTATTGTAACATAAAGTGAATTAAAGTCAGTTCTTAGCCTCACAGATTATTCCCAGGGGTATTTAAACTGGAATTCTGGCGGGGGGGGAACTACATTTAAATAGTACTACTAGTTCCTCTGTATTTATATATGTGTGTGTGTTAAGCACATTAGGTGTATTCTTCATAAAGCTCATGTGACCTAATTTACTGAGTGTTTTGTGTCTTTGCAGATTTTATGCAGCCTGTGTTGTACTGGGATTACAGTTCTTACATGACCATAAGATTGTGTACAGGTAAACACTTTGTATAATTTTAACATTCACACTTTATTTCTATAAGAAGCATCACGATGTCAAAAATAAACGCTGGTTCTCTTGTTTTGTTGTTGTAATTTTCAGAGATTTGAAGCTGGATAACCTGCTCCTGGACACAGAGGGATATGTAAAGATTGCTGACTTTGGACTTTGCAAAGAAGGTAAAATGGGAGATGATGTCAGGTTTAAAACCTCAGACTTTTAACATCAGCTGACCTAGTGGTTTAAGATGCATACCACATGACCATGGTGTCCCCTGTTTCATGATGTGTCATTCTCTCTCCCTATGTTTCTGTCTGTGTCTACACTGTGGGCTGTGTATAAAAAGACAGTTCTAAATATTGTTGAAATATCAGTATATTGATCTGACTAAACAACGGTCAAATGAAGGCTAGTGATTTGTTTTGGAGTAGTTCTAGTTCTTTATTTAACTGCCTCTGTTGTTTTCAGGAATGGGTTTCAGGGATCGCACCAGCACATTTTGTGGCACGCCAGAGTTTTTAGCTCCTGAGGTTTTGACTGAAACGTCGTACACCCGTGCTGTGGACTGGTGGGGGCTGGGCGTCCTGATCTTTGAGATGCTGGTTGGAGAGGTGAGCGCACAGTCTCCCAGGAGCACTCCACATCTGACATAACAAAATCTTCACAAACATGTGACCCAGACAATCCTTCTCTGAGATAACAGTGATTCATCTTTGTCGTCTCGGCACGTCTCTTTCAGTCGCCCTTCCCCGGTGATGATGAGGAGGAGGTGTTTGACAGTATCGTCAACGATGAAGTCCGCTACCCACGATTCCTCTCGACCGAGGCCATCTCCATCATGAGGAGGGTGAGTAGATAAATAAATGATCAGTGCGTGTGTTCCTGGGTGTTGATCAGTTTCATGTTTACTATATTTTGTTTTTTTGTTTGTTTGTTTTTTTTTCTTTTGCTCAGCTCTTGAGGAGGAGTCCAGAACGACGTCTGGGAGCAGGAGAAAGGGACGCAGAGGAGGTTAAGAAACATCTATTCTTCAGGGTAAGAAACAAAGATTACTTACACCTCTGTAAATTTGTGTTTAATGGAATAGTTTCACATTTTAATTACTGAGCTTTAAAGGTGCTGGAATTTTGTTTTCCTTCAGAAAGAGCTAGGCTAGCTGTTTCCCCTGTTTCCAGTCTTTATGCTAAGCTAAGCACATGCTCACTGTAGCTTAACAGAGATGGTAGTACTATCTTCTTTTTCATCTAGCTCTCAAAATGTTGAACTATTCCTTTAAGACAAGTGACAGGACTGTTTCCCTCTCTGTCTCCCTCTCTCTTTCTCTGCAGCACATGGATTGGAACGGGCTGCTGGCCAAGAAGGTGAAGCCGCCGTTCGTGCCGACCATCCAGGGCGCCAACGACGTCAGCAACTTCGACGATGAATTTACCTCAGAGGCTCCGATCTTAACCCCGCCCAGGGAACCCCGAATGCTGAGCTCTGAGGAGCAGAACATGTTCTCTGACTTTGATTACATTGCTGACTGGTGTTAGCTTCACATGACGCCCCTCTACATACACACACTCTCACACACACACACACACACACACACACACACTGTGAACCAACCAGCACAGCAGTGACTGTAGCTCACATCTTTTTAAAACTCTTCTCTTCCCCTGCCCAAAATTTTGCGGAGGAGAAGTGGACGTGGCCCCCTCCACACCCACCCCGAGCCTTGGGGCAAAACTCTGTGCCATTGAGAAGAAAGTTCAGACACCTCCTGAGGACCCCCACTTATTTTTTAATCCACATGAAGAACTTTTTTTTAAAGAGAACAAAAGAAACTCTGTTGTTGGAGAGTGAAGGAGGAGGGATGCTTTATCCTCCTGCACACGTTGTTGTAGTCGTGTCCGTTGTCTGACCACTGAGAATGTTTTTCATATGAACTCCGAGAAGACGGCAACAGATCGTAATCATGTTATTCAGTGTCACTGTCTTCTTTTTTTGATCTGTACAGATTATATTCAATCGTATATTTTATTGTGGGTTTTTTTTCTTCTTTATTTGCAAAGCCCTCGCCACAGCTTAAGGACATTTATCTCACTGTAAAGTTTGACATTTCTGCCACCGTCATGTCTGAGACTGGCATTCAGTGGATTCAAAGTGCTCAAAGCATCGTCGCTGAACGGTCAACTGCAACAAACATCTTGACTACTACTGCTGCGTCTTGACTTGACAAATCAAGTTAGAGTCCTCGCGCTACATTTCCCTGTGTGTTGGGGCCCAGTCATCGTCCACAGCCCAGTTTAACACCTGTTTGTTTCCTCATGTGTGTAACTATAGAACTCACATGATAATAACTCTAATATAAAACAGTGGTGCATTCAGTGCTACATAAGCTGTTTACTGAATTATCAGGACTTAGTTTTATTTGGAGGATTCTTATTGGAAATGATAATTACAGATGCCTTTTGGCCAGAACAAAGTATTTTTTATTATTCTCTGATGCCCTCTAGTGGCTCTGTAGCTTGAGGTTGATATTCAGCTGAACTCAGTTCTACATAGGATTAGTGTCTTTTTAAGCAATAAAATCAAAACTCAATATTAAATTGATTATTTTTGTCAGAGCTGAGTTCAGTTGGATTTTAATTCCTGTTTTTGGATCGTCATTCCTCAGCGAACGGACGGTTGCGGTGGACCTGACAACATTTTTCTCGTTACCTCAGTGAAAAGTGAAAACACTAAAGCGAGTCACAGCGTTGCAGCTACACGACCAAATTGATCCTGTCCTTCTTGAAGCAGCAAATGAAAACAACTCCAGTGGTTAAAAGAACATTTGATTGATGGACTGAAACTGAACCCAATGACAGATGAACTAAAGATGTGTTGTGCAAAAATCCAGAAGACAAGTGCTGAGCTTTTTCTTTTTTTTTTTTTTAATTTTATTTTATTTTATTTTTTTGGGGGGGTGGGAGGGGATAAGGTATTAAACTCAGTTATTTTAGGTCTCTGTCAAAACGCCCTTTAAATGCTCCCCACACTGTTCTGTGATGTTTGGAGCTGGAGCAGTGAACCCAGCAGGCGACTTTCTGTCAGTTTGCATGTTAAATATAAACTGACCCAAGTGTTGCAGACCTGTTGTTATGAATCACTACAGGGGAGGGCAGGGTATATTATATATACATACTGTATGTACACAATTAAGCTGAAAGCACTAATTTTATCAATAGTTTTAATTATCTACGTTTCTTAATAATGAAAATAGATTGTACAAAGTTTTTTGTTTTGTTTTTTTATTCTTTGCTTGTGCATGTTGTCGCCAGAACAGATGAAAACTTTATGGATGGTACACCCATACTCAAATCAAACTGTTTCTGTTCACTCCAGTGTAAAAACAACAAAAAGGCATTTCTGCAGGCGTTGTTTCCTATCATGAATGCACAAATTAAACATTTGTAATAGTGGGTTTGCTTTTATTTGTAGCTCCAACACTGAGCACATCCTTAGCTTACTTTGGGTATTTAAAATTTGACCTTTGATCTGACGTCGTGATGTGTTCGCAAAGATGTTGTGGACTTTTATTTGAAGACATTTAAACTATAAAAGTGTGTAAGTCGAAGGTTTTATGTAAACAAATGGTCATTCAAACCATGAGCAGATTACCGTGCTTTAATGAAAATCTTTTATTGTTTTTTAAATTACTTAGAACAATTCAAACAAACTAACAAAATAGAACCTGCTCATTTTTCTACAAAAACAAAGTTTTATGTTTACAGTATGAAACCAGCCTAAAATTTGCAAGCATCAATTACACTTTCCCACTTGGACATATATACATGATACAGTATATACACTCAAATGAAATACTGTAAGTACAGTCTGCAAGCTGTTTCTTTAAGCACTGGAATGTGTCCGTTTTATTCCTGTGAGAGCGCCTTGATAAAGGCTTGAAGTCATAGATGAGAAATTTTCCAAATTCAACACAAATATGATTTTTTTTTTTTAAAAAGAGCACAATCCTGTAAATACAGCAGAGAAAATATCAAGACTGTGTAGGCAGTGTCTTCTTCACAGCTGGGGCAGCTTGTCAACAGGTGTGTCGAATTTGAAGTCTGGAGGGAAAAGTTCTGCAGCTCGCGGGTAGATGAGTCGGTACGACTGTCTGATCGTAACGTCTGCAACACCAGCAATGTCTCCGATTTCTGTGGAGGCAGCAGAATTAAATATTTGACCTGCAGTAAATTTTATTAACATCTGCATTTTCAACATCAACGATAACTGGTGGAAATTTTCTGAAAATAACAAGCATCGCACCGGGAACTAAAAGGACACCACTGTTCAAAGTGGCCCAAAGACACTTAAACAGGATGAATAACTCAAGACCTTGTTTTTCAGTTCATGTTACTGACTCTCAGCTCTACCCATTTCCCTTTTATCAGACTGAACCACAGGTGTAAAGTCAACACAATTGACTTGAGTGGGTGACTTCACCCAGCTACTTCCACTTTTGAGAGAATTCACACTTCACTAATTTTCAGTTGCCAATATTCTGTGTGTGTGCTCTGCATTTATCCTACTGTTCATTTTCATGTGAATATGATGCAGTCAAAAACATAAGAATCGCACAAAATAAAAAGCATCGTTGTGTTTACATGAGCTTAAAAACGCTACATTTAAAGCCTAAAGGCAAAACCTGTGAATCAATTCACCATCAAAATTCAAAACATGATAATTGATAAATGGTTTCGAACACACACAATGAATTGTTGTTTTAAGTTTGTATCTTAAGTTTTTATTAATACACAGTATTAGTCAACAAGTACAACTTCTATGAAATGTTATGTTTTGCTACATGGTCCTTTCTACGGTGAAAAGAACCTACAGATCGTTCTGTTCAGCCTCACTAAATGTGACTATCAACAGAACCACCGCAGCATCATTGCTCACCTTTCTGGGTCTTCTTCTCTGCAGAGGCCTGGGAGGCCATGTAAATGGCTGCCGCGGCCACAGAGATGGGGCTCCTGCCGGGCACCAGGTCGAGCTCCACGGCCTTCCTGGCGATGAAGGTGGCCGCCATCTGCACCTGCTTGGGCAGGCCGAGGTTGGAGCAGAAGCGGGACATGAAGTCTCCGGTTGTGATGAGGTCCACGCTGGTCTCCAGAGCCTTCAGGATCAGTTTGAAGCACCTACCAATCTCCTTCTTGGAAATACGGGAAACTGCGCAGATCTCTGTGGAGGAAATGCAGAGGGCAGGAAGTGAAAGAAAAGTGAGTCTCTGTAGCAACAACGTTTGCTCTCTTCATCAAGTTATTTTCCTATCCAATCCTGACTTGAAAGAAGATGAAATGAAAGAAGAGAGTGTGTGAAAATCGTGCATCCTTTATTTCTATAAATAGGATATTCTTTAAAAACAACATGGACAGGAATCGAACTGCGACAAAATACACACCATACAATAAAACCCACTGAGAAACACTTCAGGGATTTTGTGTGTCCCTCCTCTAGGAAAAGGTGAGAGCAATTTCAAAGAGCATTTGTTGTCAAACGTTTTTACCAGTGAGACAACACAGGATGAGTAAACTGGGTGGATAAAAAAGTACAACTCTGCATCACTGATATCCTCTTGTTAATAACATTTTTTTAATCTAAGTGAAGGTCTATCAAGTCTCTTAGAAATGTGAAAATTGCTCGTCTGTAAAACATTTTGGTGACCTGTTGGCGTACATATATGTTTGCTCTAATTTTATGCCATTAATAATTCCTCGAGAGCAGCTGTAACTTGAATTACGCGGCAATTGAAATTGAAGCGATTTATTCTGACCTTTAAATGTTCTTGGTACTCCTTCTTGTCTGCAGGCGATGTAGAGACAGGCTGAGGCGATGGCATCGTTGGCTCGCCCCTTCAGACTCTTCTGTTCATAAACTTGCTTGAATAAGTTGTTTGTTCTGTCCTGCAGAGCAAAAAACATTATTGGCGTATTTATAGAAAAGGTCTTAACGACAATCTTCCCAAATTCAAAACCATGTTTTACGTTTTATTCCTTAATAGAGATTTAACAGAGTTTGTCTTCATAAACCCAAAATAAGGTTTTATGAAAGCTAATAATTAAGATATATCAAAAAAACAGTCTTAATCTAATATTGTCTAACTAAAACAAGATGACAACAGTCAAGTTGTGATGTTTCAGTATAAGGGGAGGCCAGCATATTCTATATTCTCTATTTGTTTATCTTTTCACATTTTATTGCCCCAAGAGTTAATGGAACAAAACTGCAGACGTCTTCAGCCCAGACTGGTCCCCTTCATATGCGACAACTGTCCCACATCAACTGTGGTTATCACCTCCAGTCCACACTGTAAGTCTACACACTTCAGTGATAAACCACAGAGTAACACAGAATTACATAATTACCACATAAATCTAAGTTTCCTTTTTCGTTTCTCTTCTTCCTTTCCTCAGTGTTTTTTCCCCACACGTGCGTGGTTTTCGTTTCTCTGCTCGCTCTGAGTCAGCTGACCTTTAAAACATCTCTGCCATCAGAGTCAGTTTCTATTGCTGGCAGAGACGCCTGGTTCTAGTAGTGTGTGAAAGAAACCACGCAGAGAGGAAAACAGTAAGGCTTCAGATAAATCTGACTTACTATGATGTTCCTGGGCAGGTTGATGCGGTCCGCCATGGTGCTGATTTCTTTAAAGGCATTGAGCATGGCCCGGTCAGAGCTGCTCATGGTCCGCCGGTTCTGGTACTTCGAGTTTCCGAACTCGTCGAAACTGGCTGCGCCTGTTCCCTGTGACGGAAACAGTGGATGTTTATTACTAACATTCACTGCGGCTGTACAAGAAGCCGTGATAACTCTGAGGATGTGGTTTACTGTGACCATGGTGCTCAGACATGTTTCAGAGCAGAATCAGCTAACACACGTACATCTGTGAACAACTGATTTTAAACAATATGCACACAACCAAGTACCAGCCACGTCTGTCTCTCACCTTGCTGATCATGGTGGTTAGGTCTCCTCCATTGAGCAGCGGGTTCTGGGCGTCTCCCACTCTGGATGGATCTTTAAGGGCTTTCTCATTAGAAAACGTCCTCCACTCTGAGCCCACATCGATTACACGGTCACCTGAGGAGAAACCGTTTGGAGGGTTGAATTAAAATAAATGAGATGAACAGGAAACCTGAATCTGGAGGAAACAGAGGCACAAGATCAGCCGTCACCGTAACAAGCTTTAATCGGTAGATTTGGATATTTGGATATAATGTCTGAGCTTATTTCAATTACCCCGAACACAGACCAACTCAAAACAATTTCAACCAGCATCAGTCTTCTCTCTTTGTCTCCTCTTCACTCTTTTGTCTTGACAGCTACACCCACTGCTCTGAAACTTTTTTCTTTTCCTTCCTTGACTGATCGAGACATGAGATGTGAAGTAATGACAAAGACTCGAAGATATCGATTTCACAATTAAAACAAGGTTGCTGATAAACGTGACAGATTTTGTTGAATTTTCAGCAAATCACCTGCACAGACAAACACTGTGTGCACATATAAACTTGCAGTCACTTTGTTTTCTGTCTGGCTCCACTACATCCCTCTGGAATAATTAAGAAGGAGATGGTGCAATAATCAGCACTATTCCCTTCTGTAAACACATTTCCACAGTTGTCCCAAGTCTGAACTGCTGTAAATACTGAGTCATTCCCGCGCTCTTTCTCTAGCTCGTCCACGCTGTTACTCTGTATTGTGGCTCTAAATCTGGCTCAGTCATTTTACCCATTACCCTCTCTTCTTCTTCATTTTCTTATCACTGTCTGTGTGTAGTGAGGGAGGAATACATGAGAAAATATGATCTAAACAAATGTCCGATCATTCACTCAAAGTAAGAAGGTGTGACAAAGGCAGGACATTCTGTCTGAAGGGGGCCATTATTTTCTTCCACTTATCATGACTGTCTGTTCTTGGCACCATGTAGCAGGGTCTAGGATTAGATTTGTGATATTTTAATCCTGTTAGGCTCTTTTTTTTTAGCCATCCATCAGTCGCTCTAATATCTAGAAGCAAAGTGACACTCATCTCCTCAGAAGTCAGCCGAAGCTCTGGGAGCAGGAACAGAGGGTGCTGGGGCTTGCATCAGAGAGCGGCAGGCGTCTCTCGTCTCCCTGGTCTGACCTGGTCTATGCTCAGGGGGCTCGTTAGAGGAGAACTCTGTGTTCCCTACAGCTTTGTCTTACTCTGAATCACATGTTCAGAGATTTTTATCTGTGCCTTTCATGCCTCGAGGATAAATGATCAGATTTATTAAAGCACATTCTTCATATTATGCTTGATATTCTTGCCACAGGTTTGAATAACGTGTTCATGTGTCAGATCACTTATACTGCAAAGACCTTTTTTACTCTAAATATGACAGATAGACACTGTAGATTAATATCCAAAGGCAGGTTGAATCAAATTACAGACCATTACATTCATTGTAAGCTGTGACTGGCAGATTTGTTTTTCCATACTTTGGAAATCATGAACTTGACTGTAAAGTTCATACTGACCTACGACAAGGCCGCATTCAGGGCAAATCATGTCCCCTGCTCTGTAGTCCTCCACTAGGATGGCATCAGGGTGGTTGGGACACTGAACTCTGGGAAGGGCCAGAGCATCTCCGCTGGAGGAAAAGAAAAAACCACAGTTTAATGATCAAGTAGCTCAAGCTGGAAAACAAACAGAAAGTAACAGCCAAGCTAATATTGATCTCTAATACCCTGGAGAAAAAGTAAATTCACATCATAATGTTACTTAGCATAGATGTGTTTTGCTTTTTCACTTTCCTTTCCCCTGTTTGTTGCGGAGAAGAAACACTCACAACACATCTTACTAAACCACTGCTTTGTACTACAGTGGGTCTACTGGTCCAGCTAATGAGCCAAACTGGCTGAGGCTGGAATGTGAATCCAGACATAAAAGAAAATTATTGATTTATCTGCTATTAATTGTTTAGTCTATGAAATTCCCTCCAAAAATTCCAGTTTACTTTTTTTTAAGGGCAGGGGCAGTCAAATTTCACATTAAAGTAGTTGACATCAGCAAATATTTGGGATATTTGGTTAAAATCATATTTTACAGAACAATCAGTTAGTTACAATAATTAATGATAATTAACTACCAACGGACTGATTGATTAATCGGCCAATCGCTTCAGTTATAATTGTGATGTAATAACAGACATACTTCTGAATTCTGGACTATATCCAACAAAAGCCAAAACGTGATGATGATGTTGCAAAAGCACAACAGATGATATCATCAGTGGGCGTCAAATCAGGGACATACCTACATTACTGTGCATGTACACATTCGACTCTTTCGCCTACATTTACATACTACGAAGACAAACATTTCCCAAAAGTTGACAGTAAGCTGGTTGTAAAAAAAAAAAAAAAAGCACAAGAAAAGAGAAACGTGGAGGAAAACATAATTAGATAGTGTGTCCAGTTAAAGCCAGAGTCTCTTCACTCGGTGTACGGTGCAGACTGATGTTAATTAAAAGGCAAAACGTAGATAAACTGCACAGAAAATATTTGCATTTGTTTACAAACGACAGGAACACTACTGTCGCCGAGTTCACATGCTAGCGCAAGTTTCAGCTTTACAGCACACTAGCTTTAACATGCTGTTACACGCAAAACAGCTACACAAAGCAAAACAAGTCTACGATGCGAGGGGATGTTAACATGATAATAAGCTGAAGCTATTGAACCCTGGGGCAGCGCTACGAGGATGTAAGGGCGGTACACACCGTGACTTCTGGCAACATCTAACAAGCTAGCAGGCTAACTAGCTGCTACCGAGCACAATATATCGTACACGTAACGGTACGACGAAGAGGGACTTGGGTTTTTTGAACAGCAACAGCGTCTCGCATTATGTCCAACTCAATTTTTTTCTTATTAAATAACATCATTAGGGCCAAACATTAAGAAAGCAGATGGTTGCTATTTGGTCTAAGTTGCTACGCACCGGCTTGTTGACGCCATGTCACTCCTCACTGCGCCCGTGTGTCTAAGAAACAAATGAGCGCAGCACCTCTATTTATAACTTTTTCTGATCACGTGTCCGTTGGAGTAGGGGGAGCTAAGTGGTCCAAACTAGGCCGTGTGCGTTTCGATTATCAGTTCTTTGTTCTAAAAAAAAAAAAAAAAAAAACACGACTAATGTATTAGCACCATGGGTATAACATGTAGTAGTGTTCGAACATATATCTATAGATTCATGTTAGCTTTGCGTCCACAAAACCTGAAGACCACACTACACCCGAGACTAGACAAATTAAAGAAACAAAACAATAGAATTTACTCACAATTCCAATGAGATAACGTATAATCCCACACACAAATACAATAATAGTTTAATAACAGGAACGAATATATCTGTAGGTAACGACATATTGAATTGGTCTGTAATTTCTACGTGATTTCCAAGGAAGATTCCTTTAAAGGATTCTGTAATTTAAATAATATAAGGTTTAATAGAAGGTGAACCAACTAAACATTGTCTCTATTTTCCCTATAACTACTGACCGAAACAAGATCAATGCTTCTGGTTTTTATGCAAATCTCTAAACTGTACAGACTTCCACCCTCACAAATCTCCTGATATAAAAGGATTGTGTTATTGCTGTCTGACTGTGCCAGCCTGTGTCTCTGACTCTGTACCACTCTGTGACTGCCCTGCTCCTCAGCCCCATATTTCCCAGGCCTGTGAGGACAACCACACAGATCCACAAAGAGTTGCTTGACTTTGTTGGGTTTTATAGTAACAGAATAATAAATCTACATCTGTATGTCAATAAAATATCTATGACCAAACATAAACTTTGTTATTCTATGACCTTTACAAGAATTCACAAACTTCTTTGGAAACTGAATATGAAAGGTTGTATTGCAGTATCATTACCTCAACAGCATCAGTCAAAATGTCAGAGTGCACGAAGACAACAGCAGGTGGAGCTAAATAAAAGAGTGTGCCGCGCCTGGAAAACATTCAGATTGCACTGGTTCAGCTGTGATACTCACCCCTCTAGGATGATGATAGGTTTAATGGACATAGAATTTAGAAGAGATCTCTCATTTTCAAGTTATGAATATTGAGTATCAGTCTGTCAGATTTTGCTGAGTATGTATCATCTGGCCTGAACTATCTCATTGGACATCTGGCAGGCGTTGGCAGCTCGTAGAGATGTGGATGTCTGTTCAACGTGAGTGATTCTGATCTGGTGGAAAACAGCCTTGATATGGCCTTCTCATTAACACTGCAAATGATAAGCAACACCCAAATCTATGTGTGGGCTGCTGCTGATTAGGAAGCAATTCAAAATATATATATATATGATCACCATCCGCTATTACAGTTTTTACTAAACTGGTGCAGTTGATTTTTGTCCGAGAAGTGTCTTTAATGCACACTCTTTTCCACTAGACAGTGAAAAACCTCTGCTGGACTTGTTCCTGTGGAAACTAAACTTTCAAAAACAGTCACAGCATATCACAGATACACAGACTGTAAGCGAGCAGAGACCATAATGTTGGTTTCAGAGCAGAAGAACAAATGGCACGAACTCTCAGGCTGAGTCTCTTTGTCTCAAACACACATGCAAATACACTCATGCCACCAACCACCTCAGCGCCTCAGGGCCTGTTTACTCATTATTTCCCAATTGTAACAGCATATGACACCACGTCATCATTATTTATGGCTACATGTTCATGTTAAGTATTAATAAAGGATCATCACACAAGCCAACAGACTGTGTTCAGACGCCTGCAGGGGTGTATGTAATTTGACACACACAGACACACACACTCCTTCTTGTCCAACTATACACAACAGACTTTTATTGACTGCATTCATTCCCAAATCCCCCACCCACCCCACTACATGCACAACACTAAACCCAAACTATAGTGTGTGTGTGTATGTGTGTGTAGAGGGGGGTGGTGGTGGTGAAAGACTTCTGTGTTTACCCCTGCAAAGACTGAATTAACAACAATGGAAACAGGTTTATTTGTGCAGGCTTGTTGTTGCTGGTTTGTGGCTTTGGCAAAAATTTGAATGCCTATTTATTTTTGCTACTTCCACACAAAGACTCCACATGTGTGTATCTGATGTACAGTTAAAGTACAAGCTAATGTTTATGATGGTACCCGGTATACTCTCTACAAATCAAAGAGGAAGATCAGTGCTAAATAATTTACGCCTCACTGAGCCAATTCTCAACACACTGAGCTGGTTGCTAGGGGTATCTGGGCTCCTCAGCTGTTAGCCCCTTTACTTCCACAGACAGGAAACCTCATACTGCTCTACCTCTGCCCACAACACCACCCAGTATGACAACAGACCAGCCCATTACAACATCTACAGCAGCCACAGCCACAGTCAGATACAATGTGACACAGACAAGACAATGTATGACATAATTAACATCATTTTGAACAAATTTATCTCATATAAACACTTGATTACTAATTTCTTGGCAACAAATTTTGAAGAAAATCACTGAGGACTGTTTAAAAGAATTTGTGTGACCCAGGTCAGACAGTTTAGTGAGTTAACACACAGTTTTCAAAGACTTGTTTCATTCACTTTATCCACTGTCTTTGTTTGAAATTCTTCAGGGGTCCACTATAAACGTAGCTATCACGATCGAGTCAGTCAACCCTGTGAAAACTTTAGGCCCTACAGTAAAAACAGGAAACCTGATGTAGCGAGCTGTATGTATTTTACCTTGTTCCTGCAACGCCTGTAAAGAACAGACAAAATCAATCATCAGTGTAATCAGTCTGCATGTGTTTATGCACCGCCTCCACATCTGATCTTGTAACCTGGCAGACTACAACACTACACGCCCCAGTGGCTGCTTTTCTTTTTTTCCCTTCTTACTTTCAAAGTACAGGGGTAGCGTGAGTGAGAACACAGTGCCAGCAACCAGCAGCCCAGGACCGGTTGAAACCTGTATGGGGTTGCAAGTGAGGAGACACTTCCTCCACCCAGTGCATCATCAACCAGATCCAGAAAGAGCTGGAAATGATGCACGAGTTCAGCACTCAGGGTCCTATTGACTGTTGAGTTTGTCAATAGTAGTAATACATATAGACATGATAATATGTAGAGAATTAGTAGCACATATTGTAGACAATGCTGACTTATCAGTGTTAATAACAGTTTAGTTAAACTGTGAGAACACAGTGCAGCGCGTGGACACAAAGCACATGTGAGTCTGGGAAGTCTTAATTAGTCAGCAAAGTACTTTCTGCCAAAGCCAAGACGCATTTTGTGGTATCTGACTGAAACAAAGAGGGGGAAGCTGGTGCTGCGTTCAAGTCCCGTTGGAAATTTGGCGAGAGAGCACGGTTTTCAGTTAGTATCCCCGTAAAAGGTTATTTTCAGGTTTTCGGTCCATAATACATCTCATTTTAATTTACTGAATATTAACAGACGTTATTATAGATAACACTGTTTTCTGCATACTGCAGCTACCATCACGGTAAACAGGTTTTCTCCACAGCAGTGAATTAAGCCATCATTATCTCATGAGTTATGAACTGTGCTTTTCCTACTCTGACATGTCAAAAATGTCGCTGCAAGGTCAAGTAGCTTCATTTGTGACCCCAGTGACCTGTGAGTTAATTCTGAGGTCACATAGCAAACTCTCTGTTTGACGTTTTTAACGTTTTTAACTCTTATTCAGTTTTCAATTTCTTAACTTCACGAGTGTCTTCTTTATAGTGAAAAGGAAAATATAAGCCCAGGTCAAACCAGTGTGTTCTGTTTTCGCAGGGACGTGTGTCCGGACCAATTTGAGGAAATACTGTTTTTTTTTTCGCTTCATTATTAGTGTAAACTTTCGTCTCTTTAAGTCTGTAAATTGCTGGTATTTGCCCCATTTCCCCCCACACGCTGTGAATGCAGCATCAGATAAGCTCGCAGGCGGTGTCTTCGTGAACTCGCCGTAATGTCATCCTCCAATGAGAGGCGCCCATAACACCCACAACATCGGTGAGTGCGGCTCCATATTGGATCTGCCTCTTCTTAGAAATACATTACACTGAAGCGGTCTGCTTGCGCATATTGTTCCGCCGCACGGCTGGCTCCGCTCAGGTATGAGGGATGTGACCGACAAACCGCGCTGTCACGAACAAATGTTGTTCAGAGCTTTTGTTTCACACACCGGCGTCATTCCCGCAGTTTTTAACGGGGCTAAGAAATTAGGTTAAAGGCGCACCTGAAGACCGGAGCGAAAAGTGGCATGCAGGCTGAGGAAGAAATAATTGGATTGAGATAACCACACACCGGCAGTAAGTATGTTTCTTTTACTGTGTTAAAAATAATTTATCCGTTAGCACACTAATAATCAATAACTTGACTTTTTCTTCCCGCGTGGCCGAGGAGATAATGGTTCCCAGATAAGAAACTGGTTACCTGGTGTGAATGTTTAACGCCGTGGCACATGATGATTCTCAATTTCACATGTTTCAACAGGTCACCTGACCCGGTACACTAACAGACAACTTACTGCGCAAGAATTCCTCGCGTGAAGAAAGTAGTCAAACGTTTCATCATCCAACTATAGAAATGTGCCATTTCCTCTTGTGACAGGAATAGTCTGAGAAATGCTGTATGTTGCTGTACTGTACGTTTTCCACATGGGCCTATATTCTCACTGTCTGGAGCCTCAGTTCTGGCTTGTAGTCTGTAAACCATCTTTAAACCTATAATTCATCTTAATTAACTTAAACTTAACGTGCAACACTGTGGATTTATCACGTGGTTAAATTCATATTTACCTCAGACACACGTTTAACACATTGTCAGAAAAAGGGGACTTCTCACCGCCCTGTCTCTGCTGCCAGGACCCGCCTCTGGCACTGGGGCCCCTCCCTTTCCTGGGGGCCCCTGGGCACAAGATTTTTTTTTGGTGCAACATCGTGTGTGAACAGGCTGGGGGAGGGCAGGAGGAGCCACTATCAACTTTGTATCTGTTGTGGTACATTAACATCACTTGTGCTGCTTCACGCTCAAAACAGATCATTAAATATCATGCTTTGCCTGGATAAAGGTTAAACATAGACAGAATAAAATGACCTTCATTGTCTGTCAGCTTGATACGACATCCCTAACAGCAATGTAACAATCATGACAGGAAAAATAAAGAGGTGGCGATATGACAGGAGGTTACAATGTAAAACACTAAAACTTTCAATAAGCCCGTTGATGCAAACTCATGACCTCCAGCACTGCCCGCCACTCCAGACTAATCAAATTTAGCTGACTGTGTAGGCTGTCTTCACGGCAGACAGTCCGACTTGTCACAGAAGGAAAAGCACAGGTGTTACTTATACCATTAGCAATGGCTCAGTTCAGGTGTCCAAGTCAGCCATGACTGCACAACACCAGGGGCCTGAACTGGAAGAGCTAAATGGAATTTAACCACATGTAAGACTGCTTCAAGTGACACTGGGAGAAGAGAGGACTTTCAAGTTCCTCTAAACAAGACGTTAACCTAGTGTAACCCTGCAAATGAAAACTAGAACAACTTGATCTAAGTGTGCAGAAATGTAGCCTGAGGCCTGATGCTAGTATTTCAAAATGTAAAATATGGTTCATATTATGTTAAATTTGTGAAGTTTTTCTTTTTGACACACAGCAGCCAAACTGGCAAATGATCTTTTACATTAAAAAAAACAAACATTCATAGCTCACAGGATAAAGTGAAATATGTATTTTTTTTTCTTAGAAATGCTTCAAGTACAGTTCAAACAACAAATGATCGAAATGGACACGTAATTTATTTATTAATGAAATGCCTGAAATTGAAGTTGTGCTTTTTAAAATGTGTTTTTTTTTTTTTTTTTTGGATTAGAAGCAGGGGACAGATAGGAGAGGATACAAACGACCCACATGATACACAGAGTGCCACATATACTAAATAAGGAAAAAAGGACACAGTTTTCAGTGCGTCACCAAATGAAACACATGTGTGCCAAACAACTTACTGAGTCAGAGCAGTTGGTTGACTTGTGCTCACATCAAAGGACCCGGCACTGTTCCAGTAACAACAGGTTGTAATAAGCCTTAATTTAGCACAGTCTTGGCTTGGTGCTTAAACATCATTAAAACATTACTGAATGAAGTTACAGGAAGTAAGAGTTGAATTTAGCACATATTCACACCTTGTAGAACTCAGGGTAAAATGTGTCACTCTAGCAGCCTCAGCAGTGAGTATGATGTGGCTCTGCTTTTGGCAACCTGTTATGGATTTTCCCCAGAAAGGTTCAACTTCTTAGTGTAGGTTTGTGCTCTAAAAAGTCATTTTTTAAAAAACTTTTTTTGCTTCCTGAAAGACTAATGGGCACAGGGTTGAAAGGACTAAGATGTCCAGGTGTTGGTAATCTTAACGATGATTTCTCTGTCACTTTGTTTTATAAAATGTGTAAACAGTTATAAAACTGTTACACGTTCATTAGTTTCCTAGAGACCATGGTAACCAACAGAGTGATACTCAAATATATTACATTTACACTGATATAAAAGAGAGAAAATTCCTTGAATGATTGAGTCAACTTTTCACAGCTTAATGTAATATGAGTGCAGAATACTCTGACTGCATTGACTGACTCTCCTTTATTTCTTACAGTGATGTTCACACTCACCGAGGTCGCATCCTTGAACGACATCCAGCCGACGTACCGCATCCTAAAGCCATGGTGGGATGTCTTCATGGACTACCTGGGCCTGGTCATGCTCATGCTGGCCATATTCGCCATGACCATGCAGATCACCAAGGACCAGGTGGCCTGCCTTCCTTGTTTGGAGGACCCAGAGGAGGCCTCAGGACCCAAACCCCACTCGTTCCCCCAGCCGAGTGCAAGCGACCCAGCCTCATCTCCAGCCACCGGGGCCCCTGTGGCAACCACCATCCCATTAGTCACCAAGGACTTACCGGACGAAGCCGTCCACGAGATCCACGTTACACAGCAACACACTGCTGTGTTTGCGGAGAAATATGCCAATCAACCTCAACCAACGGGGGTCAGGACCAATCTAGACTATCAACAATATATCTTTATTAACCAAATATGTTACCACAATGCCTTGCCCTGGTACTCCAAGTACTTTCCATACCTCACTCTCATCCACACAATTGTTCTCATGGTCAGTAGCAACTTCTGGTTCAAATACCCGAAAACAAGCTCAAAGATTGAACATTTTGTTTCTATTCTGGGAAGATGTTTTGAGTCTCCATGGACTACGAAGGCTTTGTCCGAAACAGCTTGTGAGGACTCAGAGGAGAACAAACAGAGGATGACCGGCACCTCTTCGGTACCAAAGCAGGTATCTTTAGAGGGGAAGGACGAAACTGTCACCTCATCCACACCCATGCTTGGGGTGAAGTTTTCTGCAGATAAGCCTATCGCTGAGGTCCCAAGCAGTATGACAATCCTGGACAAAAAAGACGGGGAACAGGCTAAAGCCTTATTCGAGAAGGTGAGAAAATTCAGAGCTCATGTCGAGGACAGTGATTTCATCTACAAGCTTTATGTAGCGCAGACCATCGTCAAAACGGTCAAGTTTATTTTGATATTGTCCTACACTTCAACCTTTATGGCTGAGATTAATTTTAAACACAGCTGTAAACCTGATATTAAACAGTTAACAGGGTACAGAGAGTTCTTTTGTACGCACAACATGGCTTTCATGCTAAACAAGCTGCTCATTAGTTACATGGCTCTGATTTTGATCTATGGGATGGCGTGCCTGTACTCTCTCTTCTGGGTGTTTCGGCGGCCTCTGAAAGAGTACTCGTTCGAGAAGGTCAGGGAAGAGAGCAGCTTCAGTGACATTCCTGACGTCAAAAATGACTTTGCATTCCTCTTGCACATGGTTGACCAGTACGACCAACTCTACTCTAAGCGCTTCGGTGTCTTCTTGTCCGAGGTCAGCGAAAACAAGCTGAGGGAGATCAGCCTCAATCACGAGTGGACCTTTGAGAAGCTAAGGCAGCTTGTGACCCGTAACGCACAGGACCAACAGGAGCTGCACCTTTTCATGCTTTCTGGACTCCCGAATGCAGTGTTTGACCTCACAGACCTGGAGGTGCTTAAACTGGAGCTGATTCCCGAGGTGAGGTTCTCGGCAAAGGTCTCCCAGATGACCAGCCTGCAGGAGCTGCATCTCTGCCACTGCCCCGCCAAAGTAGAGCAGACAGGTTTTGCTTTCCTCCGCGACCATCTTCGCTGCCTTCACGTCAAGTTCACTGATGTTGCAGAGATCCCAGCTTGGGTGTATTTGCTAAGGAGTTTGAGGGAGCTGAACTTAATCGGCAACTTGAGCTCAGAAAATAACAAAATGATCGGTCTAGAGTCCATGCGGGATTTGAGGCATTTAAAGACATTATGCCTGAAGAGCAACCTCACTAAGATGCCCACAAATATCACAGAGCTTTCACCACATTTGATTAAATTAGTAGTGCACAATGATGGTACAAAACTGCTGGTACTAAATAGTCTGAAAAAGATGACAAGTCTGATTGAACTGGAGCTGTACAGCTGTGAACTGGAGAGGATTCCCCACGCTATTTTCAGCTTGACCAACTTACAGGAGCTCGACCTGAAATCCAACAACATCCGAACCATAGAAGAGATCATCAGCTTCCAGCACCTCAAGAGGCTGACGTGCCTCAAACTGTGGCACAACAAAATAATCACCATCCCGTCCTCAATCGGGCAGGTCAAGTCTCTGGAGTCTCTGCACCTCTCGCACAACAAACTTGAGTCCCTGCCTCCAGCCTTGTTCACTCTACCTAAACTGAGGCACTTGGACGTGGCCCACAACTCCATCATGGTGCTGCCTCCAGACGTCGGCCTCCTCCACAACCTCCAGCACTTAGCCATCAACTCCAACAAGCTGGAGGTGCTGCCCAAGCCCCTGTTCAGATGCACCAAGCTGAGGGTGCTTTGTCTGGGGCACAATGCGCTCACCGTGCTGCCGGAGGCCGTGGGTCAGCTGGTCCAGCTCACTCAGCTGGAGCTAAGAGGAAACTGCCTGGACAGACTGCCCGCTCTGCTCGGAAACTGCCGCATGCTGCGCAAAAATGGCTTGATTGTGGAGGACCATCTCTTCGACACACTACCTGTGGACGTTAAGGAGAGCATCAGCCGAGAGACCAACGTGTCCTTTACGAGTGGCTTATAGCACAAAAACCACAACGCACACTGGCCTGCAGCTCTCCTGGTTCATAACATGCCTGTATAATGGATGGACTTTTTACTATTGTAATATCCATAAAAATGAATGCATTCACTTGATTATTTTAATAGGTTTTATTAGATGCTTATGTATTAAAACAATACAGATTGCTTTTTGTTGCTGAGTATGTATCTAATTCAGCAGTTTGTTTTTGGCATTTAGATTTTTTCATAGCTTTGATAAAATATTAGAAATTTAGCTTCTCTATAGACCAAAACTGTTTGTTCCACTGACACGTTATGTAGATTTATTGTTATTGTTTTAGGTACTCAGGTATAATTGTTACCATGGGGAACAATCTTTTGCCTTAACTGCTGCTATTTTTTTACAGTGAGGGCTTTCACAAACTTAAGGCCAAATATAAATATTTCATGTTTTCTTGTCATTTTCCAAACTGTCTTTATCAACAGAGAAATTTCTTTATGTTATGGAAACAGACAATGCAATGGTATTTTCTTGGTAGTATTTTAACTTTTGTTTAAATCATGTAACTTTTTATTTTCCTTGATGTCTTGTAACAGAATAAGTTTAGAGTTGTAAAGAGTTGATGGAGACTAAGCACCAGAAATGAACCTTTACCTTACTGTTGTAGAGATTGTACACTAAGGCCTATAGTAATTCATTTGCACAATGAAAACGTAATTATTTAAATATGGGTGAATGTCCTTTGTGATAACATGCTCTCAACCAGTGTGAGCTGATAAAAGGGAAATCTGTCGACTGTCTTTTTTTAAATCAGGCTTTTAAAATGTGTGATAAAAGTGGTCACAGGTACGAATGATCATCCTATATGTCAGAATCATGTAATGACGATAAGCATGTCTGCCTCCTTTCTTCTCAATGTATTTCTGTGTAGGCCTCTCGTACATGTGTTCCTAGGAGCTGCTGTACCACCTCGGTGATCCTATGCTCAAAGTTCACAACTTTATGGCACAATAAAACAAGATTTTAGATGAATGTCTAATCAATTTTCATCCACTACAAGTGCACCTCACTGAACACTTTACTGCAGCCAGACTGCAGAAATATAGAAATGCATGTTTGAAACCACAGTCAGGCATCACATTACTGAAGAATCAAGGTAAACTTACAATAATGCTTTAAATAGAAAATCTCTTATATGTGGAACATACTAATGCAAGTGTAACATGCCAGAAGTCTATTAATATTGGCTTTCACATGTAAACTTGCTTTTCTTTCTTTCGATAAGCTGGCTAATATCACATATATTCACAAGCCTTACAGCAGAGATTTATAACTGCTGTCAGCAATTATGGAAATACAGCAGTTGACAGTGTCATTAGTTACACAAGACAGACTGTACTAAAGTTTCACTCCACATTCCCCCTAAAATAAACTTTTGTCCACAAGTTCTCTTGTTTCCTGTCTAAAAAATAAGGGTTTGTGCTCATGTCCCAGCGAGGGGCTGCATACAAAGACCCCTGAGTTAAGGCTCCTTTGTCCATGTCATCAAGAGATAGAGAGTGGATGAGGTTACAGTGACCTCAGTTGTCCACAGTGAATAGGATCATGATGCCAACCTGCTGATTCTACAATGAAACAATCAAAAGTTTAACTAGCTCACATAATGTGTTTCCACTCCAATAATAGTAAAGACACTTTAGTCTTTGTCTTGACATCACAAATATTTTTCCTCTGGATTGTGATTAACCCACATGATCCATAATCTTTTCTTTATATACATATATATATTTTACCAGATGTTGTTAATATGATAGGGATATATGATGACTCCTGTCAAACTATTCAGTTCTCTGGTACATGGATTGGTGTTGATTGGGGACTTAGGATGATCCTCTGCAAACCAGTAGCATTGTTTATGTGAGTGAGTCCTGTTGAGGAAGAGGAACAATATCTTCACTGTTCCTGTGTAAATCTTGACCAGGTTATTAAGGTCATGTGTGTTATCCATGTATGTAGCCTTCTGTTCAACACTCTAATTGATGGTCCTGCAGAATTCAGGATAAGTGAACTTTTCTGAGACTTGACATCCTGATGTTGCTGACCTTGAGATATCCTATCCTGGCTCTGAAGGCGTCAGCACGCACTGCGGCTTACTCTGTCTGGCTGTGTTTATGCTCATTCACTTTGCTAAGACTAACTCAGCTTTCAGCAGATGCTCCTGTCTGTAATCTCCTCTGCAGAGCATTTGTTAAATTATACTTTAAGCATTCAGGTGTGCACCTTTATTAAGTCATATTCACTGAGATTATTCACAGATTTGTACATGAAAGTGCATTTTATTTCTTTTTAGTAGAGTTACTGTAAACTGTCTAATATTTGAATTTATCCACATTATTTGCAGTAATTATCGGCAAAGCTGAGCCAGTGTCAGGTAAGCCAGGAATGATTTAGCCTGTTTATTATCTATCCATGGCTGGATCAACATGCTGGGGGACAGGACACACCTTAAAGCCTCTTTCAGTCAGGGCTGTGGCCAGGACTTTGGAAATACTGTGGTCATGAATAATAGTTAAAGCTGTTAAATAATTTTTTTCTGCTAATTTTATATAAATAAAGCATTTTTTCAAGGAAAAAACATCAAATAAACTGCTTCTAAACTAGAGACAGCCAACTTAACTATAATAACTGTTGCTTATCATTGTCTCTGTTTTCCCTATAATCAGCATCAGGTTACATTCTTTCCAGGAAATTTCCAATGAGATTACGGGGAAATTATACAACTGTGAAATAAAGCCTCATGGTTGTTATGTTTCCAAACTCTCTGGAAGTCAGTAGAGATAAAACTCAGAAAAAAAACAGTGGAATCAGCCTAGAAAATGACTGTATTGTGATTTTTATTGTTGAACATAACTTCTCCAAAGTTTCAAAACCCCCACATTCCTCCCAAAGAGGACATGAACTTCCTGACCACAGTATAGTATTTATTATTGTTAGCATTAATGCCATTTAGGTGACATGTATAGACTTGGAAACCTCAGTTCATGACATTTAATACAGGTGTTTTATTCTATAGTGTCCACAAACCATGAACCAGGTTGAACATGTGTTGCAGAATGCTGCCACCTGTCGTCAGGTGTAGGTATCTATGTATCAGCTCTTTGTAGGTGAACGAGCTACACACATATCTGCCCCTGTAACGCAACCAAACAATGAACCGTCAGACTAATGTCCCGTTCAGCTCTTCAACAATAGGAGCTGCTCCAGTGTACAAACAGCTGCCTGGAAGGTAAGTAAGTGCTCTGCGCAGTTTAACATGAATGAACTTGTTCTGTGGTTAGCAGCTATGTAGCTAAAGCTAATAGCACAAACTGCTAAGCTAGGTAAGTTTTGTCTCCTGATGTGTTGGTGTTGTTGGCACTGATAAAACACCATTCTGCCTTTGCCTTAATGCATTAATATTCAGTATCTATTATTGTGGCATTCACTTGCTTTGTAGAACTGCTCTAATATCAGTCTTTTCTGTGATAAACAGAGTACCCAAAGACTTCATTGAGGCTATGAAACGCCTCCCAGTGAAGCCAGCAGACAGCTCAAACTTCAGGACAGCTGACATGGCTGTTAAGACACTACCAACTCGGAAACGTGCAGGTAACCTCTGTGGATATTTAAGCTCACCTATAGACAGCACACAACATTTCCTTACAAGGCCTTATCAGTGGTATTGCATGCTTTAAGTCATTTACCTCAAATTGCTTATATTTTACTTTGTGTACTGTTCTGGGCATTCCCTGGTCTGATTCATTGATGTATGTGAAAGTTTTGTGCAGACACCAACTCATCAAGTCTTTTCTTATGTTTAATATTTTCATGGTATTTTATGACTTTAGTAGAGAGTTATTAGAGGAGAGATGACAGGAAACTATATTGCTCAAGTCTGTTCTATCTTTTAATAAAATATTAATATTCTTGTAAGATAATACAGAGGACACTTCTCAAAATCATTCTGCACTAGAACTGCATTAGCATTCAACAATGATGTGACACTGACACTGACATTAATGCAGATTTCACTGTGACAGATTTTTCAACTGAGGCAAGTTTCATGACTCTGCTGATTGATTTTGATACCATAAAGAAATCAATGGAAACCAATCTCTGCCTAAAACTATAGGAAAATATGTTGAAAAGCTTTGTGGTCAGCATAAATTAAAAGAATGCATATTTTTGTTAATGATCTTAAACGTGTCAATACTCTTGTATGGTCAAACTCTGGGTTCCCTTCTCCAGATCAGAATTGGGGATTATCATGTAAATTGTTGTGCTCAATATAAATCAACATCACTGTCGTTTACCTTTTGGATCCTACAGCACCTTCTACTAGTAAATGGAAGTCTTCATTCAAACCAGTTGGAGATGAAGATGACGACTCTCAGGACAAAAGCGCAACCGGTTCAGAGAAGTATGTTTGGAGCCTCCATAATTAATTAGTAAATTCTACTAGAAGTTCTGCAGGTCCCTTGAATAATCTCTACCTCTCAGTGATGACACTATCACTCTCTGCTTTACATCTCTCAGTCACTGATCTAATCCACAGTGATTTACTTCCAGGGCTGCAGAAGCAGCACCTGAAGTGTCAGGTGATAGAGGGTGATGTTGGCTGTAGTCACAATCCAGGACGTCCCACATTTGAGCTTTTAACTTTGTCTTGTGGTGACTGCCTGAAGGTGACCTCCTTACACATTATTCCATGTGGATTTTGTGAGGTAATAGTGCAAGTGGGTGAGAAAGATGCAGTGTGTCACTGACTGCTTAAACAAATGGACAAAATTCACTAAGTGTGTGCAGCAGCTAATTAGTTTTATTTCATGCAAGGAAAATATGTTTTCTTTCTCCCAACAGCTCATGTAGTTTGCTGGAATATTTATAGTGTTTGTGGACATTCAGTTGACATTGGTAACATGTCTTTACACATGGTCTATGTAATTGTAAATTGCATGTAACTCACACAGTGATCCCTATTTTTTCTCCCCTCAGGGCTGAGCTTTACGACCCTTACGATCCCGGCTCCTCAGACTCAGAGCTGGAGATGGGACACAGCAAAGAGAAAAGCAGTCACCTGTCATCTGGTCAGGATAACAACCAGGGACGCAAACGTAGCCGCTGGGACTGCGAGCCAGGGAGCCAACTCCTTGAAAGACGTGACTTTAGCGCTGAAACCAGACCCGGCGAGAATCGAGGTCTCGGTTCAGGTCACAGAATGCCTGAACGACAAGCTTATAGCTCAGACACTGAATCGCTTGACAGACCGGCATACGGCTCCAGAAGTAGACCTTTGGACCACAGGGTCTGCAGCCCTGACAGGATTGTTCACATCTCCTCTACCCAACAGTTTCCTGCGTCTTATGGGGGACAGAAGACCAACGGGATAACAGTGGTAGAACACAGGAGAGAGGTATCATCAATATCACTTAGTGTAACAGCTGAACTTGTTTGTATTTATGTTTGTGTTAGCCTGTAATCATGTCAACCAGCATGTGATTCATAGGAAAGAAAATTAGTTTTTGGGTTAGTGGTAACATTCAGTCTTGGGTTGTAGACATGAGCAGGATGCAGGGCCTGTTTATGGAACAGACACTGGCTCCTTTTTATGTGGAGAGACAATACTGTGGCACTTGGTACCAATCAGAGAACTTTCTGTCCTCTGTAGACAACCACTTCTGTTAGATTATCCCCACCCAAGATACAGCGAGATTATCAACATCAGTCGGGGTTTGCGGAAACAGGTAACTTGGCATGTTCATGAGGTAATCTGTAAACTGTTTACTTGCTGTTACGAACCACCACCATTTCACATTATATATTTACAGAACACAGTATTTTTGCCGTGTGCACATGTATTTCCTTTCTTTGTGTAATGTTCTTCAGCTCTGGACCAAATCAAGCCTGCCACAGAGGTGGCAAGAAAAAGAAACAAAACTGTGATAATGGACAGGTAAGCACCAGGCAAATGGACACCCTATTGTTTAAAGATGCTACATGCAGAGTATACATGTCACAATCATACTCAGTTTCATAGTGAAGTATAATTGCCATAGCAACAACAAGGACACACATGTTCATGTTTTCATTATGTTTAATATTGTCCCCTGATGCGCTTTGGCTAAAATTATGCAGGATTAACTAATATAGAAAGATGAAGCTCTTTAAACCTCACTACATGTTTTTACAGAGGCAAAGCCAGAGCTAAGAATCTGTCAGAATCTGTCTCACTGTGTCTAGACATGTAGCATTAACATGTCACGCAGGGAAGGGAAGTTACAAAAGTTTGGAGGTAATCAGCTTGAAGTGCCACTATTTTGTCAGAAGAAACAATATAAGAAGAAATCCACATGACTATGTTACTGTCGTATGTTAGGTTAGTTGTCATTAGCTATCATCAGATAGGTTAGATGTAAATATAATTGTCCAAATTTAACCTACTCCACACTTCTAGTGTAAGAACTGTATGAATAGCTAAGTCTAGTTTTATCTAAAACATGTCAGTGAAAAATGTCAGTATGCATGTGTCAGCCACCGCTGTTGTAAACACATTTTGACACATTATAAACACTGGCTGAATGAACATGGTGTGAGAGAGCTTAGATAGCTTTGCACAGACTTTTTTTTATTTATTTTCATACCACTTTCTTAACAACTTTACTAGCTCTGTGTTTTTGTCCAACAAGTGTTACCACTTGCAAAGCTTCAGCTAACATTGCAACACAAACTACACTTAGACACCTGGACTGACTGATGAACACAAGCTGTAACATCAGAAAGATAACTTGCGTCTTTATACAGGTCTGTTCCTGTTCCATTATTCACATTTGCATTATGGCAGTTTTATTGCCTCCTCTGTGCACATTAAAGTCCTCTCTGAAAACACTAACAAGGACTTTGGTCAAAGCATTTGAAAAGAGAAAACTGCATTTACACATTGCAAGGACATTAACCTATTTAACATGTTACTGTAAATACAGCTTGGTCTGGTCTTAAGATGTTATTTCAATTTCAAATGAAGACCATAGGCTGTTAAAATGTCTGCTATTTAATGAATACTCTGCAACATTGAATATCTTAATGCTTTTCTTGTAGCAGCCCCATCACCTGTGACCTTTGTGACGTTGAGCTGGCCAATGGGCAGGAGCTGGAGGATCACCTGGACAGCAACAGCCACTGGGCGACACTGGAGCACATTCAACAGAGGAATAATTACGATGATATGGCGATAGCTTTCCTGCAGGTAAGATAATGCATAGTATGTGTACAATAGTGTTTTCTTTGTCCCACTTGTAATATGTGTTTAACCCAAGGGCACACAAGATTTCTGAACAAATGTTGGTGCATTCGTGTGTCTGGATGGTGACTGACATCTTTTACTCCTACAGGAGGTCATGCTGTATAAAAGCCGTCAGTGTAGTCGAGCCATAGAGGACTGTGCTCTTCAAGGTAAATGACTGTGAACTGTCACAGACTGTGAAAAAAGAGTAAAACATTCATTGTCTTACTGTCTTCTTTTTCCAGACTAACAAAGCCTAAATACAGTGTGATCATTGTATTGTCAGCTCTACAGGAAAATGACCACATGACAAAGGTGGAAATGTTCCACTGTGCAGCTTGCAGCGTCTTTGTTTCCACATCTGCATCCTCAGTGCAGACTCACATTACCTCCCAGGAACACCTCTCCAACACAAAGGTAACACTTATGTTAAGTAGCATACTTAATATACAATAAATATCACTTCATCATTTGTGAACTGGCCCTAGAAAGAATGAGTTGAAGTGGTGACTGACTCACTGATTTCCTAAAGGAGTTTGAAGTGCAGCAGAAACGTAACTGCCTCAGCAAAGCAGAGACCATAATGAAGGAGCTGAGGCCTCAGTTTGAACACTTCATGAAGGTATTTGACTGTAGGGAACATCAAATATACATATGTACAATAACATAATGTATGTAGTACATAATAGTGTGGAGCTATGGGAATTTTTTGATGTATTGTGTGTGTATTTCAAGGGCAGGTGGTCTGTGGTCATTCACATGCAAGATCAAAGGAACATTTAAAGATATATTTCAATAGAGGTACACAAGTGTCAACAATAATCAAGTACTATGAAAGCTATGATGTAGGCTCCACAGTCAACATTTTCAACTCAGTCAACAAATAGAAATGTATGGAAAGGAAACATCTAATATTAAATCCTGTGTCTTAATAGGAATTAAACATTGTATAAAGTGAAATAGCAAAATGGATCAAAGTAACACTGTACATTTGAACTAATATGAGATTGTATTTCATTACACTACTACAAGCAACAACAAACCAAATCTTTCCAAACTGATAGAAAAATCACTGAAGTAAAACATCTTGCATGTAATCTCTAGAGTAATGCATTTGTTTCCACCTCAGTACATTACTTTTAATTAGTAGCTCAAGCAAATAATACCCTACAAGCTGTCTTGTAATTACTTGTAATTAAAGCGGACTGCACAAGTTTACACATGCAGCTGTTTGACTACTTAACTTGATTCGTCTCTTTCAGGGTGACAGCCCATTTGAGTGACGGGAACCACTGAAAGTCTTCAAAACACTGTTTACACTGAGATGCTGTTTGCTCTAGATGAGGGATGATGGACTTCCGACAACAGCTCACTTTGAATCACATCCACAAACATAATGCATCAGCTCAGTTACTGTGCAGCATATTGCTCAGAGAACATAGTGTTTTTGTGCCATTTAGGATTTGTCATAACAAAGGAAAGCACGCCCAGGTCATCACCATTTGGTCACCATAAGAAGATGAATCCTGTGATTTGTTTTAATTTACAGATTCAACGCTTATATTTTCTGTGCAAAAATAACTAGAAAAAGTCAATTTGTTTCTTTGCTTTTTTTATTTAGAACAACACAAATGTTTTAAGCATTGTATCTGTGTGATATAGTACATTTAAAATTAAATTATTTCAAAACAGTATATTTAAACATTAAATATAGGTGACATGTATGAAGGGTGTTGCCAGCACGGGCTGTGCGTGTTAGGTCTTTTTTCTTAACCACCTTCAGTTTTAATTTTGTATTAGAAACAATGCAGTTACTGAAATACTATAAAACACTTTCTATGCATAACAAGTTTGCAGACATTTTTCTTTTTGTTCTTGAATAATAGCTCACTTTTTCCACTTGCGATTCTTGGAACTGTTTGTCACGAGCTTTCAGGTGCTGTCACTTTCAGTTGAAATATTCATCTCAATAACTCTGTGGCCTGAAAACAGAGACTGTGGGCTTTGATTTCAACATGTTGCAGTACAAAAGAAACATGATTCTATGCATCTTACGAATGTGAATATTGATATAGAACAGAGGTGCTCCCAAATGTTGACAAAAACGGACTGAAACCATGAGAAATCTGAGGTAAAAGTTGTCTTCATTAGAAATGGATTCCACACTACATTACTGCATAAAACAAGAAAACAGTCCAACATGTCCATTTGGAAATGTATTCCAAGAAATGGACCATGTAAAAACAGAAAAAGGTAACAATATCCAAAATAATTAACTTTTTCATCTGTCCAAATGTCCAAACATGCACAATACTTCCATCCTTGAGCAGTATTGTACTTTTGGCCAGTATTTCATTGACTTAAAAAAAAAAAAAGTGAAAGAACATCCAATGTACATACAGATACAGTCTAGTGAAATCTAAAAGGATCCCCATTGGCTTCATGAGGCAGCATGTGTGGCTGTCAGAGAGCTGTCTTGGTCAGTCTTGAGGGTTGGGGGGTCCGTGGGCAGCGAGGTGACCTCTACCATGCCTAGCCCAGTGTGAGGGACACTAGTGTTCATGATGTGTCTCTGTAAATGTTTGATCCAGTCCTCCTGGACCGACAGTGGACCCTGGAAGACGAGGTCACAGAACCTGGAAAAGGAAGGAGAGAATATTATGCCCATGTAGTATTAGCCATTTTTAGCCAGGATTTACTGCTTTTCTGTTTTATATCATAGTAAACTGAATATTTTTGGATTTTGGACTGTTGGTTGGAAAAAAACAAGACATCAAATAATATCATCATGTACTCTACTCCTTATTTAAATTTATCAGTCTCAGTCATGTTGATTACTCAGTTTCATTATTTTTTAGAAAACATCAGTGTCAACACTTTTCTCATTCATCTGAGTAGACTATTTTTTTTCTGTCGGTGGTCCAAATCTAGTTGCCTGAGGCAACTGGGCAACAATAGAAGCCCGTTGGACTGTAAATGCAGTATTATCCACCATTTAAATAAAGAGTGTATTATACTGTATGTTCATTAGAATAGTACCTGCAGGTTAGTCTGTACATTTCCTCTGGAGTTTGTGGTAAGGGCAGTGTCTTCTTCTTTGAGCCAGGCCTTGAGCGCTGCCTCCTTGCTTTACAGTCAAATGCTGAAAGACAGAATTTGCCTCATGAATTTACATCACAGCCTTGCTACTTGAGTATTTTAAATGGGCAAGAAACTGTAATAACCATTGGAAGGTTTTGATATTGTTCAGTGATGTTTCAACAATGGTACTCATACAACATTCTGTTAGTTCACTAAATCGGGACATAAGCCCTCACATTATCTGTCCTGTTTTGGCCTTGTGACCTGCGAGGTGAATGGTCTGGCTCTGTGTTTCAGCTGCACTGCCATGCAGCTGAAACACAGAGCCAGAGGCCAAGATATAAGAGTGATGATCTGTGCCTACAGGAAGAGTAGGCCTTGAAGGCTTTCTGCCATGAAAAGGCTGTTCCTCCCACAGATGCACCCACCACACTCCACAATTAAAATCTTTGCAACATCTCACTTTCTGACTCTCCTCCAGATCCTTACCATGGGGAGGACACAAATAACCACTGGTACACTAAATATAACTGATTTGTACGTCACAACCCCTTGTGGTATCTAGCCACACAGGTAATTTTGGCTTTACCTGCTGAGGTTTTAAGATACCATTTTGAGATTGCTGTTGTCACAGTGGAGGTGGATTGATTTCATTTGTGAACAACTGACTGGTGATCAGGTTACTTAGGTACAATTAGGCAGGGTTAAGTTTACTTAATGCATCCCCGATCAGATTTGTAGTTTTTGGTCAGAACATCAAGCAAATGAGGTTAAGACCAAAAAGTCCTTCAAAAGTGTTCTTCATTGTGATAAATGGTAACACAATGATATTATGCCAAGTATTCATGGCACTGTCATGGGTCTTGTTTAGGTTTTGACCACTAGAAGTGCTGTGGAGCAACATATTCTGAGTAGGTGCCATTTTGTTTGTATCCTGAGCACATAGTTGATGTGTGTACATTCCTGCTGATGGTTTCATTCTCCTCCAGAAGAAGGAAGAGGGAAATCTATTTCATACCCCTGTAAGGCCTCAAGGATATGCTTGATGTGCTTTGGTGAGAAACCATGAATATGAACGTAACTGTGTTTGTTCAGTGCTTCATAGGATTTCTGTATGGAAGTTACGTAATGTGTTTACCTCTGTGCTTAAAGGCTGGCCTATATGTGTCTGACACTGCCACACAGATATCCAACTCTGAAATCTTCAACATTTGGAGCCAACTCTTCATTGCTAGAGCATTCACATATTTTGATCATAAAAAACAGCTAATAAAACTACTGCTTGTATTGGAATATACTGTATATACCACAGACTGACAATGTGCTCTTGCAGAAGATATTTTCTTTGTGTTTAACTTAAGCTGTTGCTGATGGTACTTACTGGTTCCCTCAAGTAAGGCAGTCCTTTTTCGTTTTGCATATGCCCGGAGGTGATTTGATAAACTGACTCCACTGTGGAAAGTTGCATTGCAATGGACACACACCTTCCTGTTGAATTCACCTTTCTCTGTAGAGAAGATATAAAAACAAATCAGTGAAAACATAAATACAATGATACTTATTGGTTAGTGGTGTAAAGGAATTACAGAAATTGACTTAATAACAACAGATACTTCCATCCCTTTGTGTGATAAGTTTGCAATGTCTTTGCTCAGCTATTGCATCTTTTCAAAGGTCAGTTGCAAAATTCAGTTTGACAAAATAATTTTGGTTTCTTTGTAATATAAGCTGAAATACAGAATGCTGAATCTGGATTGTGCTGGCCATTTCTAATGTATACTGTCATATTGTAATTTAGTTAGGTTAATAGATACGGTCTTAGCAGTGAGAGCAGAGTGATATTAAACTGACAATACAGAGGAATTAATTCCACAATATGAACTAGGAAAGTGGCACTCCAAAACTACACAAAACATGTAAGTTTATCATTTTATTTGTGCTGACACATTTCAGCAAGCACACCTTCATCAGAAGTTCCACATTGTGAGAACAAGAATGGCTTAAAAAGTCTGCATGGCTAATACCTAAATAAAATCTGCTACCTAACTCTTTTCAAGCAATTATTGTTATGAGACAAGACAAAAAATAATACGACTGCCTTATTATGTGCAGAATGCTCCACTGTTTCGGCCATATAATATGAAGGTACTTAGAAAATCTTATTCTATGCTTTTATGCTGATGAAACCTCACTTAAACAACATATAAAGTCTCTTAATCAGTACTCAAATTTTTGCTTAAAACAACCTCTGCAGATATTAGTGTCCATGTTTTACTTGTCACAGACCTTCAAAAGCTGTGGCTAAATATTTTTAGTAGATGATTGACTGTTAAAGTGAGGTGAGATCATACACTTATGTCTAATGTTTATTTTTTCCTCTGAATACATTTTCATGACCCGAATTTATTATCTGTCATTTTGATACATGATGCTAGAGCCTGACCAAAATACTGGTGAGCCAATACTGAAGTACATAAATGTTGTAAAATATGCAATTTATGTATATATGATTGAAATTTGTTTATTTTGTTGCAGTTATTTATCATTTAAAATAAATCTGTATTGAGTTTTACCTCTCAAAATATGCTATTACAATTATGGATGATCTTTGATAATAAATTTGTGCTGTAAAGCATCTGTGCACTTCTGTAACATTTTTTTGACACCTCCAAAATATTGACTTCAGTGTCGTCAGTATTGGTTGCTTCAATTAATTCACATCTTAGTTTTATGTTGTTCTTTTTTTTTTTTTTTTTTAATATATTGACTTTTTTCTATTGGTCTGCTAAAGTTATTCAATATGTTACAATAACTACAAAATTCATCAGGATGATATTAAATGAATCAAAACATTGGAGTATTCCATATCCTGATTAATGTGTCTAGTTACTACCATCTGGAGGTTACTTACCAGATATTGAGTTTGGCAGTGAAGCTGCAACTCTTGATCCTGAACTGTGCTCACTGTTTGAAGAAACTGTTAGCGTGTTTCTTGACATCTGAGAGGACCCCTTTAGTCTGGCGTCTTCCTGACACTTCCTCCTCTTCAGAATTCCTATCAAGGCAGTTGTGCCTGAGAGTGAATTTTTAACATCCAACTTAGTCTCTAGTTGCCTTTTTTCAGAGTCCACTTCGTTTAAAGAGAACGTGGACATCAGTGGTTTGGCATCAGTGCAAACTCTTGGAACAGAATTATTTTTTGGGATTCCAGTGGGGGATGGCGTGAAACGATCAACACTTGACAGCTTTGGTGAAGCACCATATTGGAAATGGTTCCGTCTCTTTCCTAGAATTTGAAGTGCCCGCTGGAACTCCTTCTTGTCGCGCATCAACTCCCGAAGTAAAATTAATGGAGATTTGTTCTTTGTTGCAAAACTTTTACCAAGCTTTTTGAGGTGGCCTCGTATGTGGTTGGACTGCCCAGTCCGGTTATCAAATGAATCTCCACATAATGGACAGGAGTGAATACTCCTCACAGTCTCTGAATCTGACTCCACCTGTAACGCTGAAAATAAAAGAAATGAAAAAAATAAATACATAAATAAATAAATAAAAATTAGCATTAAAATAATGTGAACTTTATAACATCAAAGTACATATACAGGAAAACTATAGTTTAAATCCAGTATAAAAACAGATCTGTCCATTGGTTGTACCAATCGAGAGAACATTGAACTCACCAAAATAATTGCTGAGATCTCAGATATGGCTGCATAGCTAAATACAAGTTGAATGGCTAAGCTGACATTTTGTCAGAATAGCTACAATAATGTTTTGAGGTAGAACTGAAAGTAAGTGCTCCCATAATGTGTTTTTGAAAAACTGCCAGTGTACACAACAATGATAAGTATTTTAGGTAACAGTTGAATTAAGAAGTCTGCCTGTAGACTGATTTTTAAGTTTTTAAGTAATAATTTTACCTGTTCATTTTTGTCTTTTCATCTAAATAAATTTGACATATCTCTTTGCTTTATTTACAATCCATGACCCTCATCTAAAATTGGCCCACTGGATTTTTTTACCAATAGCGTCACATTCCAAGGTCTCAGCAATGACTCTGGTACACTCAAGTGGAATAGTAACCGATTCAGAGCCACAAATATAAAAGCTGAATTCTTATACACCAAGTTAGAAGAACATGTAGTAAGTACTGAAGTACCTTTTTTCAATCTCCGGAATGCTGAAATCTTCCGTCGAATTCGTGGCCTCCTATCTTGAGAAGCCACCTGCTCGGGAGACACCACATGGCGTGCATTGTAGCTCAGTCCAACCCTATGAAGGTGCCCTCTGACATGATTGGACAATCCAACACCTGACTCAAAGACTGCAGGGCAGTATGGACAGTTCTTGCGGTCTGATTCCAGCTCTGACAAATCGTCTGTGAGGGATTCCCCCAGTGGTATTTGGTGGGATTCAAAGGTTTCTTGAAATACTTCTGTTTCTATGCATTCTTCTTTAATTTCAGGATCATTCTGTTCTTGCTCTTCAGTCTTTATTTTCTCAAACAGCCTTTTAGATGCCTGCAGAGCACCCCTCATGGACATTCTTCTGCTATAGGTATAAATGATGTTTTGTTTTTCTTTCTTGATACCATTGTTAAAAGAGTTTGTGTTTGGATCTGTATCCCTAAACTGGAAAATATCTTTTTCATCAAAGTCTGCCACCTCTTCTTCTTGGTTTATTTTCTTGGGACTTGGCAATGGTTTTGGTGAGATGAAACATGAGTCTTGATCAGAGGTGTTGCGATATGGGGTGGACATCTTCCGTTTGGATGGTGACTTTTTGATTCCTAACTGATCTGTGTTCAGCTTGTCTTCACTGATGCTTTTAAGGTGTCTTTCAGCTGCACTGGAGGGCACACTATGGCCATTTGGGGATAAAGCTGAATCTTCAATCTTGACAGTCAATGTTTCTGGTGACTGATCAGAGCCATCTCTATCACTTTTGGAATCCTGAAGAGATGTGCTGCAATTATTGCTTTCTTTCCTCTGTTCAGTGGTCTTCTTTCCATGTCTTTGCCGGGACAGGAGAACATTAATGGATTTGTCGAGTTTTGATTCTGTTAGTTGAGACTTGAGACCTCTCTTAATCTTGCTATTTTTGAATAAGTCTGAAATGTCATCAGACTCACTAGGTAAACAAGCTCTTTTAGAGGAGAACTGATTTTTTATTGAGATTTTAGATGTAAACTCTGCATCTTCTACAGGACTTTCACAAGTAGGCACATGCTGCTCCTTGGATGCTTGCGCATTTTTGCAACTACGCTGTCCAGCTTCGTATTCCTCATAGGTTTGTTGATGGCGCCGTAGAAGGTGATTCTTCAAAACATTTTTGCTAAAAGCTCTGTAAGAACAAATGTTACAGGAGAAGGTTTCAGAGTCATCATTCTGGACCTGTGCCTTTTTCTCACTACGCTGCGTAGCTTCGTATTCCTCATAGGTTTGTTGATGGCGCCGCAGAAGGTGATTCTTAAAAACGTTTTTGCTAAAAGCTCTATAAGAACAAATGTTACAGGAGAAGGCTTCAGAGTCATCATTCTGGATCTGCTTTCTCACCGTAATAACAGTGTGCTGCATAATGTTGTGTCTCCTAAGGTCATTCTCACTCAGAGTCCTGAAGCTACATTTGTCACATCTAAACTTTCTCTTGTCCTTCTCGTGCGTTTTCGCATGCTGAACAAACGTGTTTGGGCAGTTTGTTCCAAATGGGCATTGAGGACAGAAAAGCTTCACGTTTTTTTCCTCTTTCTTCTCATCGTTCATTCCTTTGATCTCTTCAGTGAGTCTTGTTCTCTTCTCCTGGTGGATGGTCATGTGCTCAATAAGTGAACCACTTTGTCTGAAAGACTGTCCACATTCCCGGCATATAAAAGGCTTTGGCGAAATGTTTGGAGAGTCAACGTGAGACTTCATATGACGATGTAAATGATGTTCTTTCTTGAAGATGAGCTTACATTTTGAGCAAGGATAACATGATGGCTTCTCTTCTGAATGAGAATTTATTGTGAGCCTCCCCTTCAATGGTGAAAGTCCATGACTTATACTGTTCCCATGTGAATTTCTTGCAGGGGCATTGTAAAGAATTTCCTTGATGGCCTTTACAGTTCCATTTGGATACTTGGAAACGTTCCCTGTTGGTGACGACTGTGACTTGGGGAACTTCCTTGACTTTCTGACTTTTCTCATAGTCATGGAGTCTTCGGGCTCCTCTGCATCAGACAGTTCCTCAGATGACTTGTGGCTCAGATCGGGGTAAAGGTCTTCTGAAGGATCCACCATGACAACCATGTCCATTTTCCGTTTCCTTCTCCTTTGGTTGTTAGTAGGAGGGACTTCCTCTTTAGGCTCCTCACCAGGAGAATCACCATGGTTCTCCCACAGAAACTGCATAAACTCTTTGTGAGGGTCCCAATGAAGGTCACTGGCACTGCTATAATTATCCAATGAGTTCTCAGGTGAATCTTCATCAAAACCCCAAATTCCTGCGGTGTCAATTTCCTGCACTGTTTTTAGCGGGGTGATACTCTTTTCCTCCTCTTTCTCTGTGGAGATGCTATTGAGTTCATGAGCTTGTGTAGCCTGATGAGAAGAAGGTCCATTTCCCAGGCCAACTGGAGACAACATATCTTCGTTTGACAGAACATCTAGGACACTGTTTTGTTTCACAGAAGGCTTGCTGAAAGAATCAGTGCAAGAGGCTGATTCTTGGGCCATTCTCATTGGCTCTTCCAGGAGCGAGAGGGCATTGATCTCAGGATCTGCATCTTTGTCATCTTCATCAACACCTGTCAGACATGACATTTCAGCTGCCATGGCCTGAAAAAGAAAAGTAAAGCCTTCTTAGATATTCTGCAATCACAAGTGTTAGACTAAAAATGACTGCAGCATCCCAAAGGATAAGTTCAAAACTTTCTCACTTTAGGCATAGGTTTTTCAGTCTTTGCACAGTAACTGATCTGGGCAGGTAGCTGCTTTTCGATTTTCTCTCCATACTCTATTATATACTTGTGCCTGTAAGATTTTCTGGTGGATTGTGTGGCTTTGACACCTTTATCTTTTTGAATTCTGCAGAAAGCTTTGTGTTTTTTTTTGTTTTTTTTTCAGTCCTAACGTCGCTGTGTTACAATATGGAAGGAGGGTAGACTGATAGGGGCATGTTGTATGGTACCTATGAAACAGTGAAATATGATTCCAAGAAGGATGACACAACACTGCACAATAGTTTGTCTTCACACACAGGATTTTACTCTTAACTCTTAATTATCATGTTGGTAACTATATTGTCTTTCATTACGACAATTGTGAGGTAATATACCAGGAATGTATTTGATTGGTATAATGTGGCAGCAAAGGTAGAGCCAGGTTGAACTTTTTTGCTTAATGACCCTGTGTTGTTTTGCGAGAGTCCCCTGCAATGGAACCCCACTGTACCAATGGACTAGTTCCATTCAGAAGATAGGGAGGGCAGCATTTTTTAACGCACAGTTGAAGTCAGTCTGAGTGTTGCCTTTCTCTTGCTGCAACAATGGTGACATTTTTGGACATCTGCAAGCAAACCACTGTTCTCATTGCCAATACTGCTTAGTAGGCACTCAATCTTGATTGCCCCATTCTGACTCGATGTCAGCTGTTATAGACTAGCATTTCTTTTCAACCAACCGCTTGTAAATGGACGGGGCCACTGTTTAGCCAAGTGGTGACGCGTCAAAGGTTAAGCCTGTCTCAGGTTGGTCAGAACGTGGAATTTATGATAAATTCTTCCATTCTAGACCATTATAAGCTCTGTCTCCACCCTCAGGCCAAAATGTCAACTGTGCACATAAGATATCCTGGAATCTAATAGGTACATTGGTAAAACCAATGAGATTTTTAACACATATACCTCTCCTTTAGTACGACTCTCAGGACAAAATTGTATTCACTGGTACCACCATAGATGCCTACTATGTAAGAAATGATTCATGGTTCAGATCAGCATTTAACCCCTTAATTACCGTGGCATCGACAATATTGGCTTGTCATTCAGAAGTTACTCTGTATACTGTGATTAATCATGTTTGCATTTTTAGTTAACTTTGTTAGCCATTTACAGCCATAGCCACTTAATGTTTGTACTTGAAGTATTTTTGCTTGATAACAAAATACAAAGAAAGAAGTTTACTTAGCCTGAGATATTATAACTCGAAACAATCAAGTTGTATTCTTTCATCCACTTTCTGATCGAAAATTGTGAAAATTGCGATAGAAACTGAAAATAATATCACCAGAAAACACAGGACATTTCTGAAAAGGAGGAGATTTCTGAGCCCTTCTTTAACCAGATCCACGCTGTCTTCCTTATCAGCTACCTAAAGCCTGGCACACGCTAAAATATTGTAAAAATCTTAACTGATTTAGAAAATGAGAGAGACCATACACAACAATAAATGATGACAAATTTCACAGTTTTGCTCTTATAGGGTGTGATGTGCAACAAGACGACCAACACGGCGCCCCACACACTAACAGATTTTGTCCACCAACAACCAGAGTCTTGACACTCAAAACTCGAAATCTCATGCAGTCAAACGCAACTTTAGAGTAAACAAACATGGCGGACAATCTTCTATTTGTTGTGCTTCTGTCTTCAGTCAGATTGCTTCCTGATTGGCTATCATTCCATTCCACATGACAATCCAGGGTGCATGTTCAACTTTCCTCAGTTAACCCCCCACACAACAGGATTTCCAAACGTAAATATTGAACATGTTTAATATTAGTGTGTGCCACTCTTAACGTGAACACACCCAGTTCTTTTAGTTTCCGCATAGGCCTGGTGGTGGTGACATTTAGTTTTACTTTCATGTTGGCATTAGCTGTCCACTAGAGGCTGCTACTGAGACTTAAACCATTCAACGGCACAGGCCTTAACTGTTTAGTCATGTTCTGAATATAAGTAGAGCTGCAACGCCAGGCGATTAACAGAAAAAATAATCTGCGACTATTTTTAGTTGGTCTTTTTGATGGTAAACATTTCCTAATTTTAGCAGCTAAATAGTGAGGAATTGCTACTTTTTGTCTTATGTGACTGTAAACTAAATATCTTTTGGTTTTGTACTGTCGGTCCAAAACCAGTAGTTTTGCTACATTTTAATGCATATTTTTCACTTTTTGACCTAGCTATTCATCAGTTACTTCTGAAAATACCTGGCAGATAAACCAATAATGAAAATAATGACGAGTTACAGAAGTAAATGCAAATATACAATAAATCAGTGGTGGTTAGGATGGTTTAACCATCTGATCAAAATGGTCAGTACCTGCAGCTTTTAGCAAGCTTCAGCAAATGTCAGAAGCTTAATGCTGACACGGGTCTAGTCATTGCTTTACAAATCCAATACTGACTGTTACTTATGTTTTATGAGCTAAAGTTTGCCATGGTCATGCATTTTTGAATGTGCTTGTTTGATGTGAAAAGTAAACAGTTCAGTTACAGTACAGTGTCATCAGAGTTACCTCCTTGACTCAATCAGCACCCACTGACTACAAAATAAATAAAGCTAAATATAAAATATACGTGACATTTTACTTGGATGATTAATTGTGGCCATTTATAACGCTACAAGGTCGCAGGAGTGAGAGGTCCCGGATTTGAAGGGCAATAAAAGTGTCATACTAAGTGAACGCTGCTGTGGCAGAGAAAGGTGTTCCTAACATATACACAAAAGCACCAAAACTGAAAAGCGCTGGACCTCGTAAATGGCTTTTGATGAGCGGTTGTGGATTTTGTACAGAGCTAAAACTTTCAGCCCACTAGTTCAGTTATATGCCAGCAAACAATAGTTGGGATCGGTTTCCTACGGTACCCACTTTCAGAGCAAACTGGATTATTTATACTATGTTTCGACTGAGAGTCATTGCATTTCTTTAGCGTTTGTATCACGCTGGCTTGTTGGATGCTGCTTGCAGGAGCTGCAGACCATTCCATTAAGGCTGTTCCATACCAAAACCTATTCCTCAGGCTAAACTATAGCTAATGACAATCATTCCTCGCTACTCACTAAACGGATATCAATTAAATGATGAAAAACAAACAAGCGTTACCTCCGAGCGGTGTGGATGGAGACAGGGCACAATTTAAACGCTGCATTGAATAATTTCTTACTTTCGTCTTCCATCTATTTCACAGTCGCCATTTTCCGTGGTGGTCTGGTGTGGGACAGATCATTTCTTTTGTAAGGGTAACCACACATATAATTTGCTCTACGGTGACAGAAAGGAAAACAAATGTTCCAATAATTACATTTTCTTGTGTATATAATTTATAAAACAGCAACAGTTAAAAAGTTACCCGTGTTATTGTCCCGTATTATTCAGTCACGTAATGTTACGAGTCGGCGCCATGTTCCCCCGAAAGGTTTGAAATGGTTCGTTCCAGATAGGAGGCATAAAAAACCTGAGTTAATGACCATCTCTTTTGGGTAGTAGATTTTTTTTTTTAGGGTTGATGGCGGTTAATCACCGTTTTAATTGATAAAATGAATTGAAACTTAAATTACAGTTTCTTTTGTTCTTTTAAAGAACACATGTGGTTTTGTTATTTAAACTTGTCATTGATGTACAGGCAAGAATTGAGTGCCAGCGCAGGAGAGATGTTACCACTATCCCCCCATGGTTGTCTTCTCAGAGGTCTTTGTTGCTCTCCTAGCCGGTGATTAGCCGGTTCAGTTATCCTCAGTCTCCGTCTGTTTTAAAGTGAAAACACACTGTGTTCGAACAAACACTTCACTCAGTAAGAAATTATTTCCACATAAACATCTGTCAGCTGGCATACTTCAAATTTGATAACATTTAGCTGCAGCTCATATTTTTTAAATAAATAATTAAGCCTAGCTACAGTAGTGTTAGTCTGAATGAACATGTGCTAATAAAAAAGTTGTTACTGATTAGTGATTCAATCTGTGGAAACATGGTGAAGAGGCCTACCTAAATTTTCAAACGTAGTGGGGTCAAGGGTTAGACTCTGACCTGAGTAAAACCAGTTTGTAGGGTAAATCAGTTCATTATTACAGGTGGGTACACAACGAGAAAATAGTACATCTTTAAAACGACGACGTTTCTTGCTTGAGCTATGCAGATGCTAACCGATAACCGTTAGTTTTTAAATGTTGCTAGGTCTTTGTTCATTGTTTATCTACGCAGCTAAAGCTAGCAAAGCCAAGTTAATTCTACCATTTCAACACAGAAAAATAGCTACATAATTAAGTATTTATTAGGAGACTTTTACCTGCGTTACATGTAAATCATATATTTCATATAGCTTTGTTCAGGAGGTGGACTATTTAAAAAGTATTCAGTTCAGTCATATGGTTTGTGTATTAAATGGTTGAGCTAAATCTGCAAGATTATTGCTAACCATGTCACTATGTAAAAGCCATATAATTCCCATTTTTTGTGTCCAAAAATGTCATGTAGACATGATATTCACTTCAATACCTCATATAGTTTGTTGTGATTTTCACTTTAATCCCTCAAATAGTCTGAATCCACATACTACTAAGATCTGACTAGCTACATCATTAGGAAACTTGATTTTTGCATCAGGGGATTAGAGGAAAATTAAAAGAATGTGAACTGTCCCCCAATTTTGCCTTGTAGCCACAGACCAAAACAGACCTTCAATGCAGCCTCTCAAGCTTTCAAAAGCAGTCGTTTTTCATTTAATTCAACCACCAAATGAATTTCAGCCACATAGATGATGTCGTAAATGCACAGCTATACAAATATATTTGTTGATCAGTGTATCTCTGGTTTGTTTGTTTGTTTGTTTTTTTTTCTTTAGACCTATGTCCCCAACCAACATCCATCACCCCACTTTGCATTCAAATGTGTACACGCCTACATGATCTGGTGAGATGTTGGACTCCAGTGACTGCACCTTGTCCTTGGACAATCTGTTCTTTGAGAAACCCATTGTCCACAAAGTGTGAGTACAAAGAGATACCCCACTACATCCCTCTGTCTTCTCTCAGCTGAATCAGTGTTTTCCCCTCTGGATTGAATTTGACAGAATGCCGCTGAACCAGGAGGCCAGTCCATGGCAGCTGGAAATGCCTCCATCTCTTTCTCAGATTCCAGCCACTCAGGATATTCAGGAAGAGGCAGAATCACTCTTTACCCTATACAGTATGTTGTGCTCTGGTCTAGGGTGAATTCCTTTTCACTTGACTTGAGTAAACTGCTCAGTATCTGGCCCATTCAAGCCTTACTAAATTTAACTTTGTGACTCACTGACACGATAGCTTGAATAGGCTTGACAGCTTTCCCAATTTTCTTTGACTTGGGTAAACAAGCAGGGATCTGGGATCTGGGTCTTATGATATATTCTCATAGTCCTCAAATACGTAGGATGGTAAATATCCTGATATAAAATCCTTTCATCTTACCAAATCATTGAGAGTCACATAAATAAAATGTAACAAATTACAGCTGCCACCATATTAATTTTATGAACGTCTGCCTTTTCTCAATCACTCACAGGTTTCTCACAGAAATCCAAGAAGTTCCTGCCCCCAGTATCCACTGGCCTCTTATCAAAAATCAACAGTTCTTACAGTTTTAGCAATGACGAGAAAAAGATTGAGGAGACTCAGGGTGGCAGCAACAGTAACAGCATCAGCAGATGTGATGGCCTTTGGGGAGTTGAAGGGTTCAGGTATTACACTCAGGGTGCCTGTCAGAGTGGCAGAGGTGGAGATGAAACCCCGCAGGACTCTGGTCATGCAGCCATCAGCAGGAGGTGTTTGTCTCTGGACTGCAGCAAAAGCCCACCTTTAAGAAAAAGGTAAGTGTTAAGGTGACATTTACATGATTGTGATTTAAAGAATCTGTGCACATTGTTTTCACGGTGTCCCCCTTTAGCACATATCTTGAAAGATGAAAGGAAATCTACACTCGGGGGCAGAAACAGTTTTCTGGTTTCAAAGCATTTAACTGTCTAAGATTTATATGTGGCCTTAAGTCCACAAAAAACAGTCCAGTTTTAAGGCCAAAAAAGCAGGTCAACAAAGATTTTTATTCTTTGGAGGTGGATGCAAATCATGATTTTAAAAATGCTCATATTAGCAGGATTATTGTTATTCACAATATTACAGCCTTGTTTCCTGTTTTTCCCTGTCCAAATATGTAATGCAGTGCTGATTCACTCTTTAATCCCTGAAATTGTTGGAATCCGTGATATGCTTGGTTAAAAAAGAACTCCAGTGAATCATGAAGAGTACGTAAGTGGCCAGTTCATAAGAAGAACATGAAAAGATGCTAAATCATCCCCCATGTCAGCTTTGTTGCCAGGGGCCAAAATGCCTGGCCTTCCTCAAATAAGCCTTCAACCTCTCAGCAGCTACAATGCTTTTCCCTCTTTAAATCTACCCTCCTCCTCTTTCAGTTCTTTATACCCTCCATATCCTCTCCTCCTTCCCACAACAGCTTGTTCAAGGTTCAGGTGTTGTACACTGGAGGTGACTCGTCAAACACGGATGACCTCAGTAGCAGCGGCGGCAGCAGCCAGACAGCATCCAGACCTCAAACTTTTCTCAGCCGGGTTACCATGGCGACAGTGCCTCCTCCTCTTCAGCCGCCACGGGCGACAGTTAGCCAGGCAGCTCCTCCTTTCCCCTCAAAGCCCCCCCTTTCACCCCCTCCTCTGGGCTCATCTGCAGCGAACGGCCAACCCCCCCGTCAGGCGACACATGCAGAGATGCCGGACAAGGGCACAAAGAGAGCCTTCGTTCCGCCCATGACGCCTCAGCCACTCTGCATACAAGGTGCTGCACTGCGCTGACACAGTCACAGACAGGCGCTGTGCTCACAGTCTGTGACTGGTTTACCACATACCACTCATGTAGCTTCTGTAAAGTGTTGCGATTAATGAGTACGCACATGTCTAGCCATGGCAGCAGCTGCCACAATGTGTTAGGGTGTGATGAGGTGAAATGAGGTGAGCTCTCCCCATTGACCGCTCCAGTGTAATGAAACATGCTGGTCACTAGGTGGTGGATTGAGGAACAGTAGAAGCAGTAGGCAGTAAACACTAGAAGCCTTGTAGTCAACATTAATTTTTTTTCCACCAGAAGACATAATTCCTTAGTGCTATAGCTTTTAAAAAATGCTAAAAGGTTTAGGTTTTTAGAAATCAAATGGGCATGGGGTCAGTGAGAGTGTGACTGACAATGAAAATCTGATCATCTTTGAATCACGTTTGATTGTGTTTGTGCACATTTTAGGTTCGGGGTCTGAAGTTTTGCGACCTGTTTCTGAAATCCGTATCCTTTTTTGTCATTGTGTAAGTTAATACACTTAAAAACTGTTAGATAATGCTTGAACTGTGGTTGTATGCTGATGATGTAATTTCACAACTAATGTGGTTTGATTTCCCGAACTATGCTAACACAGCATCTAAGTTCAGATCTGTCTTCAGTGAGTTCCCCTTTTTCAACTACGTTCAGTCCAAAGCGCTCGATGATGTAAGCATTATTTGAAAGCCTTTATAAACAGGACGCTGAGGACTATGTTTTGACAATGTCTCATTGTCTTGTTACAACTTGTGGCCAGGAGTATTTATGTTTGGTTTGTTCATAGGTTCTTTACACAGGTAAGAACTTTGTGGCATGTGCTCCTACTGGATCTGGTAAAACAGTGCTGTTTGAGCTGGCCATTATTCGCCTTCTAATGGAGACGTCAGAGCCCTGGAGAGACGTCAAAGCTGTCTATAGTGAGCATACAGAATTATTCAGTATATCTTGTTAAATAAAATAATGCTAGTAATTTAAGTCCAATCTGAGCCTAAAATAATTCTTTATATATAGAATATAAAGTTGTATTTTCCATCTCAATATTGGGGGAAATGATTCATACGCAGAATGTTTAGGAGACGTCCTGCAACTATTATATATATTTTTAATCTAATTATATCTTTTTTCTATAATTTATAACTGAGTGAAAACACAGATCTAATTTACTTTATTGTTTATACCCCTTGCCAATCTAAACAAAGCTTGTGCTGTTACATACCGTCAGCTCTTTGTATCAAAAGCTTGAGGAAATGAATGAAATTCCATACTCAGTAAATCTGAATTTAAACAAAACCAGCCAAGGCAGCCTTGTTTTGAAACAATACACCTTACTGTAATCACACACTGGAGCTTCAGACATTTTTCTTCTGACTCGCTAATGTGTATCATTTCTAGTGTTTCGATTTTTGAGTCAGGCTTGTAAAAAGATTCTTTGTTTGTTCTTGCCAGTGGCCCCTATCAAAGCTCTGTGCAGTCAGTGCTTTGAGAGCTGGAAGAAGAAGTTTGGCCCTCTGGGGCTGAACTGTAAGGAGCTTACAGGTGACACAGAGATTGATGACTTCTTTGAGATTCAGGACTCCCACATCATCCTGACCACACCCGTGTGTAACACTATACTGGATTTCTACTGAGCAAATGCAACAAAATTTGAAGGAGTGGAAAGATTAGAACAAAAAAAATGATCTGAAGTTTTACAGGATTACATCATGTTTTTGTACTTATTGTTCTCTTAGGAAAAATGGGATAGCATGACAAGAAAGTGGAAGGATAACTGTCTGCTGCAGCTAGTCAGGCTCTTCCTTATCGATGAGGTCAGTGTGTTTGACAGATATTTTTTCCTTCACAGTCCCATTTTTTGTGTTTATAGAATCTCAAAGTCAGCTGCATTATGGTGGATGTTCACTGAGCACTCATGTGCCAGGAGATGTACTATTCATGTTGTGTTTTATTATGCCATATTACATAACAACACACGATTAACCTCAGCCCTCAGCACTTTATTTCACATGGGGATAGCCATTATAAAGTTATGGCACATCATGTTCTGGGTCTGTGTATTGTGAGAGTACATACAGCCTGTCTTTTTATTCTAGAGATACACTTAGTTATGTTAATAATAGAATATGTTATGTATGTATGTATGAATATGTATGATGTTTCTGAAGTCCACTGTAAAATGAAACATTGAATTCTTCCAGGTTCATGTGGTGAAAGACGCGACCCGTGGTGCCACCTTGGAAGTGGTGGTGAGCAGGATGAAGGCAGTACATGCCTACAGGACAGCACAGAATCCAGAGGCAGGCCTCTCTATGAGGTTTGTGGCTGTGTCAGCCACCATACCCAACATCTCTGATGTAAGCAGCGGACAAAGACAGTCAGCCACCATTGTATATGTTATCTCTAGTATAAATCAGAAGCCTGTGGCTGATTCTTGAACTGTCTGCCTGTTATTAGATAGCAGACTGGCTGTCTAATGAGACCGGTCCAGCCACATATCTAGATATGGATGAGAGTCATCGTCCAGTGAAGCTGAGAAAGGTGGTGCTAGGTTTCCCCTGCAGCCCAAACCAAACAGAGTTCAAGTTTGACCTGTCACTCAACTACAAGATGGCCAACATCATACAGACTTACTCTGACCAGAAGCCTGCTCTGGTGGTGTGTACAGAAACTGGGGTGAACTCTGTGTTGTTTTTTGTGCATGAGTTTTCTGTCCTTTTGAATTTAGATTCCAGTAATTATGTTTTTCTGTAGTTTTGCTCTACCAGGAAAGGAGTCCAGCAGTCAGCTGCAGTTTTGGCCAAAGATGCTCGATTCATCATGAGCATTGAGCACAAGCAAAGGCATGTTTCCTCCTCATCCATACTTACATGTTCATACATACACAGCTATTCACCAAAACACTTTTCATTGTTCATCATAGGTAATTTTGCTGAAAGCTTGATCTTGACTTATTTTGTTACTTTACAATCTTGTTTAGGTTGATGAAATATGCAAACTCCATTCTGGATTCAAAACTGAGAGGTGAGTTTTTTGGCAGCCTCCGACCCTGTTAAACCTAAATGATAAAACTTTGAAACCCGTTTCAGTCCTGACTCAGTAGGAAAACACAAGTTATTTGAGTGTGGCTCTAACTACCACCTGTACACATTAACTTGTGTTTGTGGTCCAGATCTGGTGATGTTAGGAGTTGGTTACCACCATGCAGGGGTTGACTTGGCAGATAGGAAGCTGATAGAAGAGGCCTTCACTCTGGGAGACCTGCCTGTTCTCTGTGAGACTTTGTCACTAAGACAGTTTTATCCTGTGCTGTAAACAGATATGAGACGATATACAATTGAAACATGACCCTATGTTTTTATTTCTTTGTGAAGCTGTGGATATAAAGTGTGTCACAGGTTACAACAACTGAGTCATACAGAACTTCCGCTATATAATGCTTAGGTATCACAACGTCTGTGCCTAAGCATTGTATCTGCAGAGAGTCAAAAGTTAATGCAAATGTAAAGTTTAATGGTAACATAATATGCAGAAGGGCAGAATTAAAAAGACCTATACTGGTACGTTTTATAAGCTAATAGAATTATGTAGTATATTTCAAGCCACCATCATAATTAGCAAATTACACTATGAAACTTTTATTCTATTTGCAATTTAGAGATGCATTATGAGACATTGAAGATTATAAAAATGGCATTTACACATCAGCAATAAAGATAATACTGTATGAACACCAATATATCATATGCTGAGGTATTGGTGCATCTCCAATAAAAAAGTACCAAGAATCTTTCAGCATTTGCTGGTATGATTTTAAAATCAGGGTTTTATTTTATTTTATGGGCACTTAGTTTTTGTCTGTGCCCTTATTTCTTATATCCTAGTTACCACCAGGACTCTGGCCATGGGGGTGAACCTGCCAGCTCATCTGGTGGTAATCAAGTCCACCATGCAGTATGTTGCAGGCTCCTGTGAAGAGTATAGCGAGGCTGACCTGCTGCAGATGATAGGCCGAGCTGGGAGACCACAGGTTACGACAATATATCCCTATGGAACAATTTCTTTTAACCATTATTCAGGCAAATTTTTAGGCTTTACATACAAATTTGTTAAATCACTACATTTGATTTGACTTTCCTTCTCTAGTTTGACACATCAGCGACTGCAGTGATCATGACCAAGCTTCAAACCAGAGACAAGTACATGAAACTTATGAATGGGATGGAAATTATTGAGAGCAGGTATCATGAACAGTAGCTGGGGTGTTTACTCCTCTCCTCTTTTGTCTTTCTAGTACATCAGGTAACAGTATACCTTGCTTCCTCAGCTTACACAGTCACCTGATGGAGCACCTGAATGCTGAGATTGTTCTCCAAACCATCAGTAATGTCAACATGGCTCTGGACTGGATACGCTCCACCTTCCTCTACATCAGAGCCCTCAAAAACCCCACACACTACGGTCAGAGCTCAAAAGACAAATGCACACAGTACATTACAGAATAAGTGTCTACCTTCTTTGTCATTACTGCACAAGAAATTAATCAGTGCATCATCTCCCATTTTAGGTTTCTCCGCCAACTTAGACAGATGTGGAATCGAAGCAAAACTGCAAGGTGATTTGAACTTTTTTCCCTCTATCTGAAGTCTCTGATGTCACTCAAGTAGCATGTTTCTACTCGGAGGACACTCTTCTGATTGATTATTTAATCAGTTAACTAATTATTGAGGTTGATTGACTGACTGAGTTTAAAGTAACTACTGTTTCTCGTCTTGTCTTTAGAACTGTGTCTGAGAAACCTCAACTCTCTGTCCTCCATTGGTCTGATCGACATGGATGAAGATATCAACATCAAACCAACAGGTAGAGGAAAAATTGTTTGGATAGTTGGCAAAATGTGTAATGTATTCCTCTTGAGTTTATTTTTTAACGGATGGATGACATTTACACCTGTAACTACACTCTTCTTTTTCAACTGACCCTATTCTGGAAATAAAACTATTAAGAAGTCTATTTCTGTTTTCTATAGAGGCTGGCAGGTTGATGGCGAGGTACTGCGTTGCTTTTGATACCATGAAACAGTTCTGCAAAGTGGCTGGCACTGAGAACCTGTCCGACCTGGTAGGTTTCCTGATAAGACGTTGAATACAGTGCAGGTATAGCAACATTTTGTGGTGATAGAGAAGATTTTAATGAATTGCATACTATATATTGCATGGCTTTGCAGAAACACAGAATTCAGATCAAAAGCGTTGGTTCTTTTTGTACAGATAGAGCTGTTGTCGAGGAGCAGAGAGTTCAGCGACATCCAGTTGAGAATGAATGAGAAGAGGTCCTTAAACACTTTGAACAGGGACAAGAACAGGATCACCATCAGGTCGGAAACATTTACAGGATCAACAGTTGCATGTACAATATCATAAACTCTGTTTGAGAGACATGATGATAAATATAGACATGATAAATTAGATTCTTATGTGTTTTTCCAGGTTTCCCATTGAGGGAAAGATCAAAACCAGTGAGATGAAAGTGAACTGGTAGGTCTATTCATTCTGTGCTTTTCCCCATGGAAAAAAGCAGAAAAACATATTTTCTTCTACATTTTTGCACAAATGCACATATGGATTTCCCATTGCCTATCCACTGTACATATCATGTGTTTATTTCTTTGTCTTTAGCTTGATTCAGGCTCAACTGGGTTCCATCTCAATTCCAGAGTTTGGACTTACACAGGACACAGCAAAGATCTTCAGAAATGGGATGCGTATCAGCAAATGTATGGCATGGAAAATCAGGGACAACAAATAAACATTAAGTGTTCTCTGACTGTATATTTTTGAACTTTGGTTATATTTTGATCTTAATCAGGTCTGTCAGAGTTCCTGAGTCAGCGATCCAAGACTGGTTTTTCTGCCCTGCTCAACTCCCTGATCCTCGCTAAGTGCTTCAGATCAAAGCTTTGGGAAAACTCACCCTATGTTTCCAAACAGCTGGAGAAGATAGGTGGGTACTTTGCTCTGTCAATACGCAACACAAAGCAATAAATACAGAAATAAAATATAGCTTAGTGGTTCCTAGACACGTACTATTTATATTTCAGACAAAAGATATCTGACCAGACATCCAGACATTCCTTTCTGTTAAATGTAAATGTAGTTCCTAAACATTTGGTAATAACACAAAGTGTGCTTCAGGCCAGACTCTGTCAACAGCCATGGTGAACACTGGACTCACCACTTTCAGCAAAATAGAGCAAACCAACCCCAGAGAGCTTGAGCTGGTCAGTCTGTAAAATAATTAAAAAAAAGACACTTTCTCAAAATCCAAAGCCTTTGATTTAAGTATTATTTGCACTAGATTTGCTTTGTTATAACTTCATTTCTCTCATCCAGATTCTCAACAGACATCCACCATTTGGCAACCAAATCAGAGAATCTGTCGTACACCTCCCTAAGTATGAAGTTACACTGGAGCAGGTAAAAGGCGCTGCAGAATATTATTATAATATTATATTATATTATGTCACATAATTGGGCTTTTCTCTTTTTGTTGCTCAGACTTTTAATCTATTATTGTCTGTCAGGATTCACTGGATAGTTCTGTAATGTTCATTGTCTTTTAATTTGTTGCTGTATTTTGTAGCTCCCAAGATATAACTGTGCTACAGCAGAGATCGTGGTGAAGGTGATCCTAAAAAACCAAGCACAGCTGCTGTCCAGAAGAACAGCTCCGGACCACCACTACGTCTCCCTGATCATCGGAGATTCTGACAACAATGTGGTCTTTCTACAGAAACTCACGTGAGAGTATATTTAATATTTGTGTCCCAGGGTCCCCCCCAAAAAAACAGGAGTTGGTTTAAGGATTTACAGTAAATTGATCAGCAGGCATCCTCTTTTTGTTTTTCAGGGACTTGGTGCTGTTGAAGTGTGGCAGCTGGTCGAGGAAGATTGAGGTGGCGAAGGCCTCAAAAGGAGAGGAGATCAGTGTCAGTCTCATCAGCTCAGAATATGGTGAGGCAGTAAACCATGGAAATATTATAAAGAGAGTTACACTATGTTGTGTTGTTCAGTGCAAGGCTCTTCATTTATAAACTGAACAATTTACAATATCTTTTGTTCAGCTTTTGTTTATATGTATATCACTGAGAAACAAGTCGTGTTTGCACATCCTTCCTGTCAATGTTATGTAAGCAGTTAAGGTACATTTACAATACTTACTGCCTTTTCCTCTCTTATAGTGGGCTTTGACATCCAGCAGAAGTTCAAAGTGTACTACTCAGGAGCTAGGAGGTTTGGTGCTGATAATCCATACAACATACCGTATAATGCTGCTGGACAGAGACCGCAGCACTCTGCACTGAAACCACAGTCTACAGATCAGGCTACACCCCAGAGGGAAGATGTCACATCTGCTACAGACCAAGGCACTGCTCTATAGCTCTGTTACTGATGATTGTGTTGATGCTGAAATATGAAATAAGTTATACTGCTATAGCATTTATTTAAAGGCAGATTGATATTCAACATGTTTTGTTCCTCTGTTAAAACATGACAACTTCACAATCCGATTTAGGCGACAAAAGACAGTGCAACCATTTCTGCAAGAATAAGGATCTCTGTGGCCATGAGTGCTGTGAGTACAATCTTTCACTGAGTGTGTGTGTCTTTATGTGTATTTATGTGTCTAACTGTGCATCACTCTGTTTTCCTGTCAAGATTACAGAGGTCTTACTCCTCCAGTCACTGTCACAGTCTGTTAGTCACAGTGCATGTGTGTTGCTCCCCCCCCCCCCAAAAGGTAAAGTAGGTGTGACTGTGGCAAGGAAGAGGTCAGCAAATCAAGAATGCAGTTTTTCTTCTTATTTGAAAGACCTGAGGAGCAGGTGTGACACACTGGCACAGACTCCTGTCAAACGACTCAAGGTGAGGAACAGTTATTATTTTGGGATCTAGCCAAGCCTGCGTAATGTACTCTTAACACATGTAGCCACCATACAAAAAAACTAATTGTTAAGGCTTGTTACAATTCAATGTGTAGTTGACTGCTGTAAGACACAATAACACAATAACCTGTCTCATCCAGTAGATCACACACAACACAGTAAAATAGAAAACAAAGTGCATAAGATATCCAGAAAACATTTCATGTTGAATGTGCGGAGGAAGCTAACGAGTCACAGCCATGTCACCACTGGCTGAGGTAAGATTAAAAGAAATGTCAATGATACAAGTGGAGGATTTTGAATCACTGCAAAGAAAAATAAGAAATATAACAGTCAAAACACCAACATGAAAGTGTCTTTATTATTTGCTTATAACTCTACACAAAGATAAGAAAATCTTTCAGTATTACCAAGCTGAGTAACAGTGTGTTTGATGTTCTATTGCATTTCCTCAGATGAAGATGAGTGAGGAGTCTGTGTCTGTCAACATGCAGGAGTTTGCTTACAAACCCAAAGAGCGGCTTCCTACTGTTTCTTGGTATTCAAAGCTACACTGACATTGTAAACGTTAAGCAGGCCCCTGAACAACTGCTGCAAGTTAGGTTAGAATAAAATGTGTGAAACTAAGTTTGGCTAGCCTGATGGTTAAGTATATTAATTTTATGTGATCTGAAGGTATGGGATAGATGGCTGTGAAGCTTCAGTGAGACCTCACACTAAGATTGTGGATCTGACAGGAGTTGACTGCACTCAACCGACAGACATAATTCATCTGGATGATTTTGACAGTGGTAAGCAAGTGGCAGAGAAAAGATGACTCCATTTATTCCAGGGTTTAATCACCACATGTTCTGTGGCTGTTCTTCTCGCTTATCAGATTATGACTGTGATGGAGACATGCACGGGATGATGGAGGAGCCGGTCCAAACCCCTGCTGCATCTCATGCTCACCATCAAAGTATCATTAAACAGCTTAATTCTAACTCATTATTATACAGACCATAGTGGTGGTTTTGCAAGTTGTAGCTCATTAACTCCAAATCTCATTTACTTTACATACTGCCTCTTACATTCCAGTGCAGACTATGGGGGTTTAGGTTTCCAAGCCGTTGTTATCAGTTCAGCTCAGTAAACTACTAGTAAATCATCTTTGAATTTACATTTACAGCACAGTACAGTGCATTCACAAGCTGTGTTCTTAACAACAAGCAGAGGGGGGTCAGAGCCTCCATGAATGCACTAATAAAGAAAGAGCATGTTACCTGTCACAAGCAAGTCTCACAATGTTTATATTAAACTGACGAGCTGAAATCAGTGGCTGCCTGGTAAGATAGTCAGTCTAAAATCTTATGGTATACTCTGAAAAGTGTTAAACAGCTAACAAAATCTTTTGGGGTAAGATGATACATTTCTGTATCTATATATATACATGTATGTTGGTATGAAATATAACCTTTGTAGCACTGTTTTAATATTTTCTTTCATTGTCAAAATATCTACAAGCAGTCCTGTTTACACAGAGACAGTAGACATGCATTTAAAAATTAAAGTGTGTGTTTCAACACAATTTGTTTATGTAATTTCAGTAATAATTGAGGTAATATTATTAGTCATTTGGCCAAGATGACTACCTACACCATTAACTTTCATGGACTTGGTTATTAAAGTATTGAATGGTTCAAAAAAAATGCAAAGCACCATTGTGGTCTTTTTAAAAATGCAGATTCAGATTCAGACTGATCAGACTGAAGCCCATAGTGCAGTAACATGTGATGGTGTAGTCATCCTTTTTTTCTGTACTCAGGTTCTTCAGCGTGGATGAACAGAGGAACGAGTGGTTGGAGTCAGAATCCTGAACAGCGTCTAAACCAGATCAACCAGTACACTCACTGTCAAACTGTTTCACCCTCACAAATACCAACAGTCAGCTTTGACCTGGGAAATGAGTGGGATGACTTTGATGATGAGAACTTGGTACATGCCAGTGAGACATCGTTTGCCTCGAGCACAGCAAATGTTAAACCTCAAATCCAGCAGTCTGTTGAAAACAACATGTCAGGTAGAGTGACGTCAGATTCATTTAAGAAGAGGAACAGTCTGTGGTCACTGTTGTGACTTTGAAAACAATACATATATCTTATGTGTAGGTTTTGCTGCTACATCAGCACCCCTGTTTTCCAGTTCCCCACAAGTCAAATCCTGCATGACTGCTGCCAAGACACCACTGAGGTTAGGCCTGAAAATCACACTTATCTTCAGTTAAGGTGTAATTGTGTGTTTCAAACACCAGTAAGTGAGTGAGTAGTCCACCGAGGTTTGATAATGTAGTGAAGACCGTAAAAACATTTGTTATCTTTTTGTGTTTTAGGCCAATTTCGCCAAATGTAAATCCTGAAATCAGAAGGCCAGGACCCTCACTGGTCACAGTCAGACCACAGAACAGAATCACACTCGACTGGAATAAAAAGGTGAGCGTGTGTATACAGAGATCTGTGTATGTGCTCCTTTCACTGTTTAATGGCTACATTTGCATACATGGAAAACATGGCTTACATGGTTATTCATGTAGACTTGTTTTTGTATTTGTCACTAAGTCATCATACAGTGGAGCTGCTTGGTTTACATCATGTTCATATTACTGTATTACTTTCTGGTCTGCTGAATTGATACATTTAGATGTCAACACAAAACATGGCAGAGAGTAAAATGCACTATTAATGTTGCTCTTTTGAAGCAGAGATTTTCTCTCTGTTAGTGTATTAATAGCTAATAGCTGACTCCCAGCTTAAGCTTAATGAAAGGTGCCTGTACAGGCTTGTAAAATCTAACTGCAAGTGGTGTGTGACCGAGGTGCTCAGCACACTGTCTGACTGTCTTCCTCTTTGTGCAGAAACCAAGCATCTTCAGTGAAGATATCACAGGAAAAACACCAGAAAGTTTCCCAAAACAGACGCATGTGGTTCCAACGTCTAGAAGGTTTGATTTCTTCTCATCAATGCGAGGCCCAGCCAACACAAGCTCATGTGTCAACAGAAGGTAAAATATAACTGAAAGGTTTTTATTTTGAATAAATAATAAAACTAATCTATATGGAAAACAATTTTAGTAAAAATTTAAAGTACATTTTCTCACTTGTTTAATGGATATCCATATCCATCTTCAGCATCAACAGCAAAGAGGAGGAAGCTTTCCTCGGGATATTTGATGGTATATTTTAGAAGCAGTGCTTGTCTGTCTCTGCTATGAATTTATTATTAGCAAGTGTTTTCTTTATGTTTGTGTTCATCTTTCTAAAACCTGTCAGCTTTACATCAACAATTGTCAACTGTTGTTAAGTCATGTTGTCATATTGTAAATGAAACAAATGGTTTCTAATGTTGTTCAAATTGTTTCTAATATTACTAAATTATTTATTTATGTATTTATTTATTTAATAAAGTCTGTTCATTGGATGATGCAATGCAGTCTTGAGTAAATTCTCAACATGTAAATCAGCTTGTTTTGATTAATTAGTGACACTTGCCAAGTGTTTTAGGTGTGTAAGAAAATCAGAGGTCCATCTTTTAAGTTTTTGTGTATACTGTATGTATTTGTCACAGCAGCCATTTGCCTTATAAAACCATTATGTGTCTTCCTAATGGCACTAAAAGTTTCTAACAAATAGTTTCCTCTTAAGAGCTGAAGTGTATGCAAAGCTGCTAAGAGGAACCTTCACTGAGACACAAAGAGCTAAGAGAAGTGATGGGGTTGACCCTGCTGCTATGGATGGCATCTTGTCTCTGGATCAGTAGTGACTGGTTGACAGGTGACTGGTCTGTGTCAGTGAATGTGACTGTTCATCAATATGTAGGAAAATGAAATGGAATTGAATTAGGTTAGATCATGTAAAAACATTAAAAAACATTTTGAATCAAAAAATATAAGTTTAAATTAAACTTGAATTAAAAATTTCAATTTTTGATTTTAAAGTAAAAATGAGTAAAAATACAAAATATTTAAGAAGTATGTAAGAAATTAAACTAATTTATCCAAATTTAATGACTAAATTCAATTACATAGAATTAAAATTTGATGGTAAAATGTAATCAGTTGCATTAAATATGACATTGAGGTAAATCAATAGCACTAGGTCAATTATAAAAAATACAAATATAAATGAATTAAATATAAATGAATCAGTTATAATAGATTTAAATATTCAAAAATATCAATATTTAGTATTACTACTGTTTTAAAAGTGTAAAATTAAACTGAAATTTAAATGAAATTAGAATGAGGTTATTTAATTCTTATTAATTCACTCCCCATCGTTACTGTGTTTTGCAATTGTGAGCAGGCAGCAAGTTACCTATATATATAATAAGAATCCAGACGTTACCAGTGACTGTGTCTTTAAATTTCATGTTTAGTTTTAGGTGCAATCTGCAGCATGTGTAGGTGACAGAAAGTAGTGTTTCCACTTTTGTTATTAAAACTACTCAGTTCTTAGAGTTGTGGATTTATCAGAGTGGGCCAGGCTGGAGATCCCGCGATTACACGTGATTTGTGCTGATGTAACGCGAGATTTGTGATGTCACTTTTAGCGCGGAGTTTGTTGTTGGCGGAAAAGCTTCAGGCTGAAAGTCTGAACAAGTTGTTTTATTCAGGCGCAGGCTGAGTGAAATTTAGATATTTAATCTTTAATCGATGGAGCATTAAGTCTTGACTATATTGATTTTATGAACTGCTCTTTTGAGAAACTGTCGCACCTCACGACCAACTAAAGCGGTGAGTTTCTGTTTGTTTTACACAGGCTCTAGTAAGCTAGCTTGACCGACTGTAGCTAACAGTAGCACGTAATGACGAAACTAACAGCGCTTAGTTAGATTAGTATTAGCTTTACTTCTCATTCATCTGGCAGTTTGATTGTTCTGTATACACTGTCCAACTTAAGGTTACTACTTAAAGCTAGTTTGGAAGTGACAGTCTAATCTAATCGTAGGATAATCATGAAAATGTTTCTGTTTTAAGACATTAACATTTCCAACCTATTCAAGTTTCTAACTTCATTTCTTTCAATGTCTTTCAGATGGATTTGTCCCCTGCTTGTACTGAAGGCATCAGCACAGATGGATGTATTATTAAATCTGACAGAGCTCAGAGGAAAAGCAAAGTCTCAAGTGAGTAGGACACATTATAACTTAACTGTGATGTTCAAGAGATACAAAGTGTAGATGCACTAGTATATTAACATTTTGATTAATATCAGGTTGACAAGCAATATTTGTAGGTCCATCCCATTATATTTTTATAGCCAATATTTGTGAAACTGGACTTAAAATATAGGGATATGCCTACAAATGTTACAGTAGGAATTTAGTAAAATAATCAGGGCCTTAAAGGAAAGTCTATCACAGACATCACTGTAAAGCTTGGACCTCTCTTCTCACTACAACATGTAAACCAACTCATACTGTTCTTGGCTGATCTGAGTGGAGAAAAATATGGTATTGGATTTTAAAAATGTGTTGTGCATGTATGACAGCATTGTTTATGTTTTCTTCCAGGGGATGTGGAGATGGACATTGAGTTCCTTTATAAAGCCGTTCCTCAGCTGGCCAAGGTTTTCCGCATCATAGACAAAATCGGAGAAGGTTTGTGCTCTGTATAACTTTATTCATACATTTGGTGTTTATATAGTGTGCGCTGTGTACACTTTCACCTCAGTAGATTTATTGGAGCAGGGGAGTTGATGTGTTTGTGACGTGTATCTGTGCATCAGGTACGTTCAGCTCGGTGTACCTGGGTGAGGCTCAGATGCGGGATGGGAGGAGAGAAATGTTTGCCCTGAAGCACCTCATCCCAACCAGCCATCCTACACGCATTGCTGCGGAGCTTCAGTGTCTCACTGTTGCTGGGTTAGTCTTAATACTATTGTGCTTTTATAAAATAATATACAAGATACTTACATACTAACATGCTGTGTAATTAACCTTTTGACAATTTGTTCAAAAGAAGTTTCTTTGGAGTTCATTATTCATTTTTTCTATAAATCAGCCAGGTAAATGTTCCTGCTTTTTGAAACATGTAGATGTTTAAAACCCTCAAAGACCTACTGTATGTAATGCAGTTAGAGGATAAGACATTTTTATACTTGCTAGAGACATGTTCCCAGTGCTGACACATAGTATATGTACAGGTTGTGTGCTCACAAATTCAAAAATATTGAATGGATGAACTCTTTTGTGGTGTAACAGTTTAATCTCTTTCCCTAACGGTTATTTTTATGCCGTAACAAATCGGCGTGTGGGTTCCTCATTTGTGCAGTCGTGCATGATTCAGCTGAACCTACGCACCATGCCATACATTGATGGCTTGTTTGGCAAGACATATGCAGCTAGAGAGCACACTCATTTGAATATATGAATGTGCATTTATGTTAGAGCATTGTTTTTGTTATGGTTTTTGGAAACAACTGGTCAAGATTGACATCACAGAAAACAAACTGAAATAAGTCTCGCTGTGTCTTTTTTATTTTTTCCTGTTTTCAGAGGCAGTGAGAATGTGATGGGGGTGACGTACTGCTTCAGGAAGGAGGACCATGTGGTGATTGTCATGCCCTATATGGAGCATCAAGCTATTGTGGTATGTACATTATCACAAATAACTTTCTATTGAACATGTAGCCACTGCTTTTCAGTGACATGCTGATTCTTGCATGGACACAGTCTGTATCATTAATCAGGTAGTTGTTGTCTTGATATAGTTCTTGTTTTTATGCTTGTTGGAATATAACTGAAAACCTTTGAGCCAGTCTTAATGTATTTATCAGGACATCATTGGCTCACTAACCTTTGAAGAGGTCAGACTGTACATCTACCACCTGCTGAAAGCCCTGAGACACATCCACCAGTTTGGTATCATTCACCGAGACATCAAACCAAACAATTTCCTCTACAACAGAAACGGCAAAATGTGAGTAGTGACTCCATTCTGTATAATTATATTAATAGAATTGCTGGTAATTTGACAAGCAGAGGTGTCTGTTGTAGCAGCACATTTGACAGTTTGTCCGTTAATGGGGAAACTTTCACTTGTGTGTGTAGGTATGCCCTGGTGGACTTCGGCCTGGCTCAGGGTACAGTGGACACCCAGATCGAGTTGCTGAAGGTGGTGAGGCAGAGGTCATCACAAAAAGGTGGAGGGTCCACAGGGAAACAAGACACAACACAGCGAAGCAAAGCACCACCCAGACTCCATCTCAAAACCACCACAATCACCACAGCTTCAACCTCACTACCCCTGCCTCCGCGGCAATCCACAGCCCAGCCACCTTCCTCCTCCTCTTCCTCCACTACCACCACCCCTACATCTTCCACAGCCTCTCGGAAAGCACTGGTTAAAAAACGTTCTGTCACCACCACTGTCACCAGCTCCATAACTCGTACAAAGCACACAAAGGTGCACTAAGTTGATATTTTGTTTTTACCTTTATGGGTCTTTCTGAATCTTTTCTTTGTCCTTTTCCCGGATGGAAGTATCTCTGCATTTATTTGTGTTCTGTTTTTTGCACTGATGTTGGTTTTAGTTAAATTCTTCCACCTGTGTTTGTTTTCTTTAGGATTTGACAGGACTACGCAAAGTCCCGCGGCCTGTGTTTGGGGAGAAGAACCTGAATAGCTGCACTCCAGCTCCCTCCACCACCAAACAAGCCGCCATTAAGACACAGGTAAGCAAGGTAGAACGTTTTGGAAGAATAAGAAGTTTCAGTCTTGTCCTTTTCAATAATAGCTTTGGAGATAAACGTTCATGTTTGTTTTCTAATTTTTTCACCCTCGTCTCTGTTTAGCTGGTAAAGCCGGTCAAAACAGAAGACCCAGCCAACCGAAGGTACTCATCAGCCACCAGGGTAGCCCTGCCTGTCAGGACCCAGAGCGGCAGTCAGAAACCTCAGAGGACTGTACAGCAGGGTCTCACCTGTAACTGCTACCTGACTGACCGCGTCTGCAATATCTGCATGTCAAGGTAACAAAAAAAGAAATAATACTGGAGTTCAACTTCAAATAGAGTTCAAGTTTTATTGTCAGCTGTGTAGGAACTACTTGGCATCTATAAAATAAAACTCTTGTTCCAACACTCTCACTTTGAAACACTAAAATCCAGTATTGTTATATAAAGTACTAAATATTTGATTTCTGTTTTGTGTTGTTCTGAACAAATGCCTTTTTAATGTCCCTGTTTTTGACTGAAGGAAGCAGCAGGTGGCACCCAGGGCTGGAACTCCAGGCTTCAGAGCACCAGAGGTCCTCACAAAGTGTCCCAACCAAGGAACAGGTCAGTATTTCAAATTATTATTGACAGACATGATTAATAACAACATGAATACATATACTCACAGAGCACATACTGTTCAATCATCTCACATGCCCCCTCTCATACTGATACAACTGCTGCAGATAGAGATTGAAAAAGTTTGTGTTTGTGGGAAAAAGAAAGGACTCTTCTCACCTGCTGTCACTAATGTGCACTATTGCACCCTCCCCTGTCTTATCATCCTGCATTGTAGCCATAGACATGTGGTCAGCTGGTGTGATCCTGCTCTCACTGCTCAGTGGTCGTTACCCATTCTTCAAGGCCAGCGACGACCTGATCGCTCTTACTCAGATCATGACCATACGGGGCTCCAGAGAGACCATCCAGGCTGCCAAATCATTTGGTGTGTATTAGTATTTTTTACTTCAGAATTGGAGGCCTCTGCTTCTCTATTGTGATTAATCCAGGGACACCATTTATCACTGTACTAAAGTCAACAATGTAGAAGACCTGAAATCAGCAGCACTGTGATGTGTGTGACGCTCTGCGTAGATTGTAAATTTGCAAACTCATATTCAGGTAAGGCAGTGGTGTGCAGTCGGGAGCTGCCTCAACAGGATCTCAGAACACTGTGTGAGACGCTGAGAGGACAAAGACCATCGCCAGATGATGAAGTCACTCCACTCCCTGGAGCCAGCAGAGACTCCACCACCACCCGCCGTCAGAAGATCCAAGATGATACACCTACACATCGTCCCACTGAAGGAACATTAAAGCAACATCAGGAACACTCAGGCAGCAAAGAAACCTCGACTCGCCTCGCTAAACAGATCTCAGAGACAGACTGCAAGGTGGAGGAAGATGAGCGGGGCTGGGACAGAGTCCCCGATGAAGCCTATGACTTGCTGGACAGGCTGCTGGACCTGAACCCTGTCACCAGGATCACAGCTGCTCAGGCACTGCAGCACCCACTGTTCAAAGACCTGTGAGAAGGACTGTGACTGAACCAGGAGTCTCATGTCAACATCACAATAAAAATATTAAGGTACACAGGATCATATAAATATATTGGGGATAAGTTAATCTCCTTGTGTGGAGACATTACCTGAACAAGGCAACAGAAATCTGGTAAAAGTTTTCTTTCCCCTCAACACCTGTTAAATGCTTCATGGAGTTAAAGATAAATATCCATGTAAGGCAGGTTTGACTACATGGTTCACAGATCTGAAGTTAAAATGAGTTACTGTCATGGCAGCTATGTGTAAACTAGAGAACTGTGAAGATGTGGATTTGAAAGCATTACTAGTATTACTAGTATGATCTTAAGGAATTATATTGGCTGTTGTGATGAACAGTTTTAATGCAGACAACAGATATTTAATACTCTTGTTAATCTGAATCTTGTCTTTTAGAGGGAATTGTCAGTATGTTGTTTACTCTGGTCACTGCTGCCATAACATCGTATCACCACTGTATAGTGACTATTCCTGCAGTATGAAAGAGATTTTAATTTGAAGGTGTGTCTGAGCTCCATCTGTATTTTATGAATGTGAGTATATGAATGATGCTATATGAGAATATGTCTGTTCAGCTGTGTTAATTTATACCACTCAAAACTATAATCTGCCTCATTGTAACTTGGGTTTTCTAATAAAGGCAAAAGTAAGAGGCTGTTATTTACAGTCTGCAAAGTCATGTAAAATACACATGAAACTAATGTGTAGACATAATTAAGTCACTAAGTATCTTTAAGATAGTGGCTTTTCCATTATACAAATTTTATTTTTTTAAAAATGCAACTAGCACAAAGCCATTAAAATAGTGATTATTGAACAATGATGAAACCGTAATTACTTGTACATTTGATGAGATTTTTATTACCCTTTACAGCTTTATAGCTCGTATAGTGAATTTAATGCATAGCCTCAAACTGTAAAAATTAAGTCTACATTTTAAGTCTAAATATTGGCACATTACAGGTGCTGTATCCAGAATACAGCAAACCACAACTCATGGTCTTACCACAGACAATAACACACTTAGAATAAACAGTACAGCACTTTATTTAACCTATGTGTACAAAAGTTTGAAAATGTATAACAGAAGTGGTACAAACTTCCCAGCCATTATTAGGGCCCGAGCAACGAGTTGCGTGGGCCCAACGGGGCCATGCAACGAGTTGCAAGGACCCTCTTGTTTTCGTTCGGTTTATTATTATTAGGGCCCGAGCAACGAGTTGCGTGGGCCCAACGGGGCCATGCAACGAGTTGCAAGGACCCTCTTGTTTTCGGTCTGTTTATTATTATTATTATTAGGGCCCGAGCAACGAGTTGCGTGGGCCCAACGGGGCCATGCAACGAGTTGCAAGGACCCTCTTGTTTTCGGTCTGTTTATTATTATTATTATTATTATTAGGGCCCGAGCAACGAGTTGCGTGGGCCCAACGGGGCCATGCAACGAGTTGCAAGGACCCTCTTGTTTTCGGTCTGTTTATTATTATTATTATTAGGGCCCGAGCAACGAGTTGCGTGGGCCCAACGGGGCCATGCAACGAGTTGCAAGGACCCTCTTGTTTTCGTTCGGTTTATTATTATTATTATTATTATTATTATTTTTTTTCTTCTTTTTCCGCCTCTTTGATCGCCTTTTTGAGGGCCTTAAAACGCGTCAAAACTCCTGAAAATTTGCAGACGCGTCAGGCACGGCGAAAAATTTAAGAATTTAGGGGTCTTGAGCATGGGTGTGGCAAAATGGCCTCGGTAGCGCCACCTACATTTTTAACGGAACAGCCCCTCAAGCCCGTTGCGCCTAAAAATCTGAAAATCTGCACACATATGTAACATCCCATGACGCACCAAAAAGTCTCTTGGAGCCATATTCTAAACCCAACAGAAAGTATTTTTATTTTGACCGGAAGGTGAAAAAATTGTGTGTTTTTGGCCATTTCCAGGGGTCGCTTGAACGCGAACTAGTCCTAGACGCATTATCCGATTGACTTCAAAATTTGATAATTTGTTCTTAAGACATAGACGAAGTTAAATTGCAAAAGTTTCGGACTTTTCATTGAAGGGCGTGGAAGTTATGGCCCCTCAAAGTTCGATCACTCGCCACAAAACAGGAAGTTGCTTTAAATTTGCTATATTTCGGCCATACTTTGTCCAAACTGCATCAAACTTTACAGGATTGTTAATGGTACCTATCTGCACACATCCATATGTCAATATTCATACAATTGTTGTAGCACCACCTATTTATAGCAGGAAATGACATATTTTATAGTGTGATGTCCAGTTTCTAGACGGGTGACCAGATTCACTTCAAATGTTGTCAGGACAGACTTAAGGATTTTTGGAAGACTGGCTCCGAAAATTGTGAGTTTTGGTCGAAGCGTGTGCCGGTTCTGGCCCGTCAAAGTTCGGAAACCCAACTTCCTGTTTGAAACCTCAGATTTTGGGGTAACTTCCTGTTGCGACTCTCTACTTTATCCTACAGATGGAGCCATTGTATTACTCTTTGATGGGTTTTTGGAAGGGGGTCTCTGTGTGTGTGTGTCTGTGTGTGTCTGAGGGGGGAGGGGAAGAGGAGTTGATTGAGTCTGTGAGAAGCTGCCACAGAGAGGTTACAGTCAGGAGAGCCAAGAGCTGTCACAGATGATGAGCTCTGAAAAATATTATCACAGAAAATAATTAGCATAAAAGCTTTTATTTGAAATTTTTACATCTCGGAAGTGTGAACTGTTACGCCAGCGTGTGCCCTGCGACCTGCGTTGACCCCGCGGTTGCCGGGGTCCCGCGGTCGCCGCTCCCCCGACGGGCGCCGGGTGCGAGGGCCCGTTCAACGCTGCTCGCAGCTTTAATTAGGGCCCGAGCAACGAGTTGCGTGGGCCCAACGGGGCCATGCAACGAGTTGCAAGGACCCTCTTGTTTTCGTTCGGTTTATTATTATTAGGGCCCGAGCAACGAGTTGCGTGGGCCCAACGGGGCCATGCAACGAGTTGCAAGGACCCTCTTGTTTTCGGTCTGTTTATTATTATTAGGGCCCGAGCAACGAGTTGCGTGGGCCCAACGGGGCCATGCAACGAGTTGCAAGGACCCTCTTGTTTTCGGTCTGTTTATTATTATTATTATTATTATTATTATTATTATTATTATTTTTTTTCTTCTTTTTCCGCCTCTTAGATCGGCTTTTTGAGGGCCTTAACATGCGTGAAAACTTACCAAAATTTGCAGACGCGTCAGGCACGGCGAAAAATTTAATAATTTAGGGGTCTTGAGCATGGGCGTGGTAAAATGCCCTCGGTAGCGCCACCTACATTTTTAAACGGAACAGCCCCTCAAGCCCGTTGCGCCTAAAAATCTGAAAATCTGCACACATATGTAACATCCCATGACGCACCAAAAAGTCTCTTGGAGCCATATTCTAAACCCAACAGAAAGTATTTTTATTTTGACCGGAAGGTGAAAAAATTGTGTGTTTTTGGCCATTTCCAGGGGTCGCTTGAACGCGAACTAGTCCTAGACGCATTATCCCATTGACTTCAAAACTTAATAGTATGTTCTTAAGACATAGACGATGTTAAATTGCGGCAGATTTTGAGTTTTTGTTGAAGGGCGTGGAAGTTATGGCCCCTCAAAGTTCGATTACTCGCCACGAAACAGGAAGTTGCTTTATTTTTGCTATATTTCGGCCATACTTTGTCCAAACTGCATCAAACTTTACAGGATTGTTAATGGTACCTATCTGCACACATCCATATGTCAATATTCATACAATTGTTGTAGCACCACCTATTTATAGCAGGAAATGACATATTTTATAGTGTGATGTCCAGTTTCTAGACGGGTGACCAGATTCACTTCAAATGTTGTCAGCCCCTCCTTGACAATTTTTGGAAGAAGTCCTCCGAAAATTGTGAGTTTGGGTCGAAGCGTGTGCCGGTTCTGGCCCGTCAAAGTTCGGAAACCCAACTTCCTGTTTGAAACCTCAGATTTTGGGGTAACTTCCTGTTGCGACTCTCTACTTTATCCTACAGATGGAGCCATTGTATTACTCTTTGATGGGTTTTTGGAAGGGGGTCTCTGTGTGTGTGTGTCTGTGTGTGTGTGTTTGAGGGGGGAGGGGAAGAGGAGTTGATTGAGTCTGTGAGAAGCTGCCACAGGGAGGTTACAGTCAGGAGAGCCAAGAGCTGTCACAGATGATGAGCTCTGAAAAATATTATCACAGAAAATAATTAGCATAAAAGCTTTTATTTTAAATTTGTTGCAACAAATTCAGGTTTCTTACAGCATTTTCCTTATTGAAAACTAAATTCTACCTGAAATGTATCAATAAAAATCTTCTTTTGCAGTTAATGTCACCAGTTTATAGTTTAGTTTTAATAGCATTCCCTGTCACTGATGTGCCTTTAATTATCGGTTCTATCAGGGATCATTTATGTGTTTATCTTACGGGGGTGAGCCACCTCACAGGTTGGTTATATTACCTGTTGACCTCAGCTCAGTGAGCTAAGACAATGTTTAATGCAGTGTTTTTTCTGATATGAAAATGGATATTATTCAGCACATCTAACCTCAGCAGGCCCCTCTTCAGAAACTCATATCTGCAGATGTCAAAGCTGGCTCAAACGTTGTCCACAGTCTCATGACATGTTTAACACGAAGCACAGCACGCTGGTTAAGCTCATGGCAAACTGTTACTAACAGCTAAAATGAAAGCTTGTCTGTATGTAGTCTAACTGGTTAGTTTGTCACTAATCTCCAAATTTTGCAAATTGCTATAAACTTCACTCTCTTAAACCAGTAACAGTCTGAGCTGGACTGATAGGGGTCTGTATGGATAAAGATAAAATCCTAATGATACCCATCCCTACAGCTGGTTAGTGGCTTCGCCCTGACTTTAGGCAGATGAGATATTCACTGTTCAAATAACTTCATTATAACCCTTGTTTAAGCATAAATGATTTATATATGCACCCAATAACAGAACTTGCAAAAAAATGCTTTTGCTCAAAGCTCAAAGCTTGTAAACTCAAGTTAAAACTGAGTTTTATCTCCTTTTGGGAGGGGGTATCTGTGTGTGTGTGTGTGTTTGTGTTTGTGTTTGTGTTTGAGGGGGGAGGGGAAGAGGAGTTGATTGAGTCTGTGAGAAGCTGCCACAGAGAGGTTACAGTCAGGAGAGCCAAGAGCTGTCACAGATGATGAGCTCTGAAAAATATTATCACAGAAAATAATTAGCATAAAAGCTTTTATTTAAAATTTTTACATCTGGGAAGTGTGAACTGTTACGCCAGCGTGTGCCCTGCGACCTGCGTTGACCCCGCGGTTGCCGGGGTCCCGCGGTCGCCGCTCCCCCGACGGGCGCCGGGTGCGAGGGCCCGTTCAACGCTGCTCGCAGCTTTAATTAGGGCCCGAGCAACGAGTTGCGTGGGCCCAACGGGGCCATGCAACGAGTTGCAAGGACCCTCTTGTTTTCGGTCTGTTTATTATTATTATTATTATTATTATTATTATTATTATTATTTTTTTTCTTCTTTTTCCGCCTCTTAGATCGGCTTTTTGAGGGCCTTAACATGTGTGAAAACTTACCAAAATTTGCAGACGCGTCAGGCACGGCGAAAAATTTAATAATTTAGGGGTCTTGAGCATGGGCGTGGTAAAATGCCCTCGGTAGCGCCACCTACATTTTTAAACGGAACAGCCCCTCAAGCCCGTTGCGCCTAAAAATCTGAAAATCTGCACACATATGTAACATCCCATGACGCACCAAAAAGTCTCTTGGAGCCATATTCTAAACCCAACAGAAAGTATTTTTATTTTGACCGGAAGGTGAAAAAATTGTGTGTTTTTGGCCATTTCCAGGGGTCGCTTGAACGCGAACTAGTCCTAGACGCATTATCCCATTGACTTCAAAACTTAATAGTATGTTCTTAAGACATAGACGATGTTAAATTGCGGCAGATTTTGAGTTTTTGTTGAAGGGCGTGGAAGTTATGGCCCCTCAAAGTTCGATTACTCGCCACGAAACAGGAAGTTGCTTTATTTTTGCTATATTTCGGCCATACTTTGTCCAAACTGCATCAAACTTTACAGGATTGTTAATGGTACCTATCTGCACACATCCATATGTCAATATTCATACAATTGTTGTAGCGCCACCTATTTATAGCAGGAAATGACATATTTTATAGTGTGATGTCCAGTTTCTAGACGGGTGACCAGATTCACTTCAAATGTTGTCAGCCCCTCCTTGACAATTTTTGGAAGACTGGCTCCGAAAATTGTGAGTTTGGGTCGAAGCGTGTGCCGGTTCTGGCCCGTCAAAGTTCGGAAACCCAACTTCCTGTTTGAAACCTCAGATTTTGGGGTAACTTCCTGTTGCGACTCTCTACTTTATCCTACAGATGGAGCCATTGTATTACTCTTTGATGGGTTTTTGGAAGGGGGTCTCTGTGTGTGTGTGTGTCTGTGTGTGTGTGTTTGAGGGGGGAGGGGAAGAGGAGTTGATTGAGTCTGTGAGAAGCTGCCACAGAGAGGTTACAGTCAAGAGAGCCATGAGCTGTCACAGATGATGAGCTCTGAAAAATATTATCACAGAAAATAATTAGCATAAAAGCTTTTATTTTAAATTTGTTGCAACAAATTCAGGTTTCTTACACTGTTTCCCTTATTGAAAACTAAATTCTACCTGAAATGTATCAATAAAAATCTTCTTTTGCAGTTAATGTCACCAGTTTATAGTTTAGTTTTAATAGCATTCCCTGTCACTGATGTGCCTTTAATTATCGGTTCTATCAGGGATCATTTATGTGTTTATCTTACGGGGGTGAGCCACCTCACAGGTTGGTTATATTACCTGTTGACCTCAGCTCAGTGAGCTAAGACAATGTTTAATGCAGTGTTTTTTCTGATATGAAAATGGATATTATTCAGCACATCTAACCTCAGCAGGCCCCTCTTCAGAAACTCATATCTGTAGATGTCAAAGCTGGCTCAAAAAATTAAACTGGCTTCAAATTAATTTTAAGGAATTCTAGGTTATTTTGAATTGATGTAATCTTTCTCCATCACCCTTTCTGTTTCTTTCTATCTCTCTACTCATCTTCTCCCATATGTCTCCCCTTGAACAAAGCTGAGCGTGGATTGATGCTGTCTTTACAGTTTGGTTTTGATCAGTTAGGAAATTTCACAAAGGGTCAGCTGATTTTTTCGTGTTACTCAGTGTACGGCGACAGGAAAAGTGCACTAGGTCCACCGGCGTCGAGGTTAACCAGCTGAATATAAGCCACTCAAGTTGACGACAAGTGCATTGAAAAGTAAAAGCTGCTGGCCTTTACCTTTTCTTTGTCAAAGCACCTGTTTGGCCAGTAGTTAGTAAAGTAATATTTTCAGCGTTGTCCACAGTCTCATGACATGTTTAACATGAAGCACAGCACGCTGATTAAGCTCATGGCAAACCGTTACTAACAGCTAAAATGAAAGCTTGTCTGTATATAGTCTAACTGGTTAGTTTGTCACTAATCTCAAAATTTTGCAAATTGCTATAAACTTCACTCTCTTAAACCAGTAACAGTCTGAGCTGGACTGATAGGGGTCTGTATGGATAAAGATAAAATCCTAATGATACCCATCCCTACAGCTGGTTAGTGGCTTCGCCCTGACTTTAGGCAGATGAGATATTCACTGTTCAAATAACTTCATTATAAGCCTTGTTTAAGCATAAATGATTTATATATGCACCCAATAACAGAACTTAAAAAAATGCTTTTGCTCAAAGCTCAAAGCTTGTAAACTCAAGTTAAAACTGAGTTTTATCTCCTTTTGGGAGGGGGTATTTCTCTGTGTGTTTGTGTGTGTGTGTGGGTGTGTTTGTGTTTGTGTTTGAGGGGGGAGGGGAAGAGGAGTTGATTGAGTCTGTGAGAAGCTGCCACAGAGAGGTTACAGTCAGGAGAGCCAAGAGCTGTCACAGATGATGAGCTCTGAAAAATATTATCACAGAAAATAATTAGCACAAAAGCTTTTATTTAAAATTTTTACATCTGGGAAGTGTGAACTGTTACGCCAGCGTGTGCCCTGCGACCTGCGTTGACCCCGCGGTTGCCGGGGTCCCGCGGTCGCCGCTCCCCCGACGGGCGCCGGGTGCGAGGGCCCGTTCAACGCTGCTCGCAGCTTTAATTATTATTATTATTATTATTATTATTTTTTTTCTTCTTTTTCCGCCTCTTAGATCGGCTTTTTGAGGGCCTTAACATGCGTGAAAACTTACCAAAATTTGCAGACGCGTCAGGCACGGCGAAAAATTTAATAATTTAGGGGTCTTGAGCATGGGCGTGGTAAAATGCCCTCGGTAGCGCCACCTACATTTTTAAACGGAACAGCCCCTCAAGCCCGTTGCGCCTAAAAATCTGAAAATCTGCACACATATGTAACATCCCATGACGCACCAAAAAGTCTCTTGGAGCCATATTCTAAACCCAACAGAAAGTATTTTTATTTTGACCGGAAGGTGAAAAAATTGTGTGTTTTTGGCCATTTCCAGGGGTCGCTTGAACGCGAACTAGTCCTAGACGCATTATCCAATTGACTTCAAAACTTAATAGTATGTTCTTAAGACATAGACGATGTTAAATTGCGGCAGATTTTGAGTTTTTGTTGAAGGGCGTGGAAGTTATGGCCCCTCAAAGTTCGATTACTCGCCACGAAACAGGAAGTTGCTTTATTTTTGCTATATTTCGGCCATACTTTGTCCAAACTGCATCAAACTTTACAGGATTGTTAATGGTACCTATCTGCACACATCCATATGTCAATATTCATACAATTGTTGTAGCGCCACCTATTTATAGCAGGAAATGACATATTTTATAGTGTGATGTCCAGTTTCTAGACGGGTGACCAGATTCACTTCAAATGTTGTCAGCCCCTCCTTGACAATTTTTGGAAGACTGGCTCCGAAAATTGTGAGTTTGGGTCGAAGCGTGTGCCGGTTCTGGCCCGTCAAAGTTCGGAAACCCAACTTCCTGTTTGAAACCTCAGATTTTGGGGTAACTTCCTGTTGCGACTCTCTACTTTATCCTACAGATGGAGCCATTGTATTACTCTTTGATGGGTTTTTGGAAGGGGGTCTCTGTGTGTGTGTGTCTGTGTGTGTGTGTTTGAGGGGGGAGGGGAAGAGGAGTTGATTGAGTCTGTGAGAAGATGCCACAGGGAGGTTACAGTCAAGAGAGCCATGAGCTGTCACAGATGATGAGTTCTGAAAAATATTATCACAGAAAATAATTAGCATAAAAGCTTTTATTTTAAATTTGTTGCAACAAATTCAGGTTTCTTACAGCATTTTCCTTATTGAAAACTAAATTCTACCTGAAATGTATCAATAAAAATCTTCTTTTGCAGTTAATGTCACCAGTTTATAGTTTAGTTTTAATAGCATTCCCTGTCACTGATGTGCCTTTAATTATCGGTTCTATCAGGGATCATTTATGTGTTTATCTTACGGGGGTGAGCCACCTCACAGGTTGGTTATATTACCTGTTGACCTCAGCTCAGTGAGCTAAGACAATGTTTAATGCAGTGTTTTTTCTGATATGAAAATGGATATTATTCAGCACATCTAACCTCAGCAGGCCCCTCTTCAGAAACTCATATCTGCAGATGTCAAAGCTGGCTCAAAAAATTAAACTGGCTTCAAATTAATTTTAAGGAATTGTAGGTTATTTTGAATTCATGTAATCTTTCTCCATCACCCTTTCTGTTTCTTTCCATCTCTCTACTCATCTTCTCCCATATGTCTCCCCTTGACCAAAGCTGAGCGTGGATTGATGCTGTCTTTACAGTTTGGTTTTGATCAGTTAGGAAATTTCACACGGGGTCAGCTGATTTTTTCGTGTTACTCAGTGTACGGCGACAGGAAAAGTGCACTAGGTCCACGGGCGTCGAGGTGAACCAGCTGAATATAAGCCACTCAAGTTGACGACAAGTGCATTGAAAAGTAAAAGCTGCTGGCCTTTACCTTTTCTTTGTCAAAGCGCCTGTTCGGCAAGTAGTTAGTAAAGTAATATTTTCAGCCTTGTCCACAGTCTCATAACATGTTTAACAGGAAGCACAGCACGCTGGTTAAGCTCATGGCAAACTGTTACTAACAGCTAAAATGAAAGCTTGTCTGTATGTAGTCTAACTGGTTAGTTTGTCACTAATCTCCAAATTTTGCAAATTGCTATAAACTTCACTCTCTTAAACCAGTAACAGTCTGAGCTGGACTGATAGGGGTCTGTATGGATAAAGATAAAATCCTAATGATACCCATCCCTACAGCTGGTTAGTGGCTTCGCCCTGACTTTAGGCAGATGAGATATTCACTGTTCAAATAACTTCATTATAAGCCTTGTTTAAGCATAAATGATTTATATATGCACCCAATAACAGAACTTAAAAAAATGCTTTTGCTCAAAGCTCAAAGCTTTTAAACTCAAGTTAAAACTGAGTTTTATCTCCTTTTGGGAGGGGGTATCTGTGTGTGTGTGTGTGTGTGTGTGTGTGTGTGTTTGTGTTTGTGTTTGAGGGGGGAGGGGAAGAGGAGTTGATTGAGTCTGTGAGAAGCTGCCACAGGGAGGTTACAGTCAAGAGAGCCATGAGCTGTCACAGATGATGAGTTCTGAAAAATATTATCACAGAAAATAATTAGCATAAAAGCTTTTATTTTAAATTTGTTGCAACAAATTCAGGTTTCTTACAGCATTTTCCTTATTGAAAACTAAATTCTACCTGAAATGTATCAATAAAAATCTTCTTTTGCAGTTAATGTCACCAGTTTATAGTTTAGTTTTAATAGCATTCCCTGTCACTGATGTGCCTTTAATTATCGGTTCTATCAGGGATCATTTATGTGTTTATCTTACGGGGGTGAGCCACCTCACAGGTTGGTTATATTACCTGTTGACCTCAGCTCAGTGAGCTAAGACAATGTTTAATGCAGTGTTTTTTCTGATATGAAAATGGATATTATTCAGCACATCTAACCTCAGCAGGCCCCTCTTCAGAAACTCATATCTGCAGATGTCAAAGCTGGCTCAAAAAATTAAACTGGCTTCAAATTAATTTTAAGGAATTGTAGGTTATTTTGAATTCATGTAATCTTTCTCCATCACCCTTTCTGTTTCTTTCCATCTCTCTACTCATCTTCTCCCATATGTCTCCCCTTGACCAAAGCTGAGCGTGGATTGATGCTGTCTTTACAGTTTGGTTTTGATCAGTTAGGAAATTTCACACGGGGTCAGCTGATTTTTTCGTGTTACTCAGTGTACGGCGACAGGAAAAGTGCACTAGGTCCACGGGCGTCGAGGTGAACCAGCTGAATATAAGCCACTCAAGTTGACGACAAGTGCATTGAAAAGTAAAAGCTGCTGGCCTTTACCTTTTCTTTGTCAAAGCGCCTGTTCGGCAAGTAGTTAGTAAAGTAATATTTTCAGCCTTGTCCACAGTCTCATAACATGTTTAACAGGAAGCACAGCACGCTGGTTAAGCTCATGGCAAACTGTTACTAACAGCTAAAATGAAAGCTTGTCTGTATGTAGTCTAACTGGTTAGTTTGTCACTAATCTCCAAATTTTGCAAATTGCTATAAACTTCACTCTCTTAAACCAGTAACAGTCTGAGCTGGACTGATAGGGGTCTGTATGGATAAAGATAAAATCCTAATGATACCCATCCCTACAGCTGGTTAGTGGCTTCGCCCTGACTTTAGGCAGATGAGATATTCACTGTTCAAATAACTTCATTATAAGCCTTGTTTAAGCATAAATGATTTATATATGCACCCAATAACAGAACTTAAAAAAATGCTTTTGCTCAAAGCTCAAAGCTTTTAAACTCAAGTTAAAACTGAGTTTTATCTCCTTTTGGGAGGGGGTATCTGTGTGTGTGTGTGTGTGTGTGTGTGTGTGTGTTTGTGTTTGTGTTTGAGGGGGGAGGGGAAGAGGAGTTGATTGAGTCTGTGAGAAGCTGCCACAGGGAGGTTACAGTCAAGAGAGCCAAGAGCTGTCACAGATGATGAGCTCTGAAAAATATTATCACAGAAAATAATTAGCGTAAAAGCTTTTATTTAAAATTTTTACATCTCGGAAGTGTGAACTGTTACGCCAGCGTGTGCCCTGCGACCTGCGTTGACCCCGCGGTTGCCGGGGTCCCGCGGTCGCCGCTCCCCCGACGGGCGCCGGGTGCGAGGGCCCGTTCAACGCTGCTCGCAGCTTTAATTAGGGCCCGAGCAACGAGTTGCGTGGGCCCAACGGGGCCATGCAACGAGTTGCAAGGACCCTCTTGTTTTCGTTCGGTTTATTATTATTAGGGCCCGAGCAACGAGTTGCGTGGGCCCAACGGGGCCATGCAACGAGTTGCAAGGACCCTCTTGTTTTCGTTCGGTTTATTATTATTATTATTATTATTATTTTTTTTCTTCTTTTTCCGCCTCTTTGATCGCCTTTTTGAGGGCCTTAAAATGCGTCAAAACTCCTGAAAATTTGCAGACGCGTCAGGCACGGCGAAAAATTTAAGAATTTAGGGGTCTTGAGCATGGGTGTGGCAAAATGGCCTCGGTAGCGCCACCTACATTTTTAACGGAACAGCCCCTCAAGCCCGTTGCGCCTAAAAATCTGAAAATCTGCACACATATGTAACATCCCATGACGCACCAAAAAGTCTCTTGGAGCCATATTCTAAACCCAACAGAAAGTATTTTTATTTTGACCGGAAGGTGAAAAAATTGTGTGTTTTTGGCCATTTCCAGGGGTCGCTTGAACGCGAACTAGTCCTAGACGCATTATCCGATTGACTTCAAAATTTGATAATTTGTTCTTAAGACATAGACGAAGTTAAATTGCAAAAGTTTCGGACTTTTCATTGAAGGGCGTGGAAGTTATGGCCCCTCAAAGTTCGATCACTCGCCACAAAACAGGAAGTTGCTTTATATTTGCTATATTTCGGCCATACTTTGTCCAAACTGCATCAAACTTTACAGGATTGTTAATGGTACCTATCTGCACACATCCATATGTCAATATTCATACAATTGTTGTAGCGCCACCTATTTATAGCAGGAAATGACATATTTTATAGTGTGATGTCCAGTTTCTAGACGGGTGACCAGATTCACTTCAAATGTTGTCAGCCCCTCCTTGACAATTTTTGGAAGACGTCCTCCGAAAATTGTGAGTTTTGGTCGAAGCGTGTGCCTGTTCTGGCCCGTCAAAGTTCGGAAACCCAACTTCCTGTTTGAAACCTCAGATTTTGGGGTAACTTCCTGTTGCGACTCTCTACTTTATCCTATAGATGGAGCCATTGTATTACTCTTTGATGGGTTTTTGGAGGGGGGTCTCTGTGTGTGTGTGTGTGTGTGTGTTTGTGTTTGTGTTTGAGGGGGGAGGGGAAGAGGAGTTGATTGAGTCTGTGAGAAGCTGCCACAGAGAGGTTACAGTCAGGAGAGCCAAGAGCTGCTTTACACGCGGTATAAAAACTTCAGTTAAGATTTGAGCTGTCACTTGAGAAAGCATCATGCCAAAAACTAAGGAAATCACTGTAGACTTGAAGAATTGTGGATGCTCAGGAAGCAGGAGAAGGATATACAAAGTTATCACAGCATTTCCAAGCGTCAAGAACTCAAATGAGAAGCGTCACCGAGAAATTCAAGGAGAACCACACTGTGCAGAACAAGCCTGGCAGAGGTAGGAAGCCAAAGATTTCAATGACCCTGGAAAGAAAACCAGTGAGAGACCTGTCTAAAGACTCCATAAACGCTGCCAAGACACTAGTGAATGACTTAGTTAAGTCTGAAATTGTAGCATCAAAGAAGATTACATGAATTCATGTAATCTTACCATATGTCTCCCCTTGACCAAAGCTGAGCGTGGATTGATGCTGTCTTTACAGTTTGGTTTTGATCAGTTAGGAAATTTCACACGGGGTCGGCTGATATTTTCATGTTACACAGTGTACAGCGACAGGAAAAGTGCACTAGGTCCACCGGCGTCGAGGTGAACCAGCTGAATATAAGCCACTCAAGTTGACGACAAGTGCATTGAAAAGTAAAAGCTGCTGGCCTTTACCTTTTCTTTGTCAAAGCGCCTGTTCAGCCAGTAGTTAGTAAAGTAATATTTTCAGCGTTGTCCACAGTCTCATGACATGTTTAACAGGAAGCACAGCACGCTGGTTAAGCTCATGGCAAACTGTTACTAACAGCTAAAATGAAAGCTTGTCTGTATGTAGTCTAACTGGTTAGTTTGTCACTAATCTCCAAATTTTGCAAATTGCTATAAACTTCACTCTCTTAAACCAGTAACAGTCTGAGCTGGACTGATAGGGGTCTGTATGGATAAAGATAAAATCCTAATGATACCCATCCCTACAGCTGGTTAGTGGCGTCGCCCTGACTTTAGGCAGATGAGATATTCACTGTTCAAATAACTTCATTATAAGCCTTGTTTAAGCACAAATGATTTATATATGCACCCAATAACAGAACTTAAAAAAAATGCTTTTGCTCAAAGCTCAAAGCTTGTAAACTCAAGTTAAAACTGAGTTTTATCTCCTTTTGGGAGGGGGTATCTCTCTGTGTGTGCGTGTGTGTTTGTGTGGGTGTGTTTGTGTTTGTGTTTGAGGGGGAGGGGAAGAGGAGTTGATTGAGTCTGTGAGAAGCTGCCACAGGGAGGTTACAGTCAGGAGAGCCAAGAGCTGTCACAGATGATGAGCTCTGAAAAATATTATTACAGAAAATAATTAGCATAAAAGCTTTTATTTTAAATTTTTACATCTCGGAAGTGTGAACTGTTACGCCAGCGTGTGCCCTGCGACCTGCGTTGACCCCGCGGTTGCCGGGGTCCCGCGGTCGCCGCTCCCCCGACGGGCGCCGGTGCGAGGGCCCGTTCAACGCTGCTCGCAGCTTTAATTAGGGCCCGAGCAACGAGTTGCGTGGGCCCAACGGGGCCATGCAACGAGTTGCAAGGACCCTCTTGTTTTCGTTCGGTTTATTATTATTATTATTATTATTATTTTTTTTCTTCTTTTTCCGCCTCTTTGATCGCCTTTTTGAGGGCCTTAAAATGCGTCAAAACTCCTGAAAATTTGCAGACGCGTCAGGCACGGCGAAAAATTTAAGAATTTAGGGGTCTTGAGCATGGGTGTGGCAAAATGGCCTCGGTAGCGCCACCTACATTTTTAACGGAACAGCCCCTCAAGCCCGTTGCGCCTAAAAATCTGAAAATCTGCACACATATGTAACATCCCATGACGCACCAAAAAGTCTCTTGGAGCCATATTCTAAACCCAACAGAAAGTATTTTTATTTTGACCGGAAGGTGAAAAAATTGTGTGTTTTTGGCCATTTCCAGGGGTCGCTTGAACGCGAACTAGTCCTAGACGCATTATCCGATTGACTTCAAAATTTGATAATTTGTTCTTAAGACATAGACGAAGTTAAATTGCAAAAGTTTCGGACTTTTCATTGAAGGGCGTGGAAGTTATGGCCCCTCAAAGTTCGATCACTCGCCACAAAACAGGAAGTTGCTTTAAATTTGCTATATTTCGGCCATACTTTGTCCAAACTGCATCAAACTTTACAGGATTGTTATAGTACCTATCTGCACACATCCATATGTCAATATTCATACAATTGTTGTAGCACCACCTATTTATAGCAGGAAATGACATATTTTATAGTGTGATGTCCAGTTTCTAGACGGGTGACCAGATTCACTTCAAATGTTGTCAGGACAGACTTAAGGATTTTTGGAAGACTGGCTCCGAAAATTGTGAGTTTGGGTCGAAGCGTGTGCCGGTTCTGGCCCGTCAAAGTTCAGAAACCCAACTTCCTGTTTGAAACCTCAGATTTTGGGGTAACTTCCTGTTGCGACTCTCTACTTTATCCTACAGATGGAGCCATTGTATTACTCTTTGATGGGTTTTTGGAAGGGGGTCTCTGTGTGTGTGTGTCTGTGTGTGTCTGAGGGGGGAGGGGAAGAGGAGTTGATTGTGTCTGTGAGAAGCTGCCACAGGGAGGTTACAGTCAATAGAGCCATGATCTGTCACAGATGATGAGCTCTGAAAAATATTATCACAGAAAATAATTAGCATAAAAGCTTTTATTTAAAATTTTTACATCTGGGAAGTGTGAACTGTTACGCCAGCGTGTGCCCTGCGACCTGCGTTGACCCCGCGGTTGCCGGGGTCCCGCGGTCGCCGCTCCCCCGACGGACGCCGGGTGCGAGGGCCCGTTCAACGCTGCTCGCAGCTTTAATTATTATTATTATTATTTTTTTCTTCTTTTTCCGCCTCTTTGATCGCCTTTTTGAGGGCCTTAAAATGCGTCAAAACTCCTGAAAATTTGCAGACGCGTCAGGCACGGCGAAAAATTTAAGAATTTAGGGGTCTTGAGCATGGGTGTGGCAAAATGGCCTCGGTAGCGCCACCTACATTTTTAACGGAACAGCCCCTCAAGCCCGTTGCGCCTAAAAATCTGAAAATCTGCACACATATGTAACATCCCATGACGCACCAAAAAGTCTCTTGGAGCCATATTCTAAACCCAACAGAAAGTATTTTTATTTTGACCGGAAGGTGAAAAAATTGTGTGTTTTTGGCCATTTCCAGGTGTCGCTTGAACGCGAACTAGTCCTAGACGCATTATCCGATTGACTTCAAAATTTGATAATTTGTTCTTAAGACATAGACGAAGTTAAATTGCAAAAGTTTCGGACTTTTCATTGAAGGGCGTGGAAGTTATGGCCCCTCAAAGTTCGATCACTCGCCACAAAACAGGAAGTTGCTTTAAATTTGCTATATTTCGGCCATACTTTGTCCAAACTGCATCAAACTTTACAGGATTGTTAATGGTACCTATCTGCACACATCCATATGTCAATATTCATACAATTGTTGTAGCACCACCTATTTATAGCAGGAAATGACATATTTTATAGTGTGATGTCCAGTTTCTAGACGGGTGACCAGATTCACTTCAAATGTTGTCAGGACAGACTTAAGGATTTTTGGAAGACTGGCTCCGAAAATTGTGAGTTTGGGTCGAAGCGTGTGCCGGTTCTGGCCCGTCAAAGTTCGGAAACCCAACTTCCTGTTTGAAACCTCAGATTTTGGGGTAACTTCCTGTTGCGACTCTCTACTTTATCCTACAGATGGAGCCATTGTATTACTCTTTGATGGGTTTTTGGAAGGGGGTCTCTGTGTGTGTGTGTCTGTGTGTGTCTGAGGGGGGAGGGGAAGAGGAGTTGATTGAGTCTGTGAGAAGCTGCCACAGAGAGGTTACAGTCAATAGAGCCATGATCTGTCACAGATGATGAGCTCTGAATAATATTATCACAGAAAATAATTAGCATAAAAGCTTTTATTTAAAATTTTTACATCTGGGAAGTGTGAACTGTTACGCCAGCGTGTGCCCTGCGACCTGCGTTGACCCCGCGGTTGCCGGGGTCCCGCGGTCGCCGCTCCCCCGACGGACGCCGGGTGCGAGGGCCCGTTCAACGCTGCTCGCAGCTTTAATTAGGGCCCGAGCAACGAGTTGCGTGGGCCCAACGGGGCCATGCAACGAGTTGCAAGGACCCTCTTGTTTTCGTTCGGTTTATTATTATTATTATTATTATTATTTTTTTTCTTCTTTTTCCGCCTCTTTGATCGCCTTTTTGAGGGCCTTAAAATGCGTCAAAACTCCTGAAAATTTGCAGACGCGTCAGGCACGGCGAAAAATTTAAGAATTTAGGGGTCTTGAGCATGGGTGTGGCAAAATGGCCTCGGTAGCGCCACCTACATTTTTAACGGAACAGCCCCTCAAGCCCGTTGCGCCTAAAAATCTGAAAATCTGCACACATATGTAACATCCCATGACGCACCAAAAAGTCTCTTGGAGCCATATTCTAAACCCAACAGAAAGTATTTTTATTTTGACCGGAAGGTGAAAAAATTGTGTGTTTTTGGCCATTTCCAGGGGTCGCTTGAACGCGAACTAGTCCTAGACGCATTATCCGATTGACTTCAAAATTTGATAATTTGTTCTTAAGACATAGACGAAGTTAAATTGCAAAAGTTTCGGACTTTTCATTGAAGGGCGTGGAAGTTATGGCCCCTCAAAGTTCGATCACTCGCCACAAAACAGGAAGTTGCTTTAAATTTGCTATATTTCGGCCATACTTTGTCCAAACTGCATCAAACTTTACAGGATTGTTAATGGTACCTATCTGCACACATCCATATGTCAATATTCATACAATTGTTGTAGCACCACCTATTTATAGCAGGAAATGACATATTTTATAGTGTGATGTCCAGTTTCTAGACGGGTGACCAGATTCACTTCAAATGTTGTCAGGACAGACTTAAGGATTTTTGGAAGACTGGCTCCGAAAATTGTGAGTTTGGGTCGAAGCGTGTGCCGGTTCTGGCCCGTCAAAGTTCGGAAACCCAACTTCCTGTTTGAAACCTCAGATTTTGGGGTAACTTCCTGTTGCGACTCTCTACTTTATCCTACAGATGGAGCCATTGTATTACTCTTTGATGGGTTTTTGGAAGGGGGTCTCTGTGTGTGTGTGTCTGTGTGTGTCTGAGGGGGGAGGGGAAGAGGAGTTGATTGTGTCTGTGAGAAGCTGCCACAGAGAGGTTACAGTCAATAGAGCCATGATCTGTCACAGATGATGAGCTCTGAATAATATTATCACAGAAAATAATTAGCATAAAAGCTTTTATTTAAAATTTTTACATCTGGGAAGTGTGAACTGTTACGCCAGCGTGTGCCCTGCGACCTGCGTTGACCCCGCGGTTGCCGGGGTCCCGCGGTCGCCGCTCCCCCGACGGACGCCGGGTGCGAGGGCCCGTTCAACGCTGCTCGCAGCTTTAATTATTATTATTATTATTTTTTTTCTTCTTTTTCCGCCTCTTTGATCGCCTTCTTGAGGGCCTTAACATGCGTCAAAACTCCTGAAAATTTGCAGACGCGTCAGGCACGGCGAAAAATTTAAGAATTTAAGGGTCTTGAGCATGGGCGTGGTAAAATGGCCTCGGTAGCGCCACCTACATTTTTAAAGGAACAGCCCCTCAAGCCCGTTGTGCCTAAAAATCTGAAAATCTGCACACATATGTAACATCCCATGATGCACCAAAAAGTCTCTTGGAGCCATATCCTAAACCCAACAGAAAGTATTTTTATTTTGACCGGAAGGTGAAAAAATTGTGTGTTTTTGGCCTTTTCCAGGGGTCGCTTGAACGCGAACTAGTCCTAGACGCATTATCCGATTGACTTCAAAATTTGATAATTTGTTCTTAAGACATAGACGAAGTTAAATTGCAAAAGTTTTGGACTTTTCATTGAAGGGCGTGGAAGTTATGGCCCCTCAAAGTTCGATTACTCGCCACGAAACAGGAAGTTGCTTTATTTTTGCTATATTTCGGCCATACTTTGTCCAAACTGCATCAAACTTTACAGGATTGTTAATGGTACCTATCTGCACACATCCATATGTCAATATTCATACAATTGTTGTAGCGCCACCTATTTATAGCAGGAAATGACATATTTTATAGTGTGATGTCCAGTTTCTAGACGGGTGACCAGATTCACTTCAAATGTTGTCAGCCCCTCCTTGACAATTTTTGGAAGAAGTCCTCCGAAAATTGTGAGTTTGGGTCGAAGCGTGTGCCTGTTCTGGCCCGTCAAAGTTCGGAAACCCAACTTCCTGTTTGAAACCTCAGATTTTGGGGTAACTTCCTGTTGCGACTCTCTACTTTATCCTACAGATGGAGCCATTGTATTACTCTTTGATGGGTTTTTGGAAGGGGGTCTCTGTGTGTGTGTGTGTGTGTGTGTGTGTGTGTGTGTTTGTGTTTGTGTTTGAGGGGGGAGGGGAAGAGGAGTTGATTGAGTCTGTGAGAAGCTGCCACAGAGAGGTTACAGTCAGGAGAGCCAAGAGCTGCTTTACACGCGGGATAAAAACTTCAGTTAAGATTTGAGCTGTCACTTGAGAAAGCATCATGCCAAAAACTAAGGAAATCACTGTAGACTTGAAGAAAAGAATTGTCGATGCTCAGGAAGCAGGAGAAGGATATACAAAGTTATCACAGCATTTCCAAGCGTCAAGAACTCAAATGAGAAGCGTCACCGAGAAATTCAAGGAGAGCCACACTGTGCAGAACAAGCCTGGCAGAGGTAGGAAGCCAAAGATTTCAATGACCCTGGAAAGAAAACCAGTGAGAGACCTGTCTAAAAACCCCATAAACGCTGCCAAGACACTAGTGAATGACTAAGTTAAGTCTGAAATTGTAGCCTCAAAGAAGATTACATGAATTCATGTAATCTTACCATATGTCTCCCCTTGACCAAAGCTGAGCGTGGATTGATGCTGTCTTTACAGTTTGGTTTTGATCAGTTAGGAAATTTCACAAGGGGTCAGCTGATTTTTTCGTGTTACTCAGTGTACGGCAACAGGAAAAGTGCATGTCTACATCCACCGGCGTCGAGGTGAACCAGCTGAATATAAGCCACTCAAGTTGACGACAAGTGCATTGAAAAGTAAAAGCTGTTGGCCTTTACCTTTTCTTTGTCAAAGCGCCTGTTCAGCCAGTAGTTAGTAAAGTAATATTTTCAGCGTTGTCCACAGTCTCATGACATGTTTAACAGGAAGCACAGCACGCTGGTTAAGCTCATGGCAAACTGTTACTAACAGCTAAAATGAAAGCTTGTCTGTATGTAGTCTAACTGGTTAGTTTGTCACTAATCTCCAAATTTTGCAAATTGCTATAAACTTCACTCTCTTAAACCAGTAACAGTCTGAGCTGGACTGATAGGGGTCTGTATGGATAAAGATAAAATCCTAATGATACCCATCCCTACAGCTGGTTAGTGGCTTCGCCCTGACTTTAGGCAGATGAGAAATTCACTATTCAAATAAGTTCATTATAAGCCTTGTTTAAGCATAAATGATTTATATATGCACCCAATAACAGAACTTAAAAAAATGCTTTTGCTCAAAGCTCAAAGCTTGTAAAGTCAAGTTAAAACTGAGTTTTATCTCCTTTTGGGAGGGGGTATCTCTCTCTGTGTTTGTGTGGGTGTGTTTGTGTTTGTGTTTGAGGGGGGAGGGGAAGAGGAGTTAATTGAGTCTGTGAGAAGCTGCCACAGGGAGGTTACAGTCAGGAGAGCCAAGAGCTGTCACAGATGATGAGCTCTGAAAAATATTATGACAGAAAATAATTAGCATAAAAGCTTTTATTTTAAATTTTTACATCTCGGAAGTGTGAACTGTTACGCCAGCGTGTACCCTGCGACCTGCGTTGACCCCGCGGTTGCCGGGGTCCCGCGGTCGCCGCTCCCCCGACGGGCACCGGGTGCGAGGGCCCGTTCAACGCTGCTCGCAGCTTTAATTATTATTATTATTATTATTATTATTTTTTTTCTTCTTTTTCCGCCTCTTAGATCGGCTTTTTGAGGGCCTTAACATGCGTGAAAACTTACCAAAATTTGCAGACGCGTCAGGCACGGCGAAAAATTTAATAATTTAGGGGTCTTGAGCATGGGCGTGGTAAAATGCCCTCGGTAGCGCCACCTACATTTGTAAACGGAACAGCCCCTCAAGCCCGTTGCGCCTAAAAATCTGAAAATCTGCACACATATGTAACATCCCATGACGCACCAAAAAGTCTCTTGGAGCCATATTCTAAACCCAACAGAAAGTATTTTTATTTTGACCGGAAGGTGAAAAAATTGTGTGTTTTTGGCCATTTCCAGGGGTCGCTTGAACGCGAACTAGTCCTAGACGCATTATCCAATTGACTTCAAAACTTAATAGTATGTTCTTAAGACATAGACGATGTTAAATTGCGGCAGATTTTGAGTTTTTGTTGAAGGGCGTGGAAGTTATGGCCCCTCAAAGTTCGATTACTCGCCACGAAACAGGAAGTTGCTTTATTTTTGCTATATTTCGGCCATACTTTGTCCAAACTGCATCAAACTTTACAGGATTGTTAATGGTACCTATCTGCACACATCCATATGTCAATATTCATACAATTGTTGTAGCGCCACCTATTTATAGCAGGAAATGACATATTTTATAGTGTGATGTCCAGTTTCTAGACGGGTGACCAGATTCACTTCAAATGTTGTCAGCCCCTCCTTGACAATTTTTGGAAGACTGGCTCCGAAAATTGTGAGTTTGGGTCGAAGCGTGTGCCGGTTCTGGCCCGTCAAAGTTCGGAAACCCAACTTCCTGTTTGAAACCTCAGATTTTGGGGTAACTTCCTGTTGCGACTCTCTACTTTATCCTACAGATGGAGCCATTGTATTACTCTTTGATGGGTTTTTGGAAGGGGGTCTCTGTGTGTGTGTGTCTGTGTGTGTGTGTTTGAGGGGGGAGGGGAAGAGGAGTTGATTGAGTCTGTGAGAAGCTGCCACAGGGAGGTTACAGTCAAGAGAGCCATGAGCTGTCACAGATGATGAGTTCTGAAAAATATTATCACAGAAAATAATTAGCATAAAAGCTTTTATTTTAAATTTGTTGCAACAAATTCAGGTTTCTTACAGCATTTTCCTTATTGAAAACTAAATTCTACCTGAAATGTATCAATAAAAATCTTCTTTTGCAGTTAATGTCACCAGTTTATAGTTTAGTTTTAATAGCATTCCCTGTCACTGATGTGCCTTTAATTATCGGTTCTATCAGGGATCATTTATGTGTTTATCTTACGGGGGTGAGCCACCTCACAGGTTGGTTATATTACCTGTTGACCTCAGCTCAGTGAGCTAAGACAATGTTTAATGCAGTGTTTTTTCTGATATGAAAATGGATATTATTCAGCACATCTAACCTCAGCAGGCCCCTCTTCAGAAACTCATATCTGCAGATGTCAAAGCTGGCTCAAAAAATTAAACTGGCTTCAAATTAATTTTAAGGAATTGTAGGTTATTTTGAATTCATGTAATCTTTCTCCATCACCCTTTCTGTTTCTTTCCATCTCTCTACTCATCTTCTCCCATATGTCTCCCCTTGACCAAAGCTGAGCGTGGATTGATGCTGTCTTTACAGTTTGGTTTTGATCAGTTAGGAAATTTCACACGGGGTCAGCTGATTTTTTCGTGTTACTCAGTGTACGGCGACAGGAAAAGTGCACTAGGTCCACGGGCGTCGAGGTGAACCAGCTGAATATAAGCCACTCAAGTTGACGACAAGTGCATTGAAAAGTAAAAGCTGCTGGCCTTTACCTTTTCTTTGTCAAAGCGCCTGTTCGGCAAGTAGTTAGTAAAGTAATATTTTCAGCCTTGTCCACAGTCTCATGACATGTTTAACAGGAAGCACAGCACGCTGGTTAAGCTCATGGCAAACTGTTACTAACAGCTAAAATGAAAGCTTGTCTGTATGTAGTCTAACTGGTTAGTTTGTCACTAAACTCCAAATTTTGCAAATTGCTATAAACTTCACTCTCTTAAACCAGTAACAGTCTGAGCTGGACTGATAGGGGTCTGTATGGATAAAGATAAAATCCTAATGATACCCATCCCTACAGCTGGTTAGTGGCTTCGCCCTGACTTTAGGCAGATGAGATATTCACTGTTCAAATAACTTCATTATAAGCCTTGTTTAAGCATAAATGATTTATATATGCACCCAATAACAGAACTTAAAAAAAATGCTTTTGCTCAAAGCTCAAAGCTTGTAAACTCAAGTTAAAACTGAGTTTTATCTCCTTTTGGGAGGGGGTATCTGTGTGTGTGTGTGTGTGTGTGTGTGTGTGTGTGTGTTTGTGTTTGTGTTTGAGGGGGGAGGGGAAGAGGAGTTGATTGAGTCTGTGAGAAGCTGCCACAGGGAGGTTACAGTCAAGAGAGCCAAGAGCTGTCACAGATGATGAGCTCTGAAAAATATTATCACAGAAAATAATTAGCGTAAAAGCTTTTATTTAAAATTTTTACATCTCGGAAGTGTGAACTGTTACGCCAGCGTGTGCCCTGCGACCTGCGTTGACCCCGCGGTTGCCGGGGTCCCGCGGTCGCCGCTCCCCCGACGGGCGCCGGGTGCGAGGGCCCGTTCAACGCTGCTCGCAGCTTTAATTAGGGCCCGAGCAACGAGTTGCGTGGGCCCAACGGGGCCATGCAACGAGTTGCAAGGACCCTCTTGTTTTCGTTCGGTTTATTATTATTATTATTATTATTATTTTTTTTCTTCTTTTTCCGCCTCTTTGATCGCCTTTTTGAGGGCCTTAACATGCGTCAAAACTCCTGAAAATTTGCAGACGCGTCAGGCACGGCGAAAAATTTAAGAATTTAGGGGTCTTGAGCATGGGTGTGGCAAAATGGCCTCGGTAGCGCCACCTACATTTTTAACGGAACAGCCCCTCAAGCCCGTTGCGCCTAAAAATCTGAAAATCTGCACACATATGTAACATCCCATGACGCACCAAAAAGTCTCTTGGAGCCATATTCTAAACCCAACAGAAAGTATTTTTATTTTGACCGGAAGGTGAAAAAATTGTGTGTTTTTGGCCATTTCCAGGGGTCGCTTGAACGCGAACTAGTCCTAGACGCATTATCCGATTGACTTCAAAATTTGATAATTTGTTCTTAAGACATAGACGAAGTTAAATTGCAAAAGTTTCGGACTTTTCATTGAAGGGCGTGGAAGTTATGGCCCCTCAAAGTTCGATCACTCGCCACAAAACAGGAAGTTGCTTTAAATTTGCTATATTTCGGCCATACTTTGTCCAAACTGCATCAAACTTTACAGGATTGTTAATGGTACCTATCTGCACACATCCATATGTCAATATTCATACAATTGTTGTAGCACCACCTATTTATAGCAGGAAATGACATATTTTATAGTGTGATGTCCAGTTTCTAGACGGGTGACCAGATTCACTTCAAATGTTGTCAGGACAGACTTAAGGATTTTTGGAAGACTGGCTCCGAAAATTGTGAGTTTGGGTCGAAGCGTGTGCCGGTTCTGGCCCGTCAAAGTTCGGAAACCCAACTTCCTGTTTGAAACCTCAGATTTTGGGGTAACTTCCTGTTGCGACTCTCTACTTTATCCTACAGATGGAGCCATTGTATTACTCTTTGATGGGTTTTTGGAAGGGGGTCTCTGTGTGTGTGTGTCTGTGTGTGTCTGAGGGGGGAGGGGAAGAGGAGTTGATTGTGTCTGTGAGAAGCTGCCACAGGGAGGTTACAGTCAATAGAGCCATGATCTGTCACAGATGATGAGCTCTGAATAATATTATCACAGAAAATAATTAGCATAAAAGCTTTTATTTAAAATTTTTACATCTGGGAAGTGTGAACTGTTACGCCAGCGTGTGCCCTGCGACCTGCGTTGACCCCGCGGTTGCCGGGGTCCCGCGGTCGCCGCTCCCCCGACGGACGCCGGGTGCGAGGGCCCGTTCAACGCTGCTCGCAGCTTTAATTATTATTATTATTATTATTATTATTTTTTTTCTTCTTTTTCCGCCTCTTAGATCGGCTTTTTGAGGGCCTTAACATGCGTGAAAACTTACCAAAATTTGCAGACGCGTCAGGCACGGCGAAAAATTTAATAATTTAGGGGTCTTGAGCATGGGTGTGGTAAAATGGCCTCGGTAGCGCCACCTACATTTTTAAACGGAACAGCCCCTCAAGCCCGTTGCGCCTAAAAATCTGAAAATCTGCACACATATGTAACATCCCATGACGCACCAAAAAGTCTCTTGGAGCCATATTCTAAACCCAACAGAAAGTATTTTTATTTTGACCGGAAGGTGAAAAAATTGTGTGTTTTTGGCCATTTCCAGGGGTCGCTTGAACGCGAACTAGTCCTAGACGCATTATCCGATTGACTTCAAAACTTAATAGTATGTTCTTAAGACATAGACGATGTTAAATTGCGGCAGATTTTGAGTTTTTGTTGAAGGGCGTGGAAGTTATGGCCCCTCAAAGTTCGATTACTCGCCACGAAACAGGAAGTTGCTTTATTTTTGCTATATTTCGGCCATACTTTGTCCAAACTGCATCAAACTTTACAGGATTGTTAATGGTACCTATCTGCACACATCCATATGTCAATATTCATACAATTGTTGTAGCGCCACCTATTTATAGCAGGAAATGACATATTTTATAGTGTGATGTCCAGTTTCTAGACGGGTGACCAGATTCACTTCAAATGTTGTCAGCCCCTCCTTGAGGAATTTTTTGGAAGACTGGCTCCGAAAATTGTGAGTTTTGGTCGAAGCGTGTGCCGGTTCTGGCCCGTCAAAGTTCGGAAACCCAACTTCCTGTTTGAAACCTCAGATTTTGGGGTAACTTCCTGTTGCGACTCTCTACTTTATCCTATAGATGGAGCCATTGTATTACTCTTTGATGGGTTTTTGGAAGGGGGTCTCTGTGTGTGTGTGTCTGTGTGTGTGTGTGTGTGTGTGTGTGTGTGTGTGTTTGTGTTTGTGTTTGTGTTTGAGGGGGGAGGGGAAGAAGAGTTGATTGAGTCTGTGAGAAGCTGCCACAGAGAGGTTACAGTCAGGAGAGCCAAGAGCTGCTTTACACGCGGTATAAAAACTTCAGTTAAGATTTGAGCTGTCACTTGAGAAAGCATCATGCCAAAAACTAAGGAAATCACTGTAGACTTGAAGAATTGTCGATGCTTAGGAAGCAGGAGAAGGATATACAAAGTTATAACAGCATTTCCAAGCGTCAAGAACTCAAATGAGAAGCGTCACCGAGAAATTCAAGGAGAGCCACACTGTGCAGAACAAGCCTGGCAGAGGTAGGAAGCCAAAGATTTCAATGACCCTGGAAAGAAAACCAGTTAGAGACCTGTCTAAAGAACCCATAAACGCTGCCAAGACACTAGTGAATGACTTAGTTAAGTCTGAAATTGTAGTCTCAAAGAAGATTACATGAATTCATGTAATCTTACCATATGTCTCCCCTTGACCAAAGCTGAGCGTGGATTGATGCTGTCTTTACAGTTTGGTTTTGATCAGTTAGGAAATTTCACACGGGGTCAGCTGATTTTTTCGTGTTACTCAGTGTACGGCGACAGGAAAAGTTCACTAGGTCCTCCAGCGTCGAGGTGAACCAGCTGAATATAAGCCACTCAAGTTGACGACAAGTGCATTGAAAAGTAAAAGCTGCTGGCCTTTACCTTTTCTTTGTCAAAGCGCCTGTTTGGCCAGTAGTTAGTAAAGTAATATTTTCAGCGTTGTCCACAGTCTCATGACATGTTTAACAGGAAGCACAGCACGCTGGTTAAGCTCATGGCAAACTGTTACTAACAGCTAAAATGAAAGCTTGTCTGTATGTAGTCTAACTGGTTAGTTTGTCACTAATCTCCAAATTTTGCAAATTGCTATAAACTTCACTCTCTTAAACCAGTAACAGTCTGAGCTGGACTGATAGGGGTCTGTATGGATAAAGATAAAATCCTAATGATACCCATCCCTACAGCTGGTTAGTGGCTTCGCCCTGACTTTAGGCAGATGAGATATTCACTGTTCAAATAACTTCATTATAAGCCTTGTTTAAGCATAAATGATTTATATATGCACCCAATAACAGAACTTAAAAAAATGCTTTTGCTCAAAGCTCAAAGCTTGTAAACTCAAGTTAAAACTGAGTTTTATCTCCTTTTGGGAGGGGGTATCTCTCTCTGTGTTTGTGTGTGTGTGTGTGTGTGTGTTTGTGTTTGTGTTTGAGGGGGGAGGGGAAGAGGAGTTGATTGAGTCTGTGAGAAGCTGCCACAGAGAGGTTACAGTCAAGAGAGCCAAGAGCTGTCACAGATGATGAGCTCTGAAAAATATTATCACAGAAAATAATTAGCGTAAAAGCTTTTATTTAAAATTTTTACATCTGGGAAGTGTGAACTGTTACGCCAGCGTGTGCCCTGCGACCTGCGTTGACCCCGCGGTTGCCGGGGTCCCGCGGTCGCCGCTCCCCCGACGGGCGCCGGGTGCGAGGGCCCGTTCAACGCTGCTCGCAGCTTTAATTATTATTATTATTATTTTTTTTCTTCTTTTTCCGCCTCTTTGATCGCCTTTTTGAGGGCCTTAAAATGCGTCAAAACTCCTGAAAATTTGCAGACGCGTCAGGCACGGCGAAAAATTTAAGAATTTAGGGGTCTTGAGCATGGGTGTGGCAAAATGGCCTCGGTAGCGCCACCTACATTTTTAACGGAACAGCCCCTCAAGCCCGTTGCGCCTAAAAATCTGAAAATCTGCACACATATGTAACATCCCATGACGCACCAAAAAGTCTCTTGGAGCCATATTCTAAACCCAACAGAAAGTATTTTTATTTTGACCGGAAGGTGAAAAAATTGTGTGTTTTTGGCCATTTCCAGGGGTCGCTTGAACGCGAACTAGTCCTAGACGCATTATCCCATTGACTTCAAAACTTAATAGTATGTTCTTAAGACATAGACGATGTTAAATTGCGGCAGATTTTGAGTTTTTGTTGAAGGGCGTGGAAGTTATGGCCCCTCAAAGTTCGATTACTCGCCACGAAACAGGAAGTTGCTTTATTTTTGCTATATTTCGGCCATACTTTGTCCAAACTGCATCAAACTTTACAGGATTGTTAATGGTACCTATCTGCACACATCCATATGTCAATATTCATACAATTGTTGTAGCGCCACCTATTTATAGCAGGAAATGACATATTTTATAGTGTGATGTCCAGTTTCTAGACGGGTGACCAGATTCACTTCAAATGTTGTCAGCCCCTCCTTGAGAATTTTTGGAAGACTGGCTCCGAAAATTGTGAGTTTGGGTCGAAGCGTGTGCCGGTTCTGGCCCGTCAAAGTTCGGAAACCCAACTTCCTGTTTGAAACCTCAGATTTTGGGGTAACTTCCTGTTGCGACTCTCTACTTTATCCTACAGATGGAGCCATTGTATTACTCTTTGATGGGTTTTTGGAAGGGGGTCTCTGTGTGTGTGTGTCTGTGTGTGTGTGTTTGAGGGGGGAGGGGAAGAGGAGTTGATTGAGTCTGTGAGAAGCTGCCACAGGGAGGTTACAGTCAGGAGAGCCAAGAGCTGTCACAGATGATGAGCTCTGAAAAATATTATCACAGAAAATAATTAGCATAAAAGCTTTTATTTTAAATTTGTTGCAACAAATTCAGGTTTCTTACAGCATTTTCCTTATTGAAAACTAAATTCTACCTGAAATGTATCAATAAAAATCTTCTTTTGCAGTTAATGTCACCAGTTTATAGTTTAGTTTTAATAGCATTCCCTGTCACTGATGTGCCTTTAATTATCGGTTCTATCAGGGATCATTTATGTGTTTATCTTACGGGGGTGAGCCACCTCACAGGTTGGTTATATTACCTGTTGACCTCAGCTCAGTGAGCTAAGACAATGTTTAATGCAGTGTTTTTTCTGATATGAAAATGGATATTATTCAGCACATCTAACCTCAGCAGGCCCCTCTTCAGAAACTCATATCTGCAGATGTCAAAGCTGGCTCAAAAAATTAAACTGGCTTCAAATTAATTTGAAGGAATTGTAGGTTATTTTGAATTCATGTAATCTTACCATATGTCTCCCCTTGACCAAAGTCTTTACAGTTTGGTTTTGATCAGTTAGGAAATTTCACAAGGGGTCGGCTGATATTTTCATGTTACACAGTGTACGGCGACAGGAAAAGTGCACGTCTACATCCACCGGCGTCGAGGTGAACCAGCTGAATATAAGCCACTCAAGTTGACGACAAGTGCATTGAAAAGTAAAAGCTGCTGGCCTTTACCTTTTCTTTGTAAAAGCGCCTGTTCGGCCAGTAGTTAGTAAAGTAATATTTTCAGCATTGTCCACAGTCTCATGACATGTTTAACACGAAGCACAGCACGCTGGTTAAGCTCATGGCAAACTGTTACTAACAGCTAAAATGAAAGCTTGTCTGTATGTGGTCTAACTGGTTAGTTTGTCACTAATCTCCAAATTTTGCAAATTGCTATAAACTTCACTCTCTTAAACCAGTAACAGTCTGAGCTGGACTGATAGGGGTCTGTATGGATAAAGATAAAATCCTAATGATACCCATCCCTACAGCTGGTTAGTGGCTTCGCCCTGACTTTAGGCAGATGAGATATTCACTGTTCAAATAACTTCATTATAAGCCTTGTTTAAGCATAAATGATTTATATATGCACCCAATAACAGAACTTAAAAAAAATGCTTTTGCTCAAAGCTCAAAGCTTGTAAACTCAAGTTAAAACTGAGTTTTATCTCCTTTTGGGAGGGGGTATCTGTGTGTGTGTGTGTGTTTGTGTTTGTGTTTGAGGGGGGAGGGGAAGAGGAGTTGATTGAGTCTGTGAGAAGCTGCCACAGAGAGGTTACAGTCAGGAGAGCCAAGAGCTGTCACAGATGATGAGCTCTGAAAAATATTATCACAGAAAATAATTAGCATAAAAGCTTTTATTTAAAATTTTTACATCTCGGAAGTGTGAACTGTTACGCCAGCGTGTGCCCTGCGACCTGTGTCGACCCCGCGGTTGCCGGGGTCCCGCGGTCGCTGCTCCCCCGACGGGCGCCGGGTGCGAGGGCCCGTTCAACGCTGCTCGCAGCTTTAATTTGGTTTTGGTTTTATAGACACTGTTTGAAATGTTTTACAGTAATACTTGATTTTTGATACCAAGCAGACCTGCTGGAAACAACACTTGAAATACAGTATCAAAAAAAACTAGTGGTTGCATGGTTTAACTGTTTGAAGTGATGCATCAACAGCTGATTTATCTTCTTTAACATAAATCAACAGATCAGTTGAAGGCTTTTTTTATCCGTTAGGTCCTGAGACAGGTGAGGATGTGTGGCAATTGAAACTCAGTCTAAAGATTTTCTCTCACGTCGATGAGCTCCTCTATCCGCACCAGCACGCTCTCGATCATGTCGAATGTATGCAGGGCTGAGTGCAGAGCCTGAGAGGACACATAAAAATTCCAGTCAAGTCAATTCCACACAAACACTATTTGGTTGTCATATGGAAGTGAGACAATGGCTGACCTGAATCTGTGACTCTGATGTCATGTTAGGCAGCTTCTCGTCACCAACAGACACAGAAAGCATTGACCCCTCTGTGGAAAACAAAACATTTGTCACCTCTGCATTAGGGTGGATGGTGGTGTGTGTTGTATGTTTAGTACAGGCGGATTGGAAAAAAATGACTATCACAAGGTTGTGTTTTGTTAGGCCTGGGTATGCAGTCAGACCGAGCAGAGAATGAAACCATCTTAACTATGAAATATGGAGTGTTAATATTTTTCTCAGTTTAAGTTCTGAAGTGTTGGTCTGACCTTTGGCCTTGCTCTTCTTGGCCTCCATGGTGTTGAGCAGCTCCCTCTCGTAGTGAGCTCTTGACATGTTCACGCCGACACGCAGAGGCTTCATGAATGTATCCTCTATCTTATACAGCTCTGTCCAGATCCCTGTCTGCAAGATGAGAACAGCGATGTGATGAGTGGAGTAAAGATGAGGCTGGCTGTAACTGGCCTCACCGACCTGGTACAGATTCACTCTGGGATTCAGAAACTCTCGGGTTAATAGAGGTGAGTTTTCAAATGTCATTGTCCATGTTTGGAGCAGCACTGGAGAAATTTCATTCACCTCAATCTTGGACTGATTATGAGACAATGGGCCCCTGGGCACAGACATGTAAAAGCCCCCACTCCTCGCTACATTACCAAACAACAAGATTGATAGATAGAAAGAGACTGTGGTTATTTTAGTGTCATTTTGCATCTGTTTTCAGTAGATTTCAGTCTATTTTCACATGTTTTGCATTTTACATCCCTTGTACATGTCGCTTCTTTAGTCATTTTGTTTTCTGTTGACATAGTTTTGTGGCTATTTTTTACATGCGTCTCTTTGCATTCATTTGATTGTCTTTCAAACAAGAAATGTTAACAGTCACTTCATACAGAGGCTCTGGTCCAGGACCCCTAACCCTTATCTGGCCCCTGAGTCTGTCTCTAGTACACCTGCTCAGTAAACCATCCGTCCACGACCTAAAGATCTTATAAAACAACCATTGACAGCATGTTGAGTCATTGTTTGGCTCAAGTGTGAAACAGATCAACACACCTACACTGCTGTTATACTCACCTGGTTCTCTGTCACTTTGTCTCTGATGACCAGGTAACGCAGCAGGTTCAGAGACTCCATAACTCTGAGGAAAACAACACAGAGAGAGAAGCATGACCGTTAATCCTGAAACTTGGTCGACTTACTCGCATACTATTATTTCCAGAACATTAAACTAGAGCTATAACAATAAATCGGCCAACACTAGCTTTTTGTGTGTGCAGACATGCCAGACTAGGTTTGAGGTAAATTTGAAACAGAGTCAACATTACATAGTTTTTCCCCCAGAGAGCACTGATAACTGTAAAATGTCCCGCTCAGTGTGTATGATGGTCATAATGCTTTAAAAAAGACAAATCTAGAGGATTGTATCAATTTATGTGTTTGTTAGGAAAATTACTACTCGCCAATATTAGAAATGTCCATTTTAAAAGGATTGTTTCCATTTTACTTCATGAAAAGATGACCTGTATGCATGGTAATCAATGGCCTATAATTAAGTAATGTGTCATTCACTGTTTTAAGTGCAACACAAGGTTGAAAACAATCATCCATTTCTTGGAAAAAAAATGTTTCATTCAAAAATAAAACACTTTTTAAAATCCTAGGCTTTTAGACCAGTGTCCTTCTGAGGCACAGCCATCACTTTAGCTGTATTCATTGAAACATATTTCACATCATATGTCAGTGATTAAATCAATCAACAAACATCTTTTAATTTTTTTAAATCTTGCAGCACAGAGGAAGAAGCTCACTCTGGCTTTGTCATTTTCCTTTGACAGTATAATGTGTTTGCTTCTTGCTTATTGACCCTGCCTCTCATCCAGTGCATACTGGGACAGGCTCCAGGTCGCTGTGCAGGATAAGCAGTTGAGAGAACAGATGAATGGAGTGTTATATGGAGTGTTAGAGTATGTGTGTGCTGACCTGTCCAGGTACTGCAGGAGGTCGGTCTCCGGACCGTCTGGGAGAATGAGAACCTTGCGCAGCAGAGGGAGCAGGTGAACCCCCTCAAACCAGGTGTTACTGTTACCTGGCTGAGGACAGACAGACAGAGACAAAGACAGATTTTACTTGGCCTTATAAACCACACTGCCTCTCAGCTCTTAGTTACTGCACCAAAACCTGTGAAAATGACAACAAAGCTAACAGCCAACATTCAGTTTAAAGCAGCAACTCACCTGCAGGGCAACGTCTATCTGATTCTTGATGTTTTTGATGACGTAGCCCTCGACTCCTGAGTGATTACTGGTGGTCAGCATGTACCTGTAACAAGATGACATGATAAAAGTCATTACATTCAGGGGTGGGACAGAGAGAGATGTTTCTGATGAGTTCAAGGAGGAAAGGTGGAAGCTTACCGGAAAAAATTGTACTTGGCTTCAGTGTTAAATTTATCAATGCTCTGCTGGAACACCTTCAGACCTCTAGTCCTCTGTTAACAAAGAAGAAATAAGAAAATATATCTAATTTTAAAGAGAATAATACATTTAAATGAAATGCATGCATGGTAATTTCAAAGCTACAGTCAATGAGTCCATTATCTATGGTATTACAATTACACCTACATAAATGCACTTTGTAAAACACATTTTGTACATAGTAACATTTATCCACAAATGTTAAGACTTACCAAATCATGCCTTGGACACATTGTCATAACCTTCACTAAGTTCTGAAAATAAACACTGAAATTAATAAGTGAGTGTGATACAAACAGTGCCAGTAAAACAGCACCACACCACAAGAAGTAGCAGCACAGCAGAGTAAAAACTGAACCAAACTGTGTTCACCTGAGGGACTGTGAGGAAGGTTTTGATCTCCAACAGATCTGCAGGAAGGCTGCAGTCTGGTACCCGCACAAGACTCTTCTCATAAAGCTCCTGAGTGATGGGAAACACACATCAATCAGACAAAAGGCTCCAGCACTGATAGAAGTTGAGCTGAATCAGACAAACTGAGCCTAAAATGGCCACTGTACAGAGGATGAACTCTGTACAGTGGCCATATATATATATATATATATATATATATATAAAAACAAGGCTCTCCCTCTTTTCATCCATCCATTGAATTTTACTGATGTTTAGTGAGCATTACAGCCTTGCTGTCTTTCTGGTAAACTTTCAAACCTACTGACTTTCATTCTGAATATTTGTGTCTTCCTGAATATCCAGAATGATGCAACAATAAAAAATCTTTAATTCTGTGTTTCAGGTTGACTCACCAGTCCTTTCTGAATCCTTGTCTCCTCCATTCTGACAAAAAGAAATTGAAAATAGATTATTGTGTGTATCTCAAACACACAAGATCCAACTTCAAACATTAACATCTGTATTTATTCAGTTTGGCAGTTATACTTATTATTCTACATACGCAGGCATGTTGTAAATTGTTCATTTAAAATCGGAGATATATGGTGTGTGAGGAGTGGTTAAATAGCGGTTTTTAAACGGGAGATTTCAATGTGTAACGGAAACTTAATTTAGGAAAAAGTGCTCTTTTTTCTTGTGACCCTACCATATATTTTAGCTGACATACCATGAAATATACTGTGTCCTTTTAGATATCTTAATTTGAGAACAAATGCAGTGTGTGATACATTGTGGTATTACTTGTGTCATTTATGTCAAATCCAACTGCAGTCAGACGGTGAACAGCTGCAACAGCACAGTACAGAAATATTGTAATATTATTCCATACAGTGCATTCACCTGGACAACAGGAGGCAGACGTGCTCCATGTTACACCGTAGACAGAACACAGGACTGGAAAGAAACAGAGGGAGTTGGGATGTAACAATCCACCATTCAGACTCTATGAGCCGTCATCATAGAAACTCATTCTATAGATTATAGAAGTTCTCTACGATCATAGATATCATTTCTATATTACCTGAAAACACTAGGGAATGTATCCGCAGCCAGGTGGTGGACGAACACCAGGTGAGCCAGGCTGGCCAGAGACTCTTTAGGATAACGCACCTCCTCCTCCAGAAAGCCTGGAACCTGTTTTCTCTTCAGCAGAGGCTGGTACACGAGACTGGAGAGGGACTCTCCGATAGCACTGAGGGTATTCTGCGGAAAACACAAACGATCCATCGCAACATTTATCCTAAAGGTTACAGGACATCTGCTCTTTACTTCATAATGTTTAAAGATAACATACCAGAATCTCTGTGGCAAAATCCCTGAGGGGAGACACAGCCAGAGTGTCAGGATCTTTGAGCTGTACCTCCAACAAAGGGTGACTCAGAGTCTTCATGCAGCTGCAGAGCAGAAAAAGACACTGTGTCAACCTGGACTCCATTACTGAAACATCTGAAACATGAAACATTTCTCACTCACAACTTCAGCAGCTCTGTCCTCAGTTCATCCTCTTTATCAGTGTCCAGTCCACTCTGCATCTTGTTTGTGTTCTCGCTCAGCTCCTCCCCATTCGGGCGGTTTTGCCTGACCTCGAGGACGAAAGGTCTGACGAAGGCTATCAGGTCCGTGCAGCAGCGGCAAAGCGAGAAGACGTCATCCTCCTCTTGCTCCTTGGTGTGAGGTAGAGGCAGTTTGGCCACCTGGTCCAGCACTGAGGCCAGGGTCATGCCCAAGGACGAGGCCTTACGGCTGCCCAGACACAGCAGCACTGAGAGGAAGAGACAGGAGAGTGGAAGAGGAGGTGAGACAATGAAAGTTGAGTATATTGGAGTGCATATTTAAAGAAATATTCCCCACCTTTCTGTAGAGGGTTCAACAGCAGATGGAGACTTTCTGCTATGGTGTCAGGATCATCGTGCTCCAGCTGCTCCAACAGGCCAATCAGCAGCTCCTTGGGCCTACAAGTCTGGAAAACCAGAGTTCACCCTTATAAGGACAATTCAATCCCAACACCCTGTCTACTCTGTTAGATTTGACAATGGTTTAGCTTTGATTATAAACTGTATTTTGGATGCCACTGGACCACTATCAGTGCTGTGATACTGTGAAGCAGGTCAGCAGACCTTGAGCAGGTGGTTGAAAATGGCCAGGCATTGAGGAAGGTTCTTGTCTTCTTTCTTGAGCAAAACCTGAATCAGGGGAGGCAGCAGATTCCAACCCATACATCTGACTATATCCTACAGAGAGAGGGATAAGGGAGCGTTATGTAGAGCAACATGCTACATATTTATAACCGAGTGCGTGTGCTGAAAGGGTCAGCTTTGAGCAATGTACCTGATTCTTTTCATCCAGGATAATACTGAGGACCTGTGCACTGTTTCCCTCCTCAATGCAGGTCCGCCCAGCAATCGTGAAGACGTCATGGTCCTCAGCGGTGTAGCTGTCATCAGGGAGCGCTTGCTGCGTAAGAGACAAATGAAAGGGTTTAAAATAGGAGAAAAGACGGACGTGACATTGAGGTAATTTAGTAATAAAAGAATTCTGATCGATGTGTTGATCTACAGAAAATAAATACTAAACAATCATTTGAATCACATTCCTCACTGTCAATTTAGTAACTGTTCTGAAGCTACGAAAGGGAAAAAAGAAAGTAATTAAACTCCAAAACATTTAATAATAATTCCATTTATTATATATCTCTAAACCTCCCTCAAAGGAATTAAAAATAGACAGTATAATTCACTTATGACTGGAATATTTTACTTCTACATGAACGGAGCAGGCCGAAGGCTGTGTGTTAAAACAGGACTGTACACAGCTACTAAAGATGTACCACTATTGCTCACTGTATGATTGTACTCAGATTACTTGTACCACTTGAATGAACCGACTCCAGTGATTGTGTTTACATGTTTATAGAGAACCTTGGAAAGATGGAGGAACGTGAAGGCTATTGATGAGTGGATAGGTGGATGGATGAGGTGTAGTGGACTCACACATCTCTGGACCACATCACTGAGCTGCTCCAGAGCCATCCCTGCTGTCTTCAGGTGAGGTTTGTCTTCACACAGCAATCCTCCAAAACAAACAGGACACTTCATGTCAAAACAAATTATATACCACACGACCTGCTATTCAAACAGCTTCTTGTTCAACTCAACTATTGTCTAATCCCACAACTAACTGACTTTATCTGACCTGAACCATCATTAACATATACGGACATGTGGGTTATGTTAGGGTTAAGGTCGATGAGCCTGTGTAGGATGGACAGGTAAACAGAGAGGAGCTGAATGAATGCTAGTCTCAGAATTAGCTTAGCCGTTAGAGAGAATAAAGCTTTTCTTGCTATCAGTGTTAGCTAAACACAGTCACCAATTGTAACCACTGTTGGCAGAGACAATGATATTAAAGAGGACAACATTAAGATAAATAATCACCGAAGCAACATGTCCCAAACAAACAGCCCGGCGAAAACTAACACGCTGCCTGACAGGAGTGCTAGCGGTTGGATAGGATTGTCCGCTCGCGCTTGCCGTAGAGGTAAATACGTCAACGGTCAAAGTTCAAAACGTAGAAAACAGAAACAGCATGGAGACGGAGGAGAGGAGAAGGAGCGGAGCCTCCTCTAAAACCTCTAAAAAAGGTAAGTTTTCACCACAGAATTTTCTCTGTCATGGTAATATTAGGCTTTCTTAACATGTTTACTGCGCAGCAAGCCTCCGAAAGAAGACAAAACAGCATTCATGCTAACGTTACATATACTTTAATGTAGTTGCTCATTCACTGGTAAGAAATGGCAGTGCATCTTTCCCACACCATAGTGACTTATTTTCAGTGGGAAAACACTTCACAATTATCCTGTTAGCATTTTAATCGTGTTGTTTGTTTATTCTGTTTTTGTTTTGTTTTTTGTGGCAGGTGGAAAACGTGTCAAAGCACTGACCGCTGAGGAGGAAGCAAGAAGGTGTGAAAGGGAATATTTTTTATCGGAAGCTGATTCAAACTAATGCACTATTCGATACAATACTTAAAACTCCAGTGTGGTTGAAGAATATTCAATTAATGATCAGTCCTCTCGAGATAATTGTAGTAATACTTGTCAACAGGTAAATATAAGAACAACACCAACACTTTCTCAAGTGTTTGTACTGTATGTTGTTGTCAGGAGAGAACTGGTGAAGGAGAAGCTGAGGGAGAAGCTGGAGCTGGAGAGAAGAGCTCTGCAGATAGTGGAGCGTCTCCTGGAGGACAGCGTGACTGAAGACTTCCTGACTGACTGCGTATGTATCATCTGAGTTCAGTTTTGTCTGTGGGAAAGGGGATCAGGATAAGCCTGCATCTGTCAGACACTGCACAAGCTCTGTGACCAGTTTGAGTCTCTTTACAGCCTGAAGAGTGATGTCTCTCATCCTGGAATAAAATTTAGAGTTAAAAGTGAAATTTACTCCTGGTAGTCTCTTTCACTATTGGGTGACGTGCTATGCCCCCAGTTACAGAGTGTTACAGAATGCTATTCATTCCCACATTTTATTTTTTTCTGCCTCCACAGTTGTTACATTTTTGAGGTTCATCTTCAAAGTGACACAGTTGTTGTGTTCAGCGTGTTTTTAGCCTCCTTTTCTTAACAGGCTAAATTCATCACTCCAGCTAATTACAAAGATGCTATCGAGGAGAGATCCATTGCTAAACTGTGCGGTTATCCCATATGTCCGAATAAACTGGGCAAGGTAAGACCCTCCGTATCAGTCTTTATAACTCTTTGTGTGAAGTAGATATCATCATGATTCACACTTTTAATGCAATTTATCAAGACTCAGTTCTGCTGTTCACTTTATAGATCCCAAATCAACAGTTTAAAATTTCTACTAAGACCAATAAAGTGTACGACATTACAGAGCGCAAGGTAAGTGTTGCTACATGTGTTTTAAAATATATATACATGTAAATACCTGAGGTAACGCTCAAAATTCTAACAATTCTTTTTCTCCTTTTTCTTTTATGTTCAGTGTTTTTGCAGTAATTTCTGCTACAAAGCCTCCAAAGAGTTTGAGCTCCAGATATCAAAGACGCCTCTTTGGCTCAGGCAGCATGAGAGGTACACTGCTCCCTGTCTCTTTCCTGAACCACAACTATGAACTGATTGTTGAATATAATCATTTTCTACATAATAAGGTCATGTGTTCACTTCCCTTATCACTGACAGCCCTCCAGAAATTAAACTGATGAAGAAAGGAGATGGGTATGTAATACTAAGATTGTTCTAGAGCTGATTCATGTTATAGAGACTTTATAAGAGATTTACTAATTCTGCCTTACATGTGTGTGTTCAGAGGGAGCTCTGGTGAGGAGGTGATGCTGGCAGAGAGGCGTCTCCAGGAGGAGGACATCGAGAACCCGCTGCAGCCTGAGGACCTTCACAACTCTCAAGAGCAGCATCATGCCGCAGGCGACCTCGGCCACAGCGACAGCAGCGACTTGGAACAAGAGCAAGACTTTGTCTCCAGCGTGGTCTCCCAGCGGCAGGGACCCAGGGTGCACTGGGGTGACCTGCCTAAACGCACAGATGAAGACAAGAAAGGAAAGCGAGGGAAGACAGAGAAAAAGAAAAAGAGTGGAGAGGGAGATGAAGAGGAGATCAAGCAAATTCAGGATGCAGAGAGGGAGGGAAAAATGAGAGAAGATGGGGAAAGAAAAGAAACACATGCACCTAAAACAGAAGTTAGAACTGATGCTGAAAGGTTGCACATAATAAACACTGACCTGGTACTGCCAGAGGAGGAAGACCTGTCTGAGAAACCCAGTGTGGAGGAGGCTGCAGCAAAGATGAATTTGTGCAGTTTGTCTGAGACGGTCACTCACACTGTTTCACCTTCGCAGCCAGAACACACCACACCACTCACCTCTCCTCCACTTACTGACTCAAACCCCCCAACAGAAAGCAAACACGTCTCCTCTTCAACACTAACCACCACTGATCAGAACAACCACAACACAACAACACCCTCCCAGCCAGAACTCAACATCACCCAGGTGGGTATGAGCAAGAAAGGGGCAGCAGGGCTACGAGATCTACTCAAGAACTGCACCGCCACTGCACCCACACCCGACTCCATCCGGCTGAATCTCCTCGAGTGCTTGAAAAGAACATTGAAGGAGTGGAGCACTGACGAGACCTTAAAGTTCCTGTACGGTGATGACCATTCACTAGGCTCTCCATTTGCTGATGTGAAAGAAGAAGAGGAGGAGGAGGACAAAGAGGAGGAGCTGGATGAAGATGACCTTGAGGATGAGGTGACAGCGGAGGATGGTAGGGGGGCTGACACTGGGATGCTGAAGAGACCGTCAGCTGCAGTTCCAGATTATAAAACGCTGAGGGATGAGACCCAGCAGATGGAGCTCAGAGTCAGAGAGTTTTATAAAGGGACATGGATTCTGCCTGAGGAAGTGGAGGCGCCGAGTGGAAACAAGGTAGTAAGAGTCAGTGGCCACATGGAGGCAGTATATTGAAAACATAATGTGTAAACTAATGTGATTGGTGTAGTGCTGTGTTTATGCACTGAGGTTTGCTCTCCAACACTCGTGCATCTTGTTTTTTCTCCCACCAGGTGACAGCCCAGGACCAGGGCAAGAAGGACCCTGTTCTGCCGCTCGTGGACTCTAATGCTCAGCACCTCATCCAGAAACGAATCACAGTGGAGAAGCTCACCAGTTGGTGTGTATTTGTTGTTATGTGTGTGTCTCTTTCACCTATGTGTATTAATTGCATTTCTTTCCTCATGCTTTCTGAGGTTTTAGTATGTGGGCACCTATGTGCGCGTACATCTAAAAAACCCTAGTAATTCATGGTTCTGCAACTCCAGGAATACCAGGCTCAGACATGTCACAGTTTGTTATTATTATTATTATTATTATTATTATATACTCTTCATCTTTTGAGGCACCTTCAGGACTATGTATCGGTTAAATAACTACTGCCTGAATTCATGCTCAGTATTTATTATATCTCTCTTAAATCCCCCTAATAGCACAGATGTATTGACTTGTCTCTGTGTTGTGCAGTCTCAGAAACATTGTTGGTCCACTGCGTCTCACCATGAATGACATCTCCACTGACCTGAACAGGCTGGTCAGAACATTCAGGTCAGTCCAGCACACAACAACTCCCACACACCCTCCTCTCTGTCTTATAGTTTTTGCATGCTGATGAATTTTCAGCATCTCAAGAGGACAAAAAACACAGTGCTGATGGGGTGTTAAGGTTCACAACAACTCATTTCAACATTTAAAAACCATTAAGTGATTTCTGCATCTTACAGAATAACTGCTTCTCCACTTCACTGCAGTGTGTAGACACATCCTGTCACATCAGTCTTCATTAATTAATTGAGCTATAACCCAAAATAGGGCTTTCATATTGTGCTGTCATAAGGTGCTATTTGAGGATATTGTCATGATATTTAAGTTTTATTTTAGGCCTACTGAAACTCACATGTCATTGAGATATAAATTTCTCCCAAGTGAGTCATACTTTCTTGGTGTAGAACAGACTAACAATAAATCTGTCATCCAGTGAGATCTGTTAACCATCTGATTAAACATGCAGGGACGCTTAAGATCACTGAAATATTCAAGGAGAAATTGGAGTGATAAACTTGGAAGTAAAAAATAAGTATATTTAAATTCCACAATGCTGCCGGAAGATTTGATGAAGAGCTCCAGTGCCCCCTACAAGTAGACATGAAACATGACAACAGGAGTTTTATTAAACTGTTAGTAAACCTTCTCCACTGTAAACATTTTGACATGTCATAGCAGGAAAAGCACAAGTGTAGTTAATAACCTTAATTATAGCTACATTATATTCTATTGTGTATTCTCACTTACTGAAACACTTAAATCTAACACAGCTATCATTAATGTGATATGTAACACCTTTTTTTGCTGTGACAAGTCAAAATGTCAGCTGTGAAAAAGGCTCATTTGCTCACCACATTAATTTCGCATATTCATTTTGACGTGTCACTACACATGTATTTATTGGGTGGTAATTTTTGGTGTGTGCATCTCTGACACATTGTCGTGTACATGTGACTTTCTGACATACTGTCTTTCTATTTCAGCATGTTTAGCATTATTCCTAAAGCATCTAAAAACATCAGTTATCTATCCCACTCTGTGCTAATCTGTGGTTACACACACTACATACAAGTAACATGTTTTGTTATCGTTGTTTTTTTAAGGTTCTGCACACCTACACAGGTGTCACCACTTTAGGATAATTAGACCTGAACTCAGGTTGACGGTGGGCGGAGCTATGTTGTAAATACATGAGGTCACCAAACTTCACGAACCAATGATATTGGGCCTTTTTCACAGCAGACATTTTGACTTGTCACAGTTGGAAAAGCACAGGTTGTTAACATGAATGGTGACTCAGTTGCATTCATGTCTCAATAAGCTGTGACAGTGAGCTGACATGCACAACACCAAGACCCTGAAATTGAAGCAGCTAAATGGAGTTCATTGATTTTATTATTTACTCCTGTGTCATGTTAAAACTTCTATAAGAATCTGTCATTTCTCTCCTCTATTATTATTTTTACTGGAACATTGTAGCATTTTAAAGTAGCATTTGTTACATAATAGAAATAGCTTCTTTCCCAGTAGTAGTCAGTGTAATACTTAATTAAAAATATTTTAAAACTTGTTCCTGAATTGAACAGGTCCTGTCAGACATATTGCGTATTCCCATTGGCTGGTTAGGATGTTTTCAACAGGATTGCTATTAAAATGTGTCAGTGATTTAAAAGCCGAACAGGCAGCGGAGTAACACCTCCAGAGTCCTGCTTCCAGGAATTCTCTTTGTGCCATCAAGAGGCCCTGCTGACAAGAGGCCGAAGCCAGAGAATATACACAGTGCTGTCAGACCAGCATACATCACTGCACTATTACAGGCAGTGTTTGTGATGTTTGGTCCGGCCTGGTACACATTTGTTTTCCTAGTTTGCTTATCATCAGAATCTGGTGAATTTTTTTTGACACCTGCCCAAAGGAGTTTGCTCAAATCAAGAGTTAACTGTGTGTATTTTAATAGATTTACTGTGGTTAGATTTCTCTCCAGCACAAAGACAAACTCCATTACATGACATACATCTTACTGGCAGCTTGCTCTGCAGCACTCATCTGTTACTCACTCTGTCTTATTCTCAACACCACAGGTTCACCAACACAAACATCATCCACAAAACTCCAGAGTGGACCCTCATAGCTGTGGTTCTTCTACATCTGTAAGTTCACTGTGTGTGTGTGTGTGAGTGTGTGTGTGTGTGTGTGTGTGTGTTAGTGTCAGTGTCAGTCACTCCAGTATTAAAGAGGATGCACCATGACAGCTGGAGAACCTGCTCCTCAGCTGGCCGAGTCACAGAAGAAAGTAGCGAGACAAAAAAAACATATGACAAGAAAATCAAGGACCATTGTTTCCTATGAAATACACCCTATCAGCAAACTCACTGACTGTGTGTGCACAACTGTTTGTGAGTCAGAACATGGAGAAAGTGTGTTTTACATGTAACTTGTAAAGGGTAAGCTACAGTTAATTGAATACTTTAGTAGATGCAAGACATAAACAGGTAAAATAATCATGATGTGTAAATTGGAACTAAAACTATAATATCTTGGTGTTATAGTATAACAGTTTATCAGTATTTTTACAGAACTGTCCTGTTCCTCAAACAAAAAAGAAACATTTCCTAACTGTGACTTGGATTCACTTTTAGCTTCAAAGCTTCACGATGCATCAGACGAAATGCTGTATGGTGTGGCATTGTTTAGCCCATGCCATATGGTCTGTGTGTGTGTGTCTGTGTCTGTCTGTGTCTGTGGCTGTGTCTGTGCATCTGTTTGTGTGTGTATCTGTGTCTGTGGTTGTGTGTGTGTGTGTGTGTGTGTAGTTCATGGACAGTTCCGTGCTGCTCCCATCTGAGTACACACAGACGCCTCACAGCCTTATCTCTACCTGATTGCCCCTCTCCAGATCCGTGATGCAGGACAGAAGGCACACACAAGCAGCCTTGCACACTTTCAAGTTAAACACACACATACACACACAATAGTTCCTCTGTATACATTCAGGCAAAATGGGCACTTTAAATCGCCCTGGCTGGGAAAACTTTCACCTGATGCTCGGCTGACTCTGATTTATGACTCCCTCACTGGCCCAGGGTCAGTTTGCATCAGTATCATAATTTACATTGTGTGCTCTCTTGAACTTAACAAAAGAATAGAGTAAGTGTTGTGCAGTATGAGGTACAGTAGGTAACACAAATCAATCACTCTTAAAACAAAGGAGTCTTGTGACTGCAAACTCTAATGAAACTGCATTACATAAAAATGATCAGGCTTGTAATGGACTTTGAAATGATTATGGATAAAGTCTTTTGTTGTTTTTGAAGAAATATAATAAAGTGAGGTAGTTTGTGTTGTATTAAATAACTTTGAATAAAATAAAAAGATTTTACATAATTATCTGACAGAAATACTCTGTGATGTTCAGGAAATTGAATCAAGAAAAAAACTAAAGTTTGGGTTGTAATGAAACCGTTTCTGAACCTATGTGGGTAAAAACAACAACAACAAAACAAACAGATTAGATTTGTCATCTGTTCGTTGTGGCTTTGACCTGATTGTAGGTGTTCTGTAATGTTGAGAGGTAAATGTTTAAAACCACTGATTTTAAGATTTGATTTTATCTAACCGATAAAAACACTCAATAACATGTATTTATTGCGTGTTATTGTTGAACCATATGACAGCTGATCATCAGTGCAATTTTAACTGTTAGTTTCATTTTATTTGTCTGAGACAATCAGCTCCTTTGGAAACATTTATTCTCTTTGCCACATGTTCCATTGGTACTCTATGATTTCATTAGTTCCTATTTAACTTCAAGCTTCTCCATCCTTCCATTTCTCCATCATGAATAATTTGGTGTGCTGTCTTATCTATCTGCTGCATGGCAGCTGTGGAGCTAGTCTGGCCTCTATTGTTCAGGCCAGCTGAATAATGGATGCCCCCCCTGCAACACTAGACCCCGGGGTGAACCGGAGATTAACCAGCAGCGCACCTCCACACAGGTAGACAGGACAGGTAGAGGAGCAGGTGGGGGATGGTAGTAGAGGAGATCAGCTAGAAGGTTGCAAACAGTGGATTTAGAGCTGGAGATAAACAATCTTTACACAGTGATGTTGGTCTTTGCTGATTTAATACACTAAACACTGTTAGCCTCCACTTCTACCTCGTCCTAAAGCTGCTTGATTTAGTCAGGATTTAGAGACTGTGCAACTGGTTGGACAAATTAAAAGTACCTCTTGTGTAGAGATGGGTCATCTTTTTAACTCTTTACCTTGTGAATAAAGGCAGTAAGCACACAAGTGGAATTATCCATTTTATTTTATATCAACTGATTATAAAATGATCTCTAACTGATTATGTTCTATTATCTCTACACTGATTTGTATAAATGGGATGGACAAAATATCAGAAACACCTCTCACTTTTACGCAGCACAATGTACCTGCACCACAAACTGCAGCCTCCAAAGAGCTCCTGATGTTGAATCAGCACCTCTCTAAAACACTGTAGACTAAGCTCTAACTTTCACGAGGGCAGAATCGATTGTTGTCGGGCTGTTGCATTAGACTGCATTGCACCACACACTCCAGGCTTATTGTGCATGTGCAGCCTGAGACACACTTGCAGATAAAACACACACTTGGTTAAGGGTGTGTGAACGTTTAGCCAGCGCTGTGTTGCTGGCATTATTAAAATGTTGTAGGTTTACAAAGATCTTAAAAGACTAACAGACATATAGATTATAATTTCTCTTGCATGAGGTGAAGATATTACTGAAGTCTTTCTAGACCCTCTCCTTTAAAACAGCTCTGATATTACTGGGTGAGTCAGGGCTTCATGGAGTCTGTTTACTTTTTTATCATTTAACTGTCATGTAAACCCATTAAGCAGTGAGCAGGATGTTTGTTCCACTAAGCAGATTTACTGAGTTATCTGGATAACTTTGCTGAGTAAGAACTTGAACCCCCATGAATCCAGTACATGCCGCTACTCTGATTTTTAAAAGACTTGATCTGTGTTTTACTCAGCAAAAGTATCCATATGACTCAGTAAACCCGCTTTCTTATACAACTACATGTGGTTAGAACAAGAACATAAGAGCTTAATAATAACTTTACATTGTCCACTGGAACAATTTAGTTTTAGGACAGTCTTTATCATCAGTGTTAAAGTGTGTCCTTGTATGTTTATCAAAGATTAAATAACATTTATGAGCATGCATTGAGTTTGTCACAACCTGGTCAGTGTGTAGATGTGTATAGTTTTTTGTGTGTTTTGTGTTTCAGGTTGTCAGAGGTGTCTCTGGTGGTGCGAGAGGCCTTGGAGACGACAGCCTCGGTGCAGTATCTGAAGACGTTGATGGAGGAACTCTGTCTACAGGAGCATGATCTGTTGAACTTAGTCCGGCTGTTCAAAACCCCAACACACTGACACACACACACACACAGAGAGAGAGAGAGAGAGAGAATCAGGTATGGACATGTGAATACTGAATACACACACAGGAGCTCTGACTGAGTATGTGTGTATCAGATGTTTACTATAATGTTTATTTTTCAAAATAAATGTAGTTGTAATAACCGTTAAAGCTTGAATCCTTCTGTGTGGTTGTTTTATGTGGTTAACACTGACAGAAACTCCGTCTCACCACAAACTGATGTAGGATGTAGGAGTGGAGACTGCTGCTTTACTGTATGTACACAATCTGTGGTGAGGTACGCAGCAAATCAGATCCTTGAAGTTGCAGAGCTGTGGATGTTTAACCTCTGCAGAGCCAAATAAATCACACCCAGCTTTTCCCAGTGAAGAACGCCATGTGGACACGCTACTAACTCCCGCTGTAATAAAAGTGACGCTATTTTCTCCAGACTTCCTTCGCATGAGGCTTTATGGCACCATAATGTAATTTGTTATATGGGTATGTTAACAGTGCATGTGTCTGAAAATATTTGGTTTTGACCAGGTGGCGCGCGCAACGAAACGTTTTTCTATTTAATAGTGCAGATATAACTTTGACCTGTCAGGCAGATTGGGGATGTGATTGATGGTCTGCATGGCTTAACACAGCTTCTCGTTTTTCACAACGTACAATCAGTGGCCGGAGGCCGAGAAGGGATTTAGAAATATATATATTCCGTTTTTTTAAATGTAGATTGTGGATTTAAGTCAAAATTATGAGAAGCGTTTTCTTATAATTTATCAAGAAATTAAATGTGGACAGATTGAAAACAGAGTCTTGTTAATTTCTAACTGATAAATCTGACAACGAGCTTCTAAAGTTAATATTTAATTTCTGATTGTAAATCTAACAAACGACTAAATCTAAAAAGCTGATTTCCACTTTAATATAATACATTAAAAGTGATAATCCATTCATGAAATTCTTGGAAAATATTCTGTCCCAGTGTTCACAGCTGATTTGTAAAATGACCAATTTCAAAACACACTCGATAAATAAACTTTTATTTCCATAAAATCAACCAGAATATCTCAGGCTAAATAATTAACTACATTTAACAGTAAGAAAAAGAGCAAAATGCAACAAACAATACAATTTAATAAAATAAAATAAAACACGATCCATCCACGTGCACAGTCAGTACAGTCAAAGTGCAGGATTTCATTTCAAATCGTCGTCGTCTGTTTTCATTTCAATCCGTGCTGCGTCTCCTTGTGTCTCCTCAGGTCCACTTTCCTCTGAAACCCTTTCCCGCACAGGTCGCAGCCGAAAGGTTTGAAGCCTGTGTGTTTCCTGCTGTGCGTGATGAGGTTGGAGCTCTGGCTGAAGGCCTTCCCGCACACCTGACACTTGTGCGGCTTCTCACCTGCGAAAATCACAGTTTTTTTTAACGCATTACGCAAGGCGAAGCGTTTAAAAAATTAATGATGATTTTCAGTTCACGGTGCCTCACCTGTGTGGATGAAAGTGTGTTTCTTCATGTCTGACTTCTGGTGGAACCTCTTCCCGCAGTACTGGCACGGATAAGGCCGCGTGTCCGAGTGGATGAGCAGGTGCGTGGACAGGGTGGATGAGCGCTTGAAGCTTTTGCCGCAGATTTTACAGCTGAAGCTCCTCTCCTTTAAAACAAATTAAAGTGTGAGTGCGGGAGGCCCCGACACATTAGATTTAACTGCAGAAATACAGCAGGCCTCAAAAACACACACTGATTTTTTTGGACGTTGCGGTGGCTCATCCGGAGCCTTTGCGTCCAGGATGTGGGGCCCAGAGGCCTTTGTGTTTACACAGCGACTTATGCAATAGTCGGGGGGGGGGGGTCTGTACCTGCGAGTGAACCGCTCTGTGCTGATCCAGGCTCACTGCGTGTCCGAAGGTTTTCCCGCAGACCCCGCACTCAAACGGCCTCGTCCCGCTGTGCGACCGCCGCACGTGAACCTCCAGACCGTGAGGTGTGGAGAACACCTTCAGGGAGATGAATGACACTTTAACTTCGATACTTCGAAAGCAATCTCAAAATAGAAATAAACATTGAAAAAAAAAAAGAATATCCACAAATCTGCCATGGTTGAAATAGCTTAAGACATATGAATAAAAAACGTCTTAAAACGTCAGTAAAATCAGCAACATCACTGCAAATTCAGCTGCTATGATTTTGGAAACTAAAACGGAGAAACGTACCTTGCAACATTTAATGCACTTATAGGATCCGCTCGACTCGAAGTTAGAACAGATGAAATCATTCTCAGACTTGATTTCGGCGCCGCGGGGCTTGTGCTTTACATCCACGTACAGCTGTTCCGCGTCCCGCATCCTGCGGATCTGTTGGGCCGTTGAAGAATAATCCTGGTAGCACCCGGCCGCTGGGCCCCGCTGCGCGTAAAGCGGCTCGGTGCCGCTGTCCTCCGCCCCGTAGATACTGACGGGTGAGTGAGGCTCCCTGTGGCCCTGGAGGCGCTGATGGTGGTGGTACTGTCCCTGGACTAGATGCCTCAGCTCAGAGCCGGAGTACGCTGACCAGGAGTAAGGAAAGAGGGGGATGTTGAAGTGGTGACCGTCCTCCGCAGCTGGAGTGGAGCATTTCCCTGAATCTGGGGATTCATTTGGATGTGGTGTGAGTGAGTGGATGTGCTCACTGATGAGTGAGATTTGCTGTTTATGGCCTGATTTCAAAAGACCATTTGAAAATTGCACCGGGCCGCACTGGAAATGGCTACGTGACGTGCGTAATAATAATAATGACAGTCTATAATAAACAACCGAAACCCTCAAGTCCCCGCATCAGAACTTGAACCGCACATTCTCTACATCAAATATATTTTTGTCTGCAAAAAGTACTTACAATAACTACAGACTGACAACGTGTTTGTCAGTGAAATTAATTAATTAATAAATGAAGATAAAACAAATCTATCAATTAACAATCAAATCCCAAATCGTGATAGTTAATGACCTTGATCTTTGTCTTCCTTCATTATTATCAAAACTATACCATGAGTAACATGTTTTAAAGATTTTAGCTACTCTTAGATCTCATAGGTCTAATAATCATGACATCCTGACAGGTCAAACAGACACAACACGAACAACGTTTGCTTCTAATTCTCCTCTGACACTTCTAAAAAAAAAAAAAAACTGTAGGAAAAAAAAAAGGTTGATGTGAGCAGACCTGGTGAGGAGGAGGGAGACGGGGGACGCCAGAAATCACAGTCTGAGGATCGGTCACACACGGAGCCTCCGCAGCTCAGCGGAGAGCTGGAGGACAGTGACCCCGGGGACAGCAGCCTGGACCCGGGGGACAGTCTGTCAGCGCCGGCGCTCACGTCCTCCTGTGGTTCCAAACTGGACTCAAACTCCACCTGAGATTTGGTTTCTAATGACAGAAGAGGAGAACGTGTAAACTGACTTATTCTGACTGTGCAACTAGTGTTTTTCCTCTAACTTTGATTTAATGTTAATAATTTCCATTTTAACCAGCAAAATTCAATCGTTTTCGTGCGTAATTACGCACAAACGAACCTACCCGCGCACGCGTGAGCCAGAATAGTGTCCAGTCTACTGTGGTCATCGTCCAGGTACCGGGGCTGGTGGTAGCTGTGGGCCCGTTTACTCTTCACCAGGAAAGACCTCGGCATGTTTCTGTTTATTTTTCCTCTTCACTCTCCCTCAGTCAGTCTGTGCCTCTCAGGTCTGTAATCCTCCACTTCACCTCACCCCCTCTCCACGCCGCTCTGACTTTATCTGCGGACAGATTGGGACACTATTGGTTGACAGGACGAGACTAGACGGCATTGGGATTTTTGGCAGGCTATTACGCATGCGCAGAGGGCCCGTATCGTTTACCAGGTGTCGCCCGGTGCAGGTGGCCATAAAGCAGGGACCACCTTCCCCCTCGAAGAGTCCCGGTAGATATGGGACTGAGTAGAACATATTGAATGTCCTTAATGGTACAGCTGTAAACAGGACTCGGTTTACAGGAATGCTTTATGTCCTGTGGCGTTTACGGGTAGCTTTGACTAAATCTGTATGATCTAAAGTATTAGCCTATAGTGGGTTATGAAGTGTGATATTAATTCACAGATATTATTATAACACAGTTAACTAACTTTAAACGAAAAAAGCTTAAAAGTATCTCTAAAATTATAGTTGTTTGCAGGGACATAGAGCGTTTCTGGTACATTTTAATTTCTAAGTGGTTAGAAATGCTGTGTAAACGCTGCAAGACATTCAAATACATTAAAACCGAGATTGGGTTTGAGCGCAGGACAGTCAGATTGACACTACAAGCCTGAACTCAACATGGATTAAAAACATTATCGCGACTTTTTGAAGTAATTTTGGAATCTCATCAAGCCACATGCTTCAAAAACACGCTATGTAATTTGACTGTGATAAGACGTAAAATGTACGCGTGTGTGGATGGGCCATGCGGGCAGGGGCTGCCGTGTGATGGATAATGACCTATTTGTTTGACGCTTGTAAAGTGATCCCGTTAATGAGACGCGCGCGGCCGCTCCGCACAACAGCCTGCTGGTGGGGAGCCGAAGTATCCCTTTACAGTTACACTGCTTCAGCTTACCCGCACTGACTTCAGCCTTACTGTTTTACATCATTAAAGCCCCCTCCCGGCCCCGTCAAACGGATCCAACTGGGCTGTCCGCTGAAGCCAACGCAAGGACAGGATTCACTGCGGTGCCAGTTTATAATCGGATGCGTAAAAACCACCACGTAGGAGGAGAGGAAAAAGCTTTTTGGAGAAATCTGTCAGGCTCAAAATGCAAATCATAGCGAAGATTTGGGCTGTGTTCAAGGCCGGAGGAAAGCAGAGCGCTATCGATTTTTTTTTCGTGACGATGTGGGAACAAAGTTTGTTTGATGCAGCTGCAGCAAGTTTAGAGAGCTGCAAGCAAAGCGCAGATAGCAGCGGCGTAAAGCTGAAAACACATGTCCCATACTCACACACAGCGGCGACACTACAGCGGAGCCCGGCTCAGAGGACACAGCACTGTCCCGATCTCTGTCCACATTTACTCTGAATGTCTCAATTATCAGGCACGAGCTGCTAGAGAGACACCACAAACCCTCTATACTTCTCACACCGAAACACACTCTCTCACACACTCACACACACTCACACTCTTTTTCTCTCTCTTTCTTCCCCTCCCTCTCTCAGAAATTCATTTTCATGTTAGTCAGCCATGACAGGCAAACAAAAACACTGATTCATGTTTTGATAAAAGAGTCCACTGGTGCCACAATTTCTGTGCATTTGCATAAAACAAAAATAAATCAGTTAAATTGCCTGTTAGACTTGGTCTCCTCTTATTGTTACAGGCTCCCACTTACAGCCAAATATGTGAGAACCACTGTTTATTTTTGGTATTATTTATACTATTTAATACAAGACCCCATTTTGTATGTGTGACTGACATTTTTCTGATAACTTTATGATTACTTTTGACATGTTTTACCTGCTGAAAATGATCAAAAAGAGAAATCAGTCCATAGAATTTAGCAACACTGGAATTTTTAAGCACACTTCTCCTCCTACTAATGAGTACATAGCAATGATTTCTCACATGGTGTGAGCAAAGATGGAACATCAGACACAAATTCACAGAATTTCACACTAGAGCAGAGTAAATCTTAAAGTTCGTCTCAACATTTCAAAACATATGGCAACCTGCAGGGTGGAGAGAGAACCAAAGTCACCCCTCTGTCTGGCTCTCAGTTGCTCAGTCAGACTTCATCAAAAGCATTCACATGTTTAAAGACGTATTTTTGACTAATTTGTCAGAAATAGGACATGTTTTAAATGCAGCTGCTGTCTGACATTTTGATAATCCTCGTAAAAGAAGAAGCTGAAGTGAGAGAGAGAGAGAGAAAGAGAGAGAGACGCACACACAAGGACATTGTTGATGTGACAACGTTCAAACTCAGGGTTACACACTGACTCAGAACAGGAAACCAAACGCAGAGTCGCAGAGACGCTATCAGTGCTCCCACAGCCTCCTCTCTTGTCTTTGTGACCCCCCCCTCACCCCCGCCACCTCCACCACCTCTTCCCCCACAGGCCTTGATTCTCACTCTTTTTACTCTTACAGCAAGTATGTGATTGAAATAGAAGCCCAATCGCAGTTATCACAGCCTGGGGGAGGGGAAGAGGAGGAGGAAAAGGGTGGTGTGGGGGGTGTTCTTGTATCATTATTTTTTTCTTTTTGCATCACTTTTCGCAGCAGCAGTAGTCTACCTTGTCAAAGGTGCGGATCACAGCCGTGGGGTTAAATAAAGCTTTGTGCTGGCGAGCCATGAGGTTATTTTCTCAAGCTTAACCTCGAGGCCTTTTCGGTCCCTGGCGAGGATAGAGAGATACTGTGGGGAGTCCTCATAGTTTTAAATATATCTGAGGCTGCAGCTTTCACACCACATGTATGTGAATGTTGACAAGTGGAGCAAGGTGCATGGTGGCGTGTCAAGAAGTTTGTCTTGATTTTGCCGCACTGCAATTCAGCACGATTCAGTTTAAAGTGCAACTATACAACTGTAACTGTGTGGCCATTGTGACTATGTGTGACAAGTACAGGATGAAGATAAATGCTAACAGTAGTACAAGTAAAGAAAGTCGTGAAGTCAGTTTCACTAACTGCTATATTGCAGTGTCGAGCTAAAGTTCGCTAACAGGAGCTAACATTAGCCTCCCTGAGCTCCTGGTCATACCAGACCAAGAAAGGCTGTAGCAACAAAACCACTGAGTGTATTAAACTGAAAACAGGTGCATTTGATCACGGATGAATGAAATATTTTGTTTGTAAGATAAAAAAAAGTGACATAGGCGTGCTTTAAGTCAGACTGTTGACAGGGGAAAACTGAGTCAGATTTTGTTCTCACAGATGAAAATCAAAACATTTCATGAGTTTAAAGTTGTCTGGTTGACTTCTCTGCAGTTCTATGGTTTCAAGAAAAAAACAAAACAAACAAACAAACAGTGTTTAAATCATAAAAAATGATTTCATGCAATGAATTCATGCCATTATAGCTTATTGTGGCTAAACTGACTTTCCCTGGTTGACGTCCCTGTGAAGTCTCAGGCCCTCAGTCTGAGCGCTCACCTCTGCACCGCCACTCTGCTGTGGCATCTCAATGAAAACCACATCATGCTATCTCATCCCCTCACAGGTTCCTCTGGCTCTAGAGCTTTAACCACAGTGCAACAAACCCCCCACCCCCACCTTTTAAACTATCTCCGTCCCTTTCCCTCCAGCTACAATCTGATTTTAGTCCTTTTCCTCAGGTTCAACCACATAGAGCCCCCCCCCACCCCTCCACTCCTGGGAGTGGCCCACTGAATCTCATTGGGCTCTCAGCTGGCCCCAACTGCCGCCACCAGATAGGCACCAAGTGTGAACACAATGAATGATTTACTGGACGCCGCTGACCGCAAGACAGTTCTTCTTTCACACAGGAGGTCCTCAGACATCTTGTTTTTCTCACTTAACTTCTCACTTAGAATTTTGCTGTCATGCATCATCAAGGACAGTTATTCTTATTTTACTCTGATTACTGCTGTAAGATTTGAACTTTGATCCTGCAGGTTCAGCATGGCTACAATTTCTAACCCCCTAACACTGAAAAGAAACTCTCGCGTTGCACGTAAACAGATGCCAGGATTTATGCTATAAACACTCCACAAATCACCTCCCTCATCCATCACTGTGATCAGCAGCTCCCCTTGTTTGCAACCAGCCCGTTTCTGGTTGTAAATTTCCCCCCCAAAATACTAAGAATCTCATCTGGGACGTTGGTGTGTGGATGTGAAGAAACCTAGTCGGTGCTTCCTGGTCATTGTGTCTCTGTGCATGTCTCGGGGGTTAAACGGCCGTTTGAAAGGTCGGAGTTCAAGAGGCATAGTCCAGCCTACATAAGCCAGTGTATCATGTGTATGTTCATGCATTTATTTAGTTCCTGTGTTGGAAATCTTTTTTTAAAATCACTTTTACTCTCCTTTCCACTGGTGAAATGCACCTGATGTATTCTATTTTCCTCTTGTGAAAACGTTTCCTTGTCTCTATTAATGTCACAAGAGACTGAACACATTTTCTCAGCCAATTCTGCACAGCTACGAGTGTCAGTTTTCTTTTAGCTGATACACTGAAATCTGTGATCTGTCCCTTTGACATTTTTTTTCACACAGAAAACACCACTCTTGTCTGTTTCTGCATGGGGTGTAAAACACCGGTCACATGGTGGGTGGCTTTCACACAGAGGCTTCATCTCAACACCATCTCTGCTGTGCCTGATATATTCTATCTGGTGTTAAGGTTAGCAGAACTCAATTTAGTTTCAGCAGAACTGATTTGGTTTTTGCTGCGTTGTCATTGCATGTCATGTACTTGGCCATTTGCCACTTTATGTCATCCAAGACAAAGATATGAAACTATACTGTATGTTTATATTTATGACTCTAATGCTGACAAATGTATGGGGAGTTGTGTGTTGACGAGTCAATGTGGTATATATCTTCACATTGTCTCTGTATGCAAATGAAAATGAATGCAATCAGAAGTCAGAATAAGAAGCAGGAAAGACGAGTGTGTTACTTGTCAACAGAGTGCAGTCCTCTTATCTGTGGCGTGCCTGTGAACACATTTGTTGATGTGTGACTTTCTGCAAGTCATTTCTAGTCCACTTTAACCTCAGTGTCATCTTCTTTCTTCTTTCTGTCTTCTTTTTGTGACTTTAGACCAAATTTATTTATTCATTTATTTTGTGAGACAACTCAAACTAAACTCAAGAGATTACAATTTAGAGTGGACAAATGCACACAAGTATCAAACCTTCTTCCTCTGCCAACCACACCCTCCACTCCCAGTGTGAACCCTTATTAATCGCTGACCACTGCTGCAGAGGGATGACTAGACAGTTGCTTCTCTTCGTTGTGAAATCAGTTCTGCAGAAACAGAGCTTGAACGGCTGCGTAAAAGCTGTCCACCAGAGTGACTTTGACTTTTCTTATCTAACACTGAGAACATCTGCACCGAGAGTGACAGTGAGGGATATTATCTATCTTACTTGAACAGAAAAGCAGAAGATCCTGGTTCCTTTTTTTCTTCAGTGGTTGTTGATAGAGTTAACACATAGTGTCACACTGAACTACTGGTTCATTGTTTGATAAAAGGATTAAAGGAAAACCTTGAGTTGAGAGTGGAGAAACATAACGACTGCAGATGCTTTCACACAGATGCACTGCATGGTACAACTGAGCAGTTAATGTCCAAGCACGCTCTGTGGCCTGTATATAGATGCTGAACAGGCCCGGTTGATTCTAATTTTGTATCGAGCTGGCAAAAGGAAAAGATCTAAGTAACTTTGAAAGAGGGTTCATTGTTGGGACACGGATGTCAGGAGCTTCGGTCACAAAGATTGCTCAACTGGCTGAAGTGACGTCTTCATGTAGATCTATGAGAAAGACGCCAGCAAGTGGGGGGGTGGGGGTGGGGGGTCACTGAATGGTTTGGTGAGTATGAAAATGATGTGAATCATATGCTACGGCCTTCTCAGTCACCAAATCTCGACCCAGTTGAACACCTATGGGAGATTTTGGACTGACACGTTATACAGCGATCTCCGCCACCAACGTCAAAACACCAAATGAGGGAGTATGTTTTGAGAGAATGGTGTTCTTCCTCCAGTAGAGTTCACAGACTTGTAAATCAATGCCAAGAAGCACTGAAACTGTTGTAGTGGCAAGTGGTGGCCAACACCTTACTGAGACACTTCATGTTGGTTTCTCCTTGAATTTGTCACCCGGCTGTACTTGTGTGTGAACATTGAAGTGTGTGATGTTGTTAGTGCTACTTAAACAAAAACACATAACTAACATGTAACATGTTTAACTTTTGACTATATCGCTGCCCACTACTTTACTTAAGTACAATTTTGATATATTTGCTCCTTAATAGAAAACATCAATTCTGTGCTATTTAAAATCAATAGTTCTAGTTCGTCTATTTACTTTCTTGACTAGAGTTAAATAAGCAGATTGATGCCACTCTGTGAAGCTATATACAGCAACCTGTTAGCTCAGCATAAAGACTGTAAACATTGGAAAACAGTTAGCATGACTAAAACTGTGTTTGCTGTGAGGTAGGGGAAATTGCTGTAGGTATATGATCTCAATACAGACTTTGTTAGTACTAATATAAAACTTTATTTATGTAGCACTTTGTAAACAAGGTTATAAAGTCCTTTACAGTGAAATGTAATTACAATATGCTGAAGGAAAAATAAGAAGCAATAACAACTGAACTAAAGAGATATAAATATTAGTTTTTGATCACTGGACAGAGATGATGGTGATGAAATCAGTTTTTCTCCCTCACAAATACAAAAAAGGCAGAAAATCAAGTTGCTTTGCTTTGATTTGTGACAGGTGTTGATTTTCTGGGAAAAGCTCAGACAGTCTTGTTCCTGATAAAGGGACTCTCCTCTGTGCTCCCCTGAGTCTGAATAACATGTCCATGACCGTGAACTCTGCGACACTGAGTTGAGTAATGCTGAGCCCTCTGAATGACACCAGCAGTGTGACGCTCACTGCTCTTATTAATCACAGCAGCTCATGGGAGGGTCAGCAGCAGCACCAGTGTAGTGTCTGGGAAAAGGTGGATCCACTGTGAGAGACACATTACTTTTACTGCTCTTGTTACTCATGTCACTCTTACTAACTGCAGCTGAATGACAAATCATATGGGATGTGCCGTTTGTGTATTTCATCATACTGGTACATCATGGCAGTTTCCCAAGTTGTGTGTGTGGACTATGATTTTACTATAAATAGAGCGGTGTGACTGAAGGTGGAAATTTGTTCTGCCATATTATATATTTACACTTGTATTATTGTACTTACAGATGCTGACATAATTGTGAGTGTCTCATGTCTGACGTCACTATCTTAGTAATTAATAACAAACATGATGAACTGACTGAATCTGCTCCTCAGGCACGTCTTCTTTTATTAATAAGTTTTTGTTCACAATTTAGCATTCCTACAGGATTACACAGGACTACCTGTGACAGACAAAAGTGTTATAAGGAACCAGGATTGGTTTAAACACCATTTACTTCAGCCATTAAGTAAATACATTCAGAAACAGTGTATTAACATTTACAGCTGCAGACGTGAAGGAATGTAGAGCCTATTATTCATGAATATTTATAATTACAAGTGACTGACTAACTCTTGCTGATTGTTCATTAAAAACTGAGAAACCCAAGACCCTTTATCAATGTCATACTAACATTTATAACTCCAGGCCTGATCACATATTAGAAAGTGTGAAACCCTTAAGTAATTATAGTTTACCAACATATTATAACAAGATGGCAAGAGTACATACATTAGAAATTTCATATTTACTGTATTGTTCTCTCTACGTTTGGACTACTTTAAGTTTTGCCCAGACAACAGCTAATCACAGTATGACTCTACATATTTCTGACACATGGATGAGGTTTCAACGAGTGGGTTGTGATGTTATGATGTAAACATTTTCTAAATGTGAGTTAGGGCCCAGGGTGTCTGTGTAGGTGGGCAGCCAGCTCAGATAAAATACTGCCTCACCTTGTGATTCAGAGATTCAAACATTGTGACCTTTATCAGGATTTAAATATTCAGATTTACACTATTTATACTTTTCCAGCCAAAAAGCATCGTCATTTTCTTGAGTAGCTTGATTTCACAAAAAACCTGAATGTTGCAACAATAAAACTGTCAGAGAGAGCCAGGCCTGCTTTATTCTAATCTCACTTCTACAGATTATTCTCCCTGAGTCTCTGCGGTGGCTTCTAGTTAGTTTTAAGAGTAATGTTAAAATTCATTTATGTGTGAGCTTGTTCTAAACTGACTGGTTGATACAGTGAAACTATACAGTGTTTCCTCAGTCTACCAGACTGCAGCTCACTGCACCAAGACAAAGACAACATGTTTTGATTCCGATAGCAGTGGAAGAGGTTATACTGATGATAAATGATGAAGTGATCAAGTTTTAGTATTGTTATTGTTGTGATGAACATCCAACAACCATTTAGCTCAACAGCTAACTCGTCACCATTTTGCTTTCTCGTGGAGCTTATACAATAAATCCCATCGTGCATGTATATTTAATAATATTATCTTAACCTTCCGTAAAGAGAGAGTACTTGACTAAATGAGTGAAATCAATGTTGCAGGAGGAGAGTGAACCTGCTGTCTGTGTCGCTGCTGCCCCCTGTAGGTTATGTGCAGTGCAGCTCTCCTCCGGTGCAGCAGGGGGCGCTGCCTGCCGCTGATGGGACCGTCCCGGTAGAAGAAAACCCGCATCGTCAGGCTTCCGCAGCCCGAAGACGGTTTCTGAATCCAGGAGAAAGAGGAGCAAAATCCCCCCAAAATGGTGCGTAAATATATCGATATATATCCTGTGCGGTCGGTGTGAGTGTGTAGCGATGTGCCTGATGGTGGAGAAGTGTTTCCAGCGGTTTGAGGGTTAGATGTTTGCGGATGTTTGGTTGTACCGGGCCGGTGGATCTGCTCTGCTCCAGCGTGGCGCTTCATGGCTGATGAAACCTCAGCTGAACTCACTCACACACACCTCGGAGCGTTTATACACTTATTTAAGCACCTGTGTATGACACTGTCAACCCCGCGAGGATTAATACAGGCGACATTTTGTGTTGCTTGTGTGGTGTGTGTGTCTCCTGCCCTCATAACTAGCACGGTAACATCTGACTCCTCGTTTCTCCTCAGGGTTTCGTCAAAGTGGTGAAGAACAAGGCCTACTTCAAGAGATATGAAGTTAAATTCAGGAGGAGGAGAGGTAAATGACGGCTTTTAACTGCACACCAGCCTCACAGCCCTCACACTGAGCATGCACCACAGAGTCAAACTCCTGTTGAGTTGTATTAGCTACTAACTTTGGCTCTTGATAACTTTTCAGAGGGGAAAACCGACTACTTCGCTCGCAAGCGCCTGGTGGTGCAGGACAAGAACAAGTACAACACGCCCAAGTACCGCATGATCGTCAGGTTTTCCAACAGGGACATCTGCTGCCAGGTGAGTGACTGCAGGACTCTGTCAAACTCATGTGACCACACACAGAAAATGACCTGACTTAGACTCTGTCTGTCTGTCTGTCTCGTACAGATTGCCTATGCAAAAATTGAAGGAGACCACATCGTGTGTGCTGCTTATTCCCATGAACTGCCTAAATATGGCATTGCTGTAGGCCTCACAAACTACGCTGCGGCCTACTGCACCGGACTGCTGCTGGCTCGCAGGGTAAGAAAACACACACACACACACACACACACACACTCACACGAAGGGTTACAGATGTCGGCTGAGACAGCTCACAGATGTGACACTGAGATTTGTGCTGAAGTAGCAACTCCAGAGGTCAAGTTTGTCAGATTTATTAAATCACCTCATTTCACAACCAGCAAAAGTAAAGATGTGTCATCGTGTGTGAACTACTGGAAATGGATTTGTCAAGTGTTTCTCACATCCTCTTTTCCGCCCTCCTCCTTTTTTTTTTTCTTTTTTTTCCCCAGCTGTTGCATAAGTTCGGCATGGACCAGGTGTACGAGGGCCAGGTGGAGGTGACGGGGGATGAGTTCAATGTAGAGAGTGTCGACGGCCAGCCGGGTGCCTTCACCTGTTACCTGGACGCAGGCCTGGCCAGAACCACCACAGGGAACAAGGTGTTTGGAGCGCTGAAGGGGGCAGTCGACGGAGGGCTGGCCATTCCTCACAGGTCAGTACGTGAGAAGAGCTCCCACTGTTTATTCACACTGCAGCATCTTCACCTTCTCAGTTATTATTCAACCCTGTAACACAGTGCTTACGCCAATAAAACTCTATGTTATCACACAGAAGTGTCGCTTTAAAGAAAGAGGACATCAGTTTTCTTTCTTACATAATATCAGTCACAATGTCTCCAGGCAGTCAGACTGATCCAGTTTGTAGTTTCTGGTTCTTCTCTGCTTCTTGATGATGATACAAAGCACGCTGAGCAAAATGTAGTTGGTCCTTCATTTGCATTAGCTGATGTTCACTGTCCTTTTCAAGACGGGGCTGAGAGAAGCGAGACGAACCAAAGCAGACATCTTTCATTGTACTTATTTAGCAGAACGCTGTAGAAAAATAGATTTTAAAAGAAACTCAACAAGCCCATATGTTTGTTTTTGTGACCCGAGAGTCTCTGTGTGTAGAGATGCTGGATTGTGTCACTCCCTCACTTAACCTCACGTGACCTCTGCTCTTTGTCCTTTCTAGTCTAAAACGTTTCCCCGGTTACGACACAGAGAGCAAAGAGTTCAACGCAGAGGTGCACCGGAAACACATCATGGGCATGAACGTGGCCGACTACATGTCTTACCTGATGGAGGAGGACGAGGAGGCCTACAAGAAACAGTTCTCACGCTTCATCAAGAACGGAGTCACGCCAGACACAGTAAGAGAAAAAGCTCTTCGCACAGATTTGCACAGATGAGACTATACGACACTTCATCACAGTGTCTGTGGCTGTGGTTACAGGTGCAACGTCACATCATTATATTTATAAATCATGCTGAAACGTCTGTGGTGTATTAAATGACTGGTCAGCTGATATCCTTGAATACAGACAGATATAACTGTGGGCGTGAACTGTACATAAACCAATAAGTAGTAACAAGACAGAACAGGAGTCTGAGGTCGTTTAGAAACAGTGACTCCATTACAGAGTTTGTCCACCAGAGAGCGCTGACATGTTTATCACGTGCTGCTCTTTACTGTCTTCACTTGACAAAACGTTTGTCATGTTTATTTAAACAAACAAATATCTGATGGCCTGTTGTTGCTCTCATCATAGCATGCACAGCAGTAAAGGTGACATCTGTGGACCTGTGCTGCTCAGTCAAAACAAAACCACGCCACAGTTCAAATGAATGGCACGTCTCCACAGAGGCTTCATTATTACTGCACATTTGCATCAGCCTAAAGCATAACAACAAGGACAGAGCGTAGGCCGAAGGCAATTTGCCTAGAAGTAAACACTTTTAAATGTTGGACAGATGCCAAATTCTAAACTTGGACGTGTTGAACGATCAGTTGTGGACTCCACTCAGACCTGGCCTGATGCCTGACGATGTGTAGCCGTCTTTTGCGGTCAGGAAACTAAAAACATGAGTAACGCTGTGGTCAATATGTACAGTTCAGTTAGTCTGTCAGTGATTCACTCCTGTGTTTTCTGGTTCTTCTCTGCTTCTTGATGATGATACAAAGCACGCTGAGCAAAATGTAGTTGGTCCTTCATTTGCATTAGCTGATGTTCACTGTCCTTTTCAAGACGGGGCTGAGAGAAGCGAGATGAATCACGGTGTGAGTAGTGAAATGCCTGGACTTGGTGCATTTACATCCTTTTTGTTCTTTCCAGGTAGAAGAAATGTACAAAAAAGCACACGCTGCCATCAGAGCAAACCCTGTACACGAACAGAAACCCAAAAAAGACGTCAAGAAGAAGAGGTGGGTTCCTAATTTCCATATCTCCATTGCCTTTTTCCCTCTCTTAAGCCAGTATTAGTGATGCTGTAACATATGAGACAACAGTGAAAAGTGCCTTTTCACCTAATTTGTATCACTTAAAATGCCTCTGTCACATTATTGGTACTCAGGGAAAATAAATTGCCCTCTTAAAGTATTGAATAATGCTGGGAAGATCCCAGTGCTGAGAGGACAAACATTTCCCTCCACGGATGCACTGAATGTTAATGGAGCCGTTATTGTGTGTCTTTTTCCGGGCAGGTGGAATCGCGCCAAGTTATCTTTGGCACAGAGGAAGGACCGCGTCGCCCAGAAAAAGGCCAGCTTCTTACGAGCACAAGAGCAAGAAGCAGGGGACGGTTAGGGGCTCAGCTCAGGCCCCTGCTGCAAAAACACACACGTCACAGACAAATAAATTTATTTCAAAGTCAGATCAGCTTGTGTCCGACTCCATCAGTTCTTTGACTGAGTTTGATGTGTTTTTCAAGTGGTGGTCCGCCCATGACTAATATTTACAGTGTTAATCTTTAATCCACTATGTGAGAGTGGTGTGAATATTGACAGACCTGAACAGACTTGACAAGTTACAGTGAAGTGGTATGTAGTTTAATTGTGCAAAAATCATGCTGGTTTCTTCTTTTTTTTTTTTTTTTTTAACATTTTCAAAACTCAAACAGCAGCATTGACCACAAGCTTGACATGCTTTACAGGTCATGTCTGTTCTGAAATGCATTTTTAAAAGTGGTTTAACAAGTTAGGTTGTCAACTCAACTTGGTCACAGTTATTTCACACCAGCAATGTCTCAAAGGGAATGGGATCATGGGAAATATTTTATACAGCATTCAAATATAACCACGAGATTTGATAAAGATCTCCACCTTCACTGGTGGTAAACATTCATAAAATGGTTTCAGCATGAGCTCTGGCACTGTGACAGATGAAATTCAAAAATAAGGTGATACAGTACTTTACCACAAATGCTCTTTTCAGTGAGAAATACAAGAAGATAACATTCACAAACCAAATTAAATACATTAATATTTTCTCTTTGTGTCATTGATGCAGCATTGATGATGTCACTTGGGTTACAGGTGGAAAACTTACAGCACATTGATGTACACTGACACACTGTATGACCCCTGTGTAATACTGGCAAATATCACATTGTCCCCTTTGAAGCTAATGAACTGCCCCGTTTCACAAGTGACAACTAAAGGAAAAGCCACAATGAACCTTCAGAGCAGCTTCAGCGCTCTTTAGCGTTGGATCTTTCATAGACGTATCATCATTTGTTAAATTCCTCCACTAATTTATTAACATTTTTCTTTGATTGATCACCAGTGTCTGCTTGTCAAAGGTTAAATCTGGTGTTGCTCTATATTTTAGTGTCAAATAATCCCCTGAAAAGACCAAAACCAACATTGGATCAATCCCACTTTGCATAAAATATTTGAGTAATCTGTGTTGTTGACTCCACTGTGTCCACAGACTATTAAAACACAATGAGCCACTCTTGTACTGGGAGACACATTTACTACACCATAATAAACTGTGTTTGACTTGATTCTGTCCAGCTGTTACAAAAACTCTCTGGTGCTCCAAATGTGTATTAATCCACAGCTGAAAGTAGTCCCCTACAAATGTTGCGTTTTCTCCTGTTAGAGTGGCCACTACTAAAAGTAACAGTGCTCAGCTGTTGTAATTAATTATTAAATTGTTTCAAAAAAAAAAAAAAAAAAGTATAATTTTGTGACCTGTTTTTCAAGATTAAATTTATATAGGGGGTGTAACGATTCTGGAACCAGGTTCAAAACTGATACAAACGTCCACAACCTGCCGCCACCACTGCAGGTGCAGTCTGTTGAGCTCTCTCTCTTATTCTATTTAAAGTTACGGTTAGCTGTATATATTGTAAATATTATATATTAAACCGGTTTTATTTTCTACTAACTCTGTGTCACATAGCTATTTTGGTCCAATCAATGATGGAAACTAGTTTAATTATCTCAAGATAAAAAATAACCCTCAGACTGCAGACTCCACCACTTACATTGAAGTCAGCAGTATGGGAACACACACCCTGGTATGAACTAAATTGTGGCTCAAAAATCGAGGTCCAAACTGAATTGTGAATTAGGAAAATCACTACACCCCTCATAGACACCATAGGCTTGGGGCCGAGTGCTACAGACACTGAAACTGGAATGTATCTACAGACTAACACCGGTTGGTTCTGATCTTTTCATTGGATTAGTTAAAGATAATAAAAATATAGAATACAGACCCTAGCAACCATAACATAACAAAATGAAGGAGCATATCAAAATATAGTGCAATTTCAATACACTTTATACTGGAGCTTTTGTACAACAGACACTCTGGTTTTTTAATCCTTGTTTTCTTTAACAGAATAAACTCCTCTTTGATGAACCACGTGTATCAGCACGGTTTTGTGGCAAAAACAGCAATTTAGTCTCTCAGCTCTTGAGACTAACAACAGTAAAATCAGTCTATTTTTCCAGCAGTGACCCTGAAACATTCCACAGTGGTGAACAATACAACAAAATGTGGCTGTATGACTTGTTTTGAATGTGAGTGATGGCAACATGCAATCATTCAGTTTATTTTAGTCTTATACTTCAACATACTCTGTGTGTTGTGTTTTCCAGGCCCTGAACATCTGAAACTGGGATAGAGGAGGTAGAGTCTCCATTAGTCAGTTCATTCGTAAGTGTTAAGAGCTGATAAAAATGACTTCATTCAATTTGCTACTCCTAAATCACAGCATCTTTAATTGTCAGCTCCGAGTGAGAAGCTGACTGGCACGATTTCAGATGGATTTCTTCTCCTCGTCACGAGTCCTTGGTGTGTGAGATCTGTTTCCACAGCAAAGCTTTCAGGTTGTTGAGGATTAGTGAGTGCTCCATGTTCATTTGTCCAGCATTAGCCTTGAGAGCCATACAGGCGTACAACTGCCTCTCCAGTTCCTCCCTCATTGCCGACGGTGCCCCGCGCAGGAGGTAGTCCTTCAGTGCGCCACATGCCTTCGCCAAGTTCGGCTGGACCGGCTCCTCCCTGCACCGCTTCTCTGACAAGTTGCATGACGTCCGGCAGTCCACCCCGTACACGCAGTCGGCATCCGTCTCGCACCTCAGCATCCGCATGGTGCGTCTGAACTCGTCTTCGGGAACGACCGCTCGGGCATTGGTGAGACGGAGCTCGTGGTGGTCGGTGTAACCGAAGTGCGCCGCGGTGAGGTCGCAGATGAGGAAGCTGCCGTAGGTGCCGTGGAAGATGTCCTCCACCAGCTCCAGCAGACCCATGGAGATCTTGGCTTTGCGAGGCCAAGACGGGGTGAACCACTGGTCCATGGTGCGCTGCAAACTGCTTGGCACCCAGGACACCAGCGGCCAGGGTAGAGACAAACCATACAGGGGCCCGTAGGGGACCCGCTCCGTCATGTACAGGTCACCGCAGTAGCCGAGGAGGCGAGGAGTGTGTCCGCGATCCTGGAGCAGCAGACCCAGCAGCACCTCAAAGAACAAAGCAGAAATCTGTTCATCTGTCTGTTAATATGTTTCCACATTTAATGAAACAACAAAAATATTTTCTTATTGACAGGCCTATTTTTATACCTCGTCCATCTGCAGGAGGGCCCATGTAGAGCGAGCTTCTGGCAGTGACACCCGTCCATCTCTGTTGCCATCGGCGACAGACAGGATCTGGCCAACGAGGCTGGCGAGGTTAGCCTGCTCTCCGAGCTTAGACTGAGAGACACAAAAAGACACGGTGGTCGTTTCAGGCTTTAGTCCGTCACGTCACAGATCTGGTCCAGATCTAAACCTTCCAGACCCACGTCAAGTTTTCCTTTACCTTGAGGTGATTAAAGACCATTTCTCTGAACTTCTCCACTGATGTGCCTCTGGTGGGCTTGTCGAACACGGGGGCCTCTCTCCGAGGCTCCGGCTCCTCGCCCAGCTCCAAGTGCACGACCTCGCCCAACTTACAGCGGATGATCCCGTCATGGTCTCCCCAGCTTCCTGTGTACACCTGGGCAACAGTGGAGTGCCAGGGAAACACTTAACAGGCTGAACATTATGAATAATCAGATTAGAACTACTCAGCCTTGCCTTAATCATTAGTTAGGGTCATTGTTACACTGCACGTCACAACTTTAACACCACATTATTCTATATACAGAAGACTAAAGGTTTAATGGAGAGTAAATTTGGTTCCTACCTGGTTGTTTGGCAGTACTGACAGACACCTGCTCATATAGAGCGTTTCTTTGTCACACAGACTGCTGCAGGCAGAGCCATCGATGATTCCCTTCCTGTACTTATCACACTTGGAGAAAGAGAAAGCCCAGACAAGTGTGCTTGTCACTTTATTATCCAGTGTATGAACTGCAGAGTGTCTGACATTCAGAATAAAGCAGGAATATTACTAATCCAGGTTACATGCAAAGTTCACAAAGAGATTTTTTACTCAGATTACACCCTGGGGATGACTCAAGTAATTTTCAAACCGCGGCCTGTAGTCCAGGTGTTTGTCTCAGTGCTGTCTGAATGACTTTTGTAATGGGCTTCTCGCTCCATTGTGTTCAGAGTGACACGGTCTGAACAAATGAGTGAAGACGAACAAATACAGCCAGTACTCACAATGGCGTTCTTGCACTCGTGTCCTCTGCACAGCTCTGTGTAGGCGGAGTATTGCACATAGAGCACCCAGCTGCCCACCAGCACAGTCAGCCATGTAAGGAACAGGTACTTCACCCGAACAAAGGAGATTCGAGCCTACGAAGGGGAAGCAGAGACAGAAACACAAAGATGGATCCACATCTGAAACTGATTCTGGCAATGTTCATGTCACTTCTCAGTGTTCATCGTGTTGGTGTGAAATTATTAATCTATGTATCTAGACCACATACACTGCCTGTATTAACATGGTATGCAGACGCAGTGCCACTGAGAGAGCCTCAATCCAAGCAAGTTCAAGCCTGATCACATAATAGGTTGCCATGGTGACCTATTATGTAATGGGGTGTCCCATAACAAGGCACTGACTGACTTATTAGTCACAATGTGCAACAATAGCTCATTAAACTGGAAAACAGTTTGAGAGGTACAGATCCAGTTGTTCCAGTGTGACATACCATTCTGGTTATGGCTTAAACAAAAAAAAAAGAAACAGAAAAGAACTACTTCCTCTGTCCCAGGACTGACACATCACGTCTCACGATACCCCACTGGACAGAAGTCCTGTTGTTTCTGTGACATTGTGCAAATGAATGTTGGTTGGTAACCTATTTCCTACACTGACAAAACACAGAAATGTGACATAAATACAGAATATTTAATATAACTCAAAAGAAAAACTAACCAGACACAAGAATCTAAAGGCAAGACAACACGGTGGAAAAAAGAAAAGGTATATAATACATGTATAGCTGCAACTGTCAAAAATAAAACCAGTAAAACCGATAAAACTGTTTCTCAACAGGTGAAGATTTCACTTCCATTTATGAAATAAAAGAAAAAAGAAAATCTCTCTGCATAGATCAAATGTTTGCTGTTAAGTTGATGAAAGCTGATGAGTAAAGGCAAATCGGATGCTGAATTAATCATCTCAGCAGTAAAGTCAGTAATTATTTAAATACAAATGTCAACGCAAGCTACTGGCTCTGTGTGGCTGTACATCTGCACAGTGGTACTTCCAACTAAATGCTAATGACAGCATGCTAACATGGTGATGTTTAGCAAATGTTAGCAAACGTTCACCATTTTAGTTTAGTGTGTTATCATGCTTGTAATGGAGGGAATTATTAAGCATTAAAAAAGCAGGACAAAAAATTTGAACAACAAATGTGTCTATTTTTACTGGAACTGATATTCAGTCAGTTGACAAATCAGTTAGTAAAATGATCATTTCAGCAGCACATACAGTACATTAAGGGGCTGCTGCAATGAAATCAAGTAAAACAATGGAATTTAGGTCAAACTTGCTGTCTGAGCCACAGTATGTGACTTTTTACCAAAACAAAACTGGTGCTAGTTTTTTCTTCAGGGACTCTAACTGCACTTGGGAGGATCAAGTGATTTTGATTCTCACTCTGATCACATGGCAGGAACAGCTTATGTTGTGTGTATTTTGGCAGCTTGCTGTGCCTCTCTGTTTAGCTTCAGCACAGTTTCCAAATCCCCCCCAAATATGCACCCAGTGAGTCAAAAGACTTTTTTTTATGTTTGATGTGCTGTGATTAGTGTAAACAGGACTGAAGATCTATCTGTTTTGGGTCCATACAAGCTGCAGCAGAACACCCACAGATGATTAATTTACAGTCAGATTCTTTATAGATTTTGGGGGTGTACGGTTTTTTTGTGGGTTATTGAACATGGTAATGAGGTCCAGGGCTTTTTAAAAAGAGTTTGTTCACATAAAATATGTAAAACATCCGCACTGTGATGTACAAACTTCACAGAGAAGCAGAGGGAGGATACAGGAAAACCATAATTTTCCTGCCTCCCATTCCCGATCTGTCTATTGGCAGCAGGAGGCTGTTAGAGTGTCAACAGCGGCTTCGAGTTGGAGCTGGAGAGCTGTGTCCTCTGCAGAGCTGCCTTGGTTTTTAACGTTCTGTGTCCTGAAGAGATGAACAAACAGATAGCGTTGGGGGCTCCAGGGAGGGAACAGCAGGTATCAGGGGAGTACAAAGCAGCTCCACACTACTATCAGCTCTGACTTCCACAGCATGTTATAAGTATATGTGTGCATTAGACACACACAGACAATGTGGTGGGATCAAAGACATGTTTGTAACAGGCCAATGACACTTAGTCATGTGTGCGCGCTGTCTGTTCGATCAGCGTGTCTGTGCAAACATGTGATGAAGTCCACAAGTTAAACAAGTGAAACCTGAGCAGTAAAGAGCCTAATCCTTCATTTTACTCCCTGAGGAGCTTTACAGTGTCTCCTCTTCCTTGCAGCCTATTATGTAGTGATTGTCTCAGCTAAGATTACATTAGATAAACCTAATTGACCCCATGTACAAATTCAAAACTATAATACAAACCACTGGACAGAGGTACTATGTACACGTTGTAAAGGGAAAGTGTGTACTGTGAAACTGTTTTGCAGCTGTATAGTGACCCAGGAATTTAGAGTTAAGAAAAAGCAAATAATCAGAAATGCAAAAATGATACTTAAGGATAAGTAAAATAGTAAAATAGTAAAAAAGAAAATTTTCTTTAAAATTGCAACTAAATTAGAAAGCCATACAATGTCCTTAAAATGTAGCAGTTATGTAACACTGTTAATGTGGCAGCAGATACTGATGTTGATAATGATGATAATGGGAACTGGTAATGAGTGATGCAGGAAGGAAAACGTTCACAGTTGAATAAATATGTAAAGTCACACAGTGCAAACTGTGGAGTTACCAGCTGTCAACAGTTAGATTCAGTTACCCGGAGTTAACCCCGATGAAGTATCGACTGCAGGGGACACAAAAGACCTGCGGTATCACATCTTCACATACTGCAGATGCAACAGCCTGTTGCTAAAGGAGCTGTTCTCAGAGGTTCTGGAGGGGGGCTGTCCATGATGGCCAGTATTTTGGCCATCATCCTGTCCTCAGGACTGAGCTCAGTTTGTGTCTCTGTGTCTGCAGCTGAGATGTCACTGACCCAACAAACTGCACAGACGACAGTTGATGCAATCCGACAGTGAGAAAAAATGACATTAAACCATTCCTTGAACTAAGTCCTCAGCACATCAAGACTGCAATCCTGGTATCAAAAATCAAAGAGACCCAACAGGAAGGACAGAAATTCTCAAAATACAAAAACTGGCTTTCATGTGGCTTTTTAAACTCTGGCACTTCAGAAAAAGCTTTGAAATTCAAATGCCATTTGTCCCACTTGAATCAGGAAGATGTGGCTGTATGTTTTAGTCCAGTGCTGTAGCTGTATGCTACATGTGTAGATGTTGGGTGTGCTTCAAGAAACGTTAACCAGAGAACTTTGGTCACACTAAAACTTCAAACCCCATCTAAACTGGAACATAAACCAACATGAAAAAAAGGATCTGGCTTTTGTGTAACATATAACCCTGTAATATTGTTACTAAGAACAACCCTGTGGACCTTTGCACAAACCAGACACCATGTCCTGTAACAGACCTGGATACGCCACCTCTGCCAACACATTTTGGTGTAACGCCATAAACCAACAGGCCCCCGAACAAGACTTCTTTTTAGATTTTGTACCAGCAAGAGCTTGTATTAAGTAGTTGTGTTGACTTTTTACTGAATATAAAAAGGTACTAACCAATTTGGAAGTAACAAATTTGCTTAAACATCAATCTCTGCCTAAATTATCTTTCTCCTTTTACATGGGAGCAGAAGCAGCTCTGATAAATGACACAGTACTATACAACCATGACCAGCGTGGCCAGAAATGTAAGTATGATAATTTTTACTTACTTTTTCTGCTTGCAGTGTTGTCTGTATATGAACGTGAGCGTGTGTGTAGGCGTGTGTGAAAGAAATGACTTCAGCAAGTACAGGATGAAATGATCTTGTTGAACTAGTCTATGAGGCCACAGGAGTGTAGATGTTGGCTGAAGCCAAATATGTTTCGCCCCCTGAGCTCCATGTCTCAGCTTTCAGAGGACTGCTGTCATAAACTGACTGTACTGATGTTATAACTGCAATATTTTTATTCTTTCCTCTTCTTCTTTTCTCTTCTTCTTGCGTAAGTGCCTTGCTGTACTGTACTTGCTGGCAGAAGGCCACTGGTACCTGAATCAGAAGGTTCGGCCCTTATCACCCAAGCCAGAGGATTACTGAAACCACTGTGATCTGTGAGTGAAAGTCCTGGCAGCTCCTCAGTTAAATGTGAGCAGAAGACAACTTAAAATAGAGTGAGGTGAGATGATCCAAGCAGACCTGGCTGACAAGCCTTGGCATCATTTACCACAGTTTCTCCTCAACCAGTATCCATACTCTGGGTGGTAGGCCTGACCTCTGCTCTGTACTAATCACTGTGGATCAGCAGATGGATAAGTTAAGTCAAGCTAATATTTAATCAATAGTAACATTCCTCAGGTATGTCTGAGACAGCCCGCAATTCAGAGCAGCCCGAGGTAGCAGATATTTACTGCCAGCTGTCAATCTAACGTGACACCACGACGACCCCATTACACACAGGCTCAGTAATTTAAACACAACCCGCAGCATACATACAAATGTAAATATAACCCGCTTTACAGAGTGATATTACCTGGAAATAGAAAGACTTTTTCACCCAGGCCCGTGGAAACAGACCCTTCGCCATCACAAAAATAGATCATCTCAATACGTGGACCTGGCTGCGGGAGATCATCCAAAATACATGGGGAGAAAGCGTCTTCCACAGTAAACGACTCGTCTCGTTTTAGGAAACCGAGAAAAATGACTGCACATCAGCCTGCTCCATCCCTACAATGATCCACAGCCCAGGGCTGTCGGTTCGTCTTGTCCCTGTGGGTTGCTTTGATATTCCACTTTGCCTGCGCCTCTGCTCTTTGCAGCAGCTGCTGATTTTCAAGCAAAGCAACATACCTCACGCTGGAGGAAAAAAACGAAGGTTTAGGGCGCAGGCGCAAACTTGTTCGTCTACCAGTAAAACGTTTTAAAGTTTTAAAGATCGTCAACCAAACTGAAGAAAATGTGTGTCAAAGTGCAGACACTGGTGTCGCATAACCTGCGCTGATATCATCGACTCTTTAAGCTGTGTGGTTACTAAACTGAAAGTGCACCGGGTCAAGCTAACGAGCGTGTGTACAATACACTTCCGCTGCGACTTTCACAATAAAATCCCTGTTATTAAACTGGAACCTTAACGCCAAATACAAACTTCCGGTCATCACATCCAAAATGAACATTTGTCAGTACCATACGATGTGGTAGCGCCAGCGAGTGGCCAAAATATCTACAAGTTGATCAAACACTGCTTCCTTGAACTTTTGAGAGTTGTGAACAAAGAAGTTTCATGTACGAAAATGTCTGACCGTTAATTAATAATGTTTAAAACGTCAGTTTGTATTTCTTATCCGCACCAACAGAAGCAATTCCTCAGAGGAGATTGGCATCTTTTTTGTTTTTAAAAAAAATTAAACACATCTTATGCTTCTTTAAGGGGCGTATATGTTGTGCTTAGCTGCTAAACGCCCTGCCTACAATTTCAAATGTTTGAAAAAAGGTGAACGTAGCAGCGACAACCAGCAGCAGCTCTTCCCATAATGCACTCCCCGATCATCAGCGGGAAACCAAAATGGCGAACGTGCTGGGGGAAAATGAACCGTTTGTTATTTTCTGAAGAAGACACCAGCTCCGCAAGTTTTCGCGATATACTTTTGTAATAAATACAAGTGCAGGAGGAGCGGGACAACAGCGACCATTTCTATCGAGTTATTTTGTTGTACGAGTTATTTGTAGAAGCGGAGGTGACCGAATGAGGTATTGTTGTCATCATGTTTTCCTCCTGTTGGGGGGTGTGGGTCCGACGGTCAGCGACCTGGCCAGGGTTACGGTTTTACATGTGGGTTATCCATGCTAACAATCAGGCCTGGCTGCTTACCGTTTATGGCACAAAACATTATTTTAACATGCAACGTTAGCTGAAAGTGTCCCTTTATTCTCTTCTGTGGCTGGTAATGACCGTGTTCACACAGTATCCGAACAAAGGGAATCTCGGACTGACGTACAGAGGCTTAAAGGAAACAGAAAAATAAAATATTTAGTCTTTAACATAACTTAATTGACAATGTTTTACAACAGAGGGTAAAAAATATTAAATGTAACATTTGTACAATTCTAATTGACAACTGCCACTCACAATTAAATGTCAGTTTAACTTGTATACGAGGATTAAAAATGACTAGAATAACTTCTGCGTTTATTTTTTGCCTGTTTGACGTGGGGTAGATCATAGAAATACTAAACATTGCCCTGCAGCCATCTTACTGATTGCTTAACTGTGGCCGCTCACCAATTAGCACTAATTATGAGTTTAATCACCTGTTCTTTGTATGCACTGTAAGGTTGGTGTAGACTGTAACTTGTTGATAACTATGTAAAGAATGAAATCTCACCTGAAAATATTGTAAAATATATTTCACTTTGTTCCTTGTTGTAAATGCATGTCTCTCCTCCTGTTTTTCAGAGACTCAGGGGTTGTGGACCACCTGTCTGTCCATCACAGAGCTCACCCCCAGCGGCAGCAGCAGGCTGTGTCCTTGTCCCCCACAAGCCTCTCTGCTAGGGGAGAGTATGGAGGAGACGGCATGTCTGGCAGGTTTACAGAGGGACAGGATGTCTTGGCCCGGTGGTCGGATGGCTTGTTCTACTTGGGGACAATCACAAAGGTTAGTGTTAGGAAAGCACACTGGTACTGTGATCATTTTTCTATTGCAGGTACCATCAGATTCCTATATCTAAAACTCATGAAATTTCACACCCTTGTTAGGATTTCAGGTTTTTTGCTTGTGCCTGTAGATGTGTGACACTTGGGCAGTCAGGCTTTAAGAAGAGTGTGGTTTTTAGGAACATGTCTGTCTTTTATGTCTTTTTCAGATAGATCGGGACAAGCAGAGATGCTTTGTTGTCTTTGAGGATCGGTCAAAGTCATGGGTTCTTTGGAAGGATATTCAGACAGGTGAGTTCTTTCAACTTCAAGATTAACATGTTTGTAAAACATTTGGATTTTACTGTTGAATGTTGAATTTGTTTTGTGCTGTCTGCGCCCCTGTCTGTCTGCCTGATTATGTCTTACTTATCTTCCTGTTCTTGTTGCTGACAGTTAACTGTCCACAGTATCTGGTATCAGTACAGCAGCAGTGCATTGACCACATGTGAACATGAGCAAAGGAGGAGATAGACAGAGAGGCTGGGGTCTTTTTACTTACAGATCATTCAGTTAAAATGCAAATATGACACAGGTTTCCTATATAGTACAGGTTAACATGACTTGTGATAGATTAAAAAATATGGAACATATGTCAAATATCCATCATTTAATTGCATATGGATTTTAAAAATATTAACTAATTGAAATGATCCCAATGTTGCTGCACAGCTGTATGTTTGTAGTGTTTTATTTCTCATTTTAAAAGTTAACAGGGGTTGAAAGCCTTGTTTTCTGCTGACCTCCAGTGGTTGAAATTCTCATTTTGCAGTGATATAGAAATGTACTTGCAGTGTTTGACTGCACCCTGACAGTACTGTTTGATGTGGTTACAGGAGAAGCAGCCTAGCAGTCTGGTATTAGGTTAGGCTTTAAAGGATCAATTCAACAACATATTTTCTCATATAAGTAGTAGTAGTCAGTTTCCGTTTCATTTACCCAAATTTTGAGATATTCATATCTGATCTCTGCCTCCACCCCAACACTATCAGGGTGAATGGAATTTGGTTTTGTTGGACTCAGACCATTGACAGATTAGTCTTAAAGAACTGAAATTAAATGTATCTTTTCTCTGTCCTGATTACTCAGGATAATTCACAGCCCTCATCAAAGAAATGATTCCTTTAGTCTAACTTTTCTAGTTGTTAAAACACAATCTAAGGTTTACAGGCCCGCATAACAGCTAGTTTTGAAAGAGTTGTTATTCTTTGCCCAGACGTCTTCTGTCTATTTCAGGGGAGGAAGATGATGAGGATGATGAGGACGATGACATTGTGTGCTCCATATGCCAGGATGAGACTTCAGAGGAACCCAATGAGATTGTCATTTGTGACAAGTGTGGACAAGGTACTGCTCATTGTTTCTGATGCTCTTATACCTGACATTGAATATCTTTATGCATCTAACTACTGAGCTCTAATCTCTGGCCATTAGGGTATTTGTAATTCTTTAAAGAATGACCCAGTTGATGGTAGCTGCATTTAAATACGTTTGATGTCTTTTAGGCTACCACCAGTTGTGCCACTCCCCCATCATTGATGCCTCTGTCATTGACTCAGATGATAAGTGGCTCTGCTCAGAGTGTGAGCTCACTTCTATGCCTAAGGTACAACTTTTAATTTGAGTGTGAATATATAAAATCTTTTGAATATAGTAGTTGTTTGATTAAATGAGCTGACTGATAGCTGTTTCGTGAGAATCATTATTTGCTTTAACTGTAAAGCAAAAACCACAAGATAATCTATAGAGTAAATGGCATGCGTTTCATGTCAGGATAAACATGCTTTTTGTCTGTGTGGTGCACAGAGGGGGGGGGCACACAGGAGGGGAGCGTCTGCTAAAGGCTTCCTGCAGCCACAGCAGCAGCAGCAGCACATGGAGCTGCACCTGTCCTTCCCGTACGCTCCGGAAGAACTGGTGTGGGACCAAGGCCACAAAACTAACACCCAGCAGTGTTATTGCTACTGTGGAGGCCCAGGAGAGTGAGTAACACATTATATACGTTAAAGTGCATATACAAGAATCTGAATGCAGAATTTCTCACATGCATATGTTCTTAAAAATCTTAATATCACACATACAAATACAGTAAACCACCCACTTTATTTCTTTCCTCCTAGGTGGTACCTGAAGATGTTGCAGTGTAACAGGTGTCAGCAGTGGTTCCATGAGGCCTGTCTCCATTGCTTACAGATGCCCATGCTCTACGGAGATAGGTGCAAATACCACTATCCTAAATGATTTTTTCAGCAGTTGAGAATATTCATTCCATGGTTGGTGAAAAAGCTCCTGAAGGGCTGACTAAACCATAGCTTAACCATCTTTCTATATCGGCACATATTATCTAATATAGTGCTGCAAACAGTAGCAACAGTGCATCAGCTTCATGCTATGTTATTAATTTTCACTAGTGCAACCAACAGAAAATTACCGTTATTAAATCTTTTTAACCCTTTGGTCACAAACCATTTTATAAATAAAGTCAGCTGACATTGTAATGTGTTTTTTCGCCTTCAGGTTTTATCTGTTTGTTTGTTCCGTTTGCAATGGTGGACCAGAGTACCTCAACCGACTGCCTCTTAGATGGTAAAGAGTCTTAAGATGCATTTTCAACTTTGACACACTTAAAGTCATTCTTCGAAACAGTAGATTGGTTAATAAAGTACACACACATGTGACTGATCTTCTTCCTAAAGTATCTGTTTTTAGATACAATGTCCCGTCTTACATTAAGTGCTAGAGACCTAAATAAAGTCTTACATTTATCTTATTTTGTTTTTTGTTTTATTTTTTGCACATTAACATCGCCACTGTCTCTTACTAACTCCCACAATTCCTGCATTTTCTACAAATATTTGGTCTTCTTTTTATGATATTGTTTTTGAACTTGACTGAGTCAAGAAAATACTGTGTTTACTTAAATATTTCAGGGAAGATGTCACACACTTGAGTCTGTACAACTTGAGTGTGATCCACAAGAAGAAGTACTTTGACTCTGAGATGGACCTGATGGCTTATATCAATGACAACTGGGAGCTGCTGCAGCTCGGGGAGGTGAGGAGACAAGTCACCAGTTTTCATGAGTAGTGCACAGATGGCCACTCATGGAAACACAGTGTATGTTTTTGTGCAAAGTTTTTTTTTTTTTTTTTTTTTGGTGTAACACTTGTATCAAAAGTTAGCTGTTTGTATAATATGTGGCAGTGAAATGCACCAACACATCACAAGCTGATTGGAGGCCAGAAAACCACATTATTAGCCTGTCCTAGAGGGTTAATTATTTCTAAATTATAATACCCTGACTGCCAGATTGGGTTTTGAAACCATATGGTGTTGATTTGTGTTTGTTCTTTTTTTCTTGCACCCTGACTTTCCTGTTTGGTAACCTCCCCTCCCCCGTGTCAGCAGCTTGCCAAGACTCCAAGATCAGAGCGATATGAAAGTGTTCTAGAGGCATTAAACAACAACAGCAGCATGTAAGTTATTTCCTTCAGCATTTAATGTTAGATGATGTTGATGATAGCCTGGTCAACTGACTATTTCTTGTGTGTGTTCCTACCCATCATTGCTCCCTCTCTCTCCTTTTTCTGTCTCATCCAGGTTCATGTCAGGGAAGGAAGTAAAGAAAAAGAAGCACTTATTTGGCCTGAGGATCCGTTTCCCTCCTGCTCCCCCAAACTCTAACGAGCCAACCAGCAGAGTGATGGAGAGGGCTTCACATGAAATCACCATTAAGGGATGCAAGTCCACCAAAGCCCCGTCTGGCATGAGGTAAGAACTTATACTAATAAAATTAAACTTATACTTGTCTGAAGTTAATGTTTTACATATCCCTTCACATTCATCACTGAAAGCTCTAAAGTGCTGAACTGATGCCTAAAAGTGATACAGCCTGCAACAAGCAGTGGTTTGATACTGCCCTGCACTTTATAAATTGTTTCATAAAATGTGACTGTTAAATGTTGTTTTTAAACCTTTTTTTGAATCTTATTTTCCCATGTTTTTTGGTGTAAATGATTGATAGGGACAAAAATCTTTGGAGGTATTGAGCAAGAATGATCCAACTGGGCAATAGTCCACATCAAGGTCAAGACAAGTCCACTCAAGTGCTTGTTCTTGTTTCTGATGGGCTCAGATTGTTATTGTAAGTGCCTGATAACATTATGGATAGGATATTCCTACAGAGATAGACCTTTTTTATTAAAGAATAAGATCCTTTTTGTTTAACGGGAAACTCCATTTTACTGAGTAGAACACAGGAGTTGTTGGAATACTACTGCCGATCAGTTTGTTTATGTTATTGTGTGGTACTTATGTAAAGGATCTGAATACTTCTTCCACCACTGAAAATCACGCAACAATACTTGATTTATTCTTCTGCATTGAATCGACTTTGTAGCTACAGTGTAGATAGCCTGACATGTACCTCCCTAGAAATATAACTGCACATCATGGCGATGCAGACCATAACAGCTGTGATTGGTCTGCTTGGTCAGCTTGTGCCAGCTCATTCATGTCTCTCAGTGGCTGGACGAGCACAGAAAACTCATCCTCCCATCAGCCTCACTCACTTCAGCCGTCATACACACCATCTCCCTTTAACAGTAGCAGCAACATTAAGTACATGAAGAAACTCGACACACTGGCACAGAAACCCCACTGCCTGCTAGCATTTTGGCAGTGTAACTTCTGAGCGACACACCAGGTCACAAGTATAAATGTACAGGACAGTGTAGAAGTATAAACCAAGCTTTACACAAACAAAGAGATGTAGGCAGTGGTCAGTAGAATCTGGTAGAAATACACAAAGATGTTTCTGGTTAAACAAAGGATCTTAGTCTTCAATAAAGAGGTCTGTCTCTGTAGGAATCCTACCCATAATGTTGTCAGACACAATCTGAGCCTGTCAGCGGCAAAAAGAAACACTTAAGTGGACTTACATTGAAGTGGAAAACTGTCCATCAGATTATGTTGCAGCAGCTGTTTGCGGCGGCCAGGTATGTTCTTGTTCAATACTGCACCGATTCCAAAGATTCCCTGTCAATCATTTACACCTAAAAACACAAGGGCCAGGTTAAAAAATACCAGTTATCCTTTAATGCACAGCTGCCATTACTTGTGAAACTGTTGAGAAATATTGTTATTATTGCTCTAGACCTTTAACCAATGGCACAGAGAAGAAGAAGAAAAAGAGGAAGCAAGGAGCTCGTTCTCTGGAGACTCTGGCTAAACCACAACGCTCCAGTGAACTCTTGTCCCAGGTGTGTGTGTTTGTGTGTGTGCAAATTTGTATGCATGTCTTGATGGGCGTGAGGTGGGTGTGTACATAGCTGTTAAGAGGGGTGGGCATTCTTGTATTCTTCTGTATACATCTGAGCTCAAACTGAGAATTGCTAACAGTTTTTACTTTGCTTTGACAGCAAATAAGAAAGCCTCTACCACTAGAGTCCCATGCATTTGATCACCTAACTTCTATCAAGTAAGTAAGAAACTAGTGCAAAATGTAGTCCTACACAAGCATGACTATTGCATTGTGTAGTTGTGAGGATACTGTTCAGTTAAGACAGCTGGCTAACAACTGTTACAGATTGTTTTTTGATGATTTAGTCTAAATCAGAAAAATGGCAAATCCTTACATTTTAGACACTGGAACCAGAGACCTTTTGGCATTTTTATTTGATAATTGACTGAAATGATTAGAGATTTTCAAAATGGTTGCATTTTAATTTTCTGATTGTTTCAGCACTGTGTATTGTGAAAATAAGTTTCAGTAGCAATTTTCTTTTTCTGTCTTTAATGTTTTTATCCAACTGTCTCTCTCTCTCTCTCTCTTTCATTTTACCATCCCCACAAAACCAGGAGTGACAGGTCTCTGCTGTCTTCACGAACTTCAGATGTGGAATCCATAGGAGCCCTGAGCACCTCAGAAACTACCTCAACTAGCATTTCAAGACAGTCCAGGTACGCCTGTTAAGCAACTGCAATATTTACACCTTTCTCACTTTGACTCTATGGCTCTGTAGATGGTAATGCTGGTCTGCTATTTCAATCCAACATGGCAACAGATATAAGATGGATTGCCATGACATTATGATCCCCAGAGGATGAACATGCAGCATGTTAGCATTGTCGGTGTGAGCATGTTAGCATGCTGATAGTAGTATCTACCTCAAAACATCACTCTATGCAGCCTCATAGAGATGCAAACACAACTAAGGAGTCTTATCATGTTTTTGTTATTTCCCTCAGAATTAAAAGTTTTTTTTAACTTCCTCTTTTCCTATCAAACACCCTCCAGCCTCTGTAGCTCCAGCAAGACACGTACAACAGCCTGTGTCATGCCTGTTTCCTCTCCACCCATAAAAAGGAAACGTGGGCGGCCACGGCGGGCCCTGCAGCCCCCTAACCCGGAGATCCCCCCTCCCAGCCACACAGACCCAAACCCCTCAGCGACGGAGATGCTGAGCACCCTGCCAGGGCTTCACTCAGCAGACATAGTTCATGGCATGGACCCCAACAGCCAGCTCTCCCACCTCAAAAGCTCCATCAGCAGCTATTTCGGAGCAGCGGGGCGGCTGGCTTGCGGGGAAAAGTACAAAGTCTTGGCCCGACGGGTCACCCTCGACGGCAAGGTGCAGTACCTGGTGGAGTGGGAAGGAGTCACTGCCTCTTAGGCTTGTCACTGTCGTCATCACCTCTAACTTTTAACCAGCACCTACAGGAGGTTTAAGGCTGTGGTGAGGATGCTTGCACAGCCTGTGTTCAGAGCATTAACTGATATATGCCTTTGTTTAGTTTAGACAAGAGCAAGTTTTGCCTGTTAAGCTTTACTGTAAAGCCTACTGGTTCTGTGCAGCCCAAGGTGACCATAGCACATTTAAACATGTCTTTTCTTCATGTGTTTAAAACTTACAATTAATTGATAAAGACGAGGTATTGTCATAAAACCACACCATATTTGTGTTATTCTGCTTTTAACTTTCATTATCTGCTTTGAATGTTTACACAAACCCCTGTTTATTCAGGGGCAAATAATTGATCAGTGCACTGCACCTGTAGGCTTTCAGTGAAGAGCTATTGTGCTTGATTTTTGATCCAGTGATATGCTTTTCATTTCCATACCCAATAATTATGAAACTGTACAAAATGTACAAAAATGTAGTTGGTCAGGCATTTAAAACGGTGAATCCTGGGGGATAAGAGAAAGAGGGGTAGTTTTGCTCAAACATATTATTTTGACAAATTGCAATCATTCAGTGAAGAATTACACGTTTGGTTAACTTTTCTTATCAAATTTGGTGAATAAAAACATAAGTGTTCTCTCCTTCTCTAGTCCCAGCTGCAAGTACCTGTTGTTGCCTTGGGCAGATATATCCCTCAATTCTGTTTGGAAAGAGTGCTCGTTTGTGAGCAGTTCAGGAGGAAATCAAAACAAAAGAGATGTGCTGCTGCAAATGTTTATTATTTTATATAGAATTATACTACATTTATTATTACCTTTTCTACTTGTACCTTCTTGTATGCCCTTTTCTGTTCAACAGGGCAGATTTCTTTGATTTTCTTCTCTTTTTTTTTTTAAATCATGGATTGCACATATCAAATTATATCTGTTAGGCCATCATCAGATAAACTGATAAATTGAGCTTTTTTTGGCCCCTAAAAGGCAGCATTTAGCATGTAGGTCATAACTCCCAGCAGTTTTAAATTTAAATCAAGTAAAGTGGATGAAATGTTCAGAAAACTCATACCCAATAGGATACCTACTAAACTGCATTCTGAGAAACTAATTTTGTTTTCATTGTAACAATTTTGTTAAGAAGCTTAAATGTCTTTGTCTAAACACATATCCTTTTAAAGCATTTTGATTTGAAATTGATAAATGACTGTTGTCTTTGAAATCTTTAAGGACCTATTTAGTTTTACTTTGTTTGATAGTTACTCAAAAAATAAAGTGCTGCGTAAGATGAATGTTTTATACACAGTTCCCGGTTCAGAATTGTTTTGCGATTTTCTTTTTTTCCTTCTTTTTTTGTTGCTGCCTATGCAAGTTAGTCCTGGAAAAATGTATTGTTTCATACAGATTGACGACGGGGAACTTAAGCATCACTATTTTAATGATTTGACTCAGGCGTTTCAATTTTGTGACGGGTGCAACAAAAAATGCACTTGGATTATTGCTTTCACAGTCAAGCTCACCTTGTAGTCTACACACTCAGGATATGCCCCAAAACTTCACTGTATTGCATAGGCCAGCATTTGCAGCTTGACAGGAGGTTTTGATGTAAGTTATTTACTCAATGTTTTTGGTCAGTATTTTTATATTAGGTCCTCCGTTTGTCACATTTCTTTGGACCATTATGTAAGTATGCTTTCTTTTCTACGAGCAAAATAATTTGTAGTCCATTTTTACTGCTACGCTCTCTTGTTTAAACTGAGTCAGAAAACAATCACTGGAATACTAATATGCTGTATGTCACTGCAAGAGGGAAAGATTCAGTATGGCTGTCTCCTTTTGGAGATGTTTTCATTAAAATGGACAGACCTTTTTGACATTGATACCTCTTCCTTGAACGGATGTAGTCAGTGCATTTAAAGCTTCTCTCCTCTGTTCAGTCAGTGTCTCGGCCCACTTGTTGCTACCACTGACTTCCAGCAGGCTTCTGCAGCCAAAGAAAATACATGTAACGTCTGCTTTGTCTCTTGAGATTCTTCTTATTACATTTTTATACATCATTATATAGGTTGACGTGTTACTTCTGAATCTGTTTTGTTAAAGGATAAATAAAAGCAGATATTTTGAACCGTTGTGGTGAGTATTGTGTGTTTAATTTGCTGCTTGTGGCTAAAGTTTCAGTCTCCTAGCGTCCTCAGATAAACCTACCGTTGGAAATCTGACAGCTCCGGTACACGCGCCGCTCTTCCCGGCCACTGTCATTGACAACCCTCTCCACCAATCATTTCACAGACAACGTCGCCTTATCCAATCACAAAATGCGTTGTTTAAATGTGGGCGGAGACTGAAAATACAAATCGTTCTGACTACCTTGAGCTTGTGCTACATCTACACTGGGTAACCTGGAAAGATTTCTTCTGCTAGAAGTTAGATACATGTTTTTACGCTTTCCTAGCGCCAGGACGATAAAATTTTTTATTTTATCTGTATATAGATCGTCTATTCACTCGTTGGTAGCGTTTGCTCTAAAACAACATAACGTTAACTAGCTAGCCACCTGTTGGTGCGGTGAGCATCTTTGTTTACGTTTAGCAAGCGTAGCTATGCTAGCTAGTTTGCTCTTCTCTGCTGTAGTTTTAGAAGTTTAAAACGTACCGATATGTTTATTAGGGTTTCTGTAGTTTTCTAATGTGTCACACAAGTTGGAAATGTTGTTGAAACCTAACCTCAGTCAAGACGAGTTGTTGATTAGCTGGAGGTCGTCATGTGCTCATCAATAATCCAATGTTTGAAAACGAGGAAAGTTTAACCCAAGATGTGGTCAGTCTGAGGAATCTGCTTCGACTGACGGAGCACAACCTGCAAAGTGTGGGACAGACACTAAGGTGAGCTCAACAAACATTTTAAACCAGCTTTTGATAGCTACCACAACTCTTCTCGTATTACAGAGTAAATCTGCAGCCATCATTTGAGAACACTACAAAATGTTGGTATGATGCTGCACTTCTTTTCAATTCTTCATCCTCTCTTGATTTCCTCCTTACTAGCCCCTTGTACAATCAGTCAGAGGGTCATGACGATGAGTATGTGCATCAGAGTCCTGATGACTTGATTTTACAAGACCTGCAGACACCTGATGTTCCTCTGTTCCAGTCAAGTTGTGTTTGTCAGGAGAGGCCTTTCAGTGGGACGGCTGAGAGACGTGCTGTTGCTGGCAGTCCCTCCTCCAAGTCAAGGGTGAGAGAGAAGACTGTGTGTGTCTGACTGTCACTCAGATATACTATGCATCACCTATCATCCTATCTCATGCTACATACTGTATTGTGTGTAATATGTTTGCTGAAAGCCACCACTGTAGATCAACAGAGTAACCACAGAAAGTGTTTACAGTGTTAATTACATCAACAGCCATGAATGAGATGTTATTATTACAGTCAGTTATAAAGGATGTAAATATGGTCTGTGCAGCAATCTGTGTTTATTAGGTAGAGGCAAATCAGATTTAATATTTCCCTCTAAGACCTGTTTTACAGTAAGCTGTAAATTTTATTTGATTTACAGATAACCTTTATGAATGAATGAACTTAATAATGAACATGGACAGGTGTATATCACACATCTCTCATCCATACCTGTGTTCTTCTCCCTGTTCAGTCATCTTCAGTCAAAACCAAGTCAGAGGACATGGAGGCCGTTTCTTTGAGGAAAAAGTTGGGCTGTGTGCGTCAGGAGAACGCCTGCCTGACCATGCAGGATGAGCAGCTCATCAGTGACCTTGATGCTTTGCAGTATGAGCTGGCCAACTCCAAGTCTCAGGTATGACAAATAATTTGTGTGGATAAGGGTGCTGCATTCTCAAAACACTGTATCTTGTGCTTAATATTTGTCTTTATTCTTTTAATTCAGTGTTTGGAGAGAGATTGTTCTTTTATGTTGCTTCTTTATTTGAAAGCCAATGTATGAATGAATGAAAATAGTAATAAACTTGTGAAATAAACAGAAACTATATTGAGTACATATACTGTTTTTCTTTTTTTAGCTCCATCTCAGAGGACCCAGGGTCGGGCTTAAAAACAATGTGGCAGTCATGAATGAGCAGATCCTTCATCTTGAAGCAGAGCTGGAGGCTCAGGCCAAAGAACTAAAGTAATCTCATGACCTAAACTTATACTCCAGCACATTTTGCTGCTTATGTAATTGTAATGTGGCAGTCGTATGCCTGTTTACATGAACTGGACACTGACTTAAGATTTTGTAATGTGCTACAGGGTACAGACAGTTATTCATAATATTGTCCATAGAACTAGCTCCTCTCCTGTTTTCAGTACTCATTTATCTTTATATTTTGTTCATTCTTTAAACTATTGCACTAACCTTTAGCTGAACCTGGTATTAATATCCTAACAAGTTGTCCTTCTCTGTGTTTCCCAGGGAAGCAGAGCTGAGGGCTGAGTGTAACCAGGAAGCAGCGGCTCATAATGACATAGTGGTGGCGACTCTCACTGAAGAGCTGAGTGCACTCAGAGAAGAACTGGATAACAAGACAGTGCTAGGAAAACGGTGATTCTTTTTTCTAGGCTTAGCTGCTGCACATTCATTTTATTCCAGTATCCAGTTTATTTTTCATCACAGGTCAAACGTAACAGCATGACCACCATATGAAATGGATCTGCTACAATGATATCTGATTTAGTTTCACAACATAATGAAGTTATTGTTTTAGTCCTTACTGTTCTATCTCATCCTTTACAGGGCTGAGCAACAAAGGAACCAAGCACTTGAAAATGCAGAGAAACTCAAAGAAGCTTTCAAAGACTATAAGGCCACGATTTCCATTAAACTTAAGAGGGTAAATTTCATGAATAAACATATATGTATTATTCACATATTTGATAAACTTTTTTTGTTGCATGTTGATGACAAAAAAACATGTTTTTAAGGTGATGGAAAGTGAGAGCAAACTAAAAGAGAGTCTTATTGAGTGTGACAGAGAAAAAGAAGAGCTGGAGCTGAGGTGCTCTGTGTTGCAGAGAGAAAAGACAGAACAGAGCCAAACAATCAGGTACATGTGAGACTGATTGTTTCATGTCATTGTATCTGTATGGTTTTTTAAACATCTGCATGTATGCACTAAGATATTGTGGAAGATTTGTAATATATCACCATTGCCCTATTTTTCCTCACAGCCAGCTGAAGGAAGAGGTGAGGCAGGGTAAGTGTTCAGCTGCTGAGCGCTCAGACCTCCAGGCTCAGCTGGAGGAAGCCAGACGACGGGCCTCGCTTTTGGAAGGGCAGCTTGTGGAGCGTGGAGTGGAGTGCAGGGAGCTGGCGTCTTTGCGCAGGGAGCTGGAAGACCTGCGTACTCTGACTCAGAGCCAGGAGCAGAGGGTGGCCCAGAGCCACAGAGAGGCTCAGCAGAGCCAGGCAGAGCTGTCCAGCCTGGAGGCCATACTGGCACTGCTGCATCTACGAGAGGTGGACGAACATAGACACACACACTAACATTGTTGTTCCCACATGATTTTGACAAGTCTCCCACAATGTTTGACCCAAATTTTACATCATTAGTTTATTTGTTTTCCCAAAACTAGTTTTGGTGCCACAGCAACTGTACCAAAAAGGCTGCCGTATTTATTGATCTTGCGCAGGAGATGACGTGTTTACTGTGTTTTCTACTGTCACTTGTTATTTTTTTTAACTTCAGGGTGCTGCGGGGCAACTTTGTGCCAGGCCCTGCATGTTGCCCCCTGTGGACTATTCGGGAACCGCACACCTACTGAGGCTAAAGCCAGGTAATACTGACCATGTATCATATATAGCTGTTGACGGAGATTCTAGGTCTCATGCAACTATCTTCTGTATATTTTCTACAGATTTTTCTCTTCTTCTTGTTTTTTTTTTAAAGAGTGAAATAATTTAGTTAGAATGAGAGACTCATTCTGCATCGTTTTCTGTGCTTGAGATGTATGTATAGGAGTCTTGCTTCAACAGGAAAAAGTGTGGGAACTGCCCTCAAAGATATTATTTGAATCTTAAAAGAAGCTTTATGCAACATGGTAATATAGTTAATAAAACAGCATCAGATGGCAGGTACTTTACACTAATACATGAAGCATTCTAGTCCTTTCTTTCTCTGACTCTTGATCCTTGCAGGTGAAGGTTACCAGCAGCTTCTGCTGGTGCTGCAGTCGGTGGAGGCCGAGCGGACTAAACAGAGCAGCGTGGTGGAGCGGCTTCAGGAGCGTCTAAGCCGAGCCCAGGAGGAGATCTCCTCCCTGCAGAGCTCCATGGCCCAGAGAGCCTCCCACTACCAAAGCCTCCACACCGAGCTTCTGGACAAAGTCAGCCAAGTCACTGATACAGAGAAAGAGGTAACTTTTTTTAATCTTTTACCAGGCCTGAGAGGCAGTCACTGGTTCTTACAGGTTGTTGCTTTTAGCAGCTTTTTAATTTTTCTGTTCTCACCTCAGTTGAAGAGAAAAAGTGCACGTGTGGCTGCGCTGGAGAAACAGTTACAAGAGAAAACTTCAGCCTACAGTCAAGCTGCACTGAAAAACACTGAACTGGAGAATCAGCTACAGGTACAACACTCACACACACGTGTTTTTGCCCGACATGAAGAAGCTGGTGGCTGAATTGCACTCTATTCAATTTCATATTTGCACTGGAATGCTTTTTGTTCTACACTTTTCTTTACCTAATTACAGGAGAAGACCAGCTCTCTTCAACATTACCAGACACTGATGACCAAAAAGCAAAGAGAATATCAACAGTCTTTGGACAAGTGTAAAAAATCACAATCTCAACAATGCGTGGAGCAACAGCACAGAATAGAAATGGTGATCTACAGTTTTTTCTGACTCACTGTCTCTCTTTGAACCTCCACAACATAAATCCACCTCACCGCTATGTTACTGTTCAGTTCATTTCAGTTCTGTTCAACCAACCTTTTTTCTGTTTCATTCATGTCAAGTATGATTTACACATAGACATTATCAGAGAAGGAGATGGAGGGAATTTGTGCTCAGAGTTGCTAAAACAACACTGACTGTGACCCTATTCTGTCATTACCTGTGAGTAACAGCATTTCTTCTCTTCTGCAGTTGCAGTTGTCTGTAGAAGAGTTTCAGTCTCAGGTATTAGAGATCGGCCAGGAGCTGTGTTTACTCCAGAGGGAGCGAGATGAGGCTCAAAAAACAGCTCTCATGCTGCAGACCACTGTGGAACAGCTTACACAAGTAAGGACATTTCCTATGTACAAATACAAGTGCATCTTTCTGCCCAGCCAGTGGGTAAAGCACAGGAACCATTTCAGATTTATGTTGAAGATTCAGCTATAATTTAACCCACGTATTCACTGTGCTTTTTATATTTGGACGATTTTTATCTTCAGGTTGAAGGTATAGTATGCCCAGGATCTGGACTAAGAGAGGCATCACCCCCTTTGTCCCACACAGCATTCAGCTGCTTAACACGCACCAATCGGAGTGTGAATCTGAATTTAAGTAGCTCTTAAGTAGCTTTTTTAAGATCCTATTAGATGTGTATGTTTTTGTATGTCGCGTTTTATGTTGTAGAGACATGATTTTAGGATGTTTTTCTCTCTATTTATATTTTATGTTGTGTGCTGTCATGTATGATCATTGACATTTTATTAATGTTTTTTTCTCGCTCTCTGTGTAAATTAAACCCCCAGAGGGGAAATAGTTTCATTCATTCATTGTGATTTGTTTTCAGGAGAAGCAGGCTGAAGCCAGACACAGTGAGGAGTTGCTGCAGAGTTTCAAAGAGCAGGCAGCTCAGTCTGCCACTAAGGTTTGTACAAAGAAGGGGTTACCAGGTTCAAACAAACAAATAAACTAATTTAAACTGTGTAAAAAAACATTCCACCATAACCAGTAGTGTGCACCATCCATGACTTATATCTGTGCAGGTGTGTGAACTACAGTCATCTCTGTCAGCGTGTAGAGTAGAACTGGACTCATACTTGAAGCAGATGGAGGAGGTGAAGTCAAACTATGAGAGTGAGCTGCAAAAGAACAACGACAAGGTAAAGAAAGATTTCAAACTTTGAGACTTTGAGACTTTGATCTTTGATATTGCCTGCTCCTCTACATTAATTCAAAGCCGTCATATCGGGCTTATATTATCCTCCGCTCCTCCCTCTTCAGGTGTCCTCCCTGCAGGAGAAACTCCACAGCACCAGCCTGGTTTGTCAGAGCTCCAGTGAGCAGAACCTTCAGCTGCAGCTTTCTCTCCAGCAGCAGCAGACCATGCTGACTGAGAGCACTGCCCACATCTCTGAACTGGAGGAGAACCAGAGCCAGCTGCAGAGACAGGTAGGATAGAGAGACATAAAAGTTTTCTTATATACCAGGGTAAATGAACATCTTGATATGACTTGACTGTGGAGTACTATTGAATGAACTTAGTGTTTAAAGGCCTTTATAATAGTGCTTAAAAAGGATTTTAAACTTGATGACCACGGTTCTAAAGAGTGGTCATCTGAGTTACAGAGTCTGCACCAAGCAGTCTGACCTTTTACCTCCTCCTCTTCTGCTGTGGAATTCAAGAAGCTTCTTACTAGCAAAAGTTGACCATTTTTATTCAATCTTTAAACTGCATTAGGAAAGAGAAATTCACAAAGAGCAGAAGACAAACATAAGAGAAACTGTAGTCTAACATGCAGATTTGCAAACCTACTGCTACACCCTGCACATATCACAAACCAGTGGTAAATCTGCAACGTTGCGCAAGGGAACAGCTGTTTGAGCTTGTGATTTCATTTATGGTTCAGCACATTTTAGCTGCTGGTTGTACTTTCTGTCCTTTGCAACAAACAGAGCACAATACTCCCCATTCAGTGAGCAGAGCTGTACAGGGACAGTAATGTAGAGCCTCTCTGGACATGACAGTCTGATGTGGGTAACAGACAGGAAAAACAAATGGCCTGTAGGAATAGACTGTCAAGAAATAGTTTGTTTTGAGTAGTAGATCAGATCTACTCTACAAGGCAATGCTTCTCTAATAAATAAGAATATCTGGGCATTTCTTTATGTCTTTGTTACTTTTTGTCCATATTATCTTGGTAGTAAACTGTAGAATTGAAACATATGTATGAAATAGACATGCTATCTGTTTTCATTTGCAAAGGAACATAAAGATGGGTCCTGACATTGTGACTGTGTGTAGGTGTCTAGTCTGGAGCAGCAGCTGGAACGAGCTCGGGCCTCTCTGCAGGATGAGGTGAGGAACAGAGAGCAGGAAGCCCAGAAGAGAGACAAGGCTCTGCAGGAGATGAACCAGCAGAACACTCAACTGTCTGAGTCTGTCACGTAAGAAGAGCTGCACACACACTGAGGAGCAGGAAAGTGATGACGGATGACAAAAGTGGGAATTTTGTGAATCAAAAGAATGATTTCAATAAGATAATGTTTGTGGCTTTTAACTGAGTCCACAAGTGTCGTCAGTACTATAGCAACGTTACTCAGACTACTATAAATACACCAAGCCTTTTAAAATTACATTGGTTCACACATTTTTTCATAGGTTTTTTTTAATGGTTGTAATGCAGTGTGTTTCATGAACTTGTAATAATAAGAGTAGTTTCCCACTAGACAATGTTGTAACTATTTAATGCTTGTATGAGTCTTTTGTTAATGTCTGTTTTATGGCTGTTCTCTTTTGACCAGCAGCAAAGACAATCAAACACTTTAACAGTCTGTGACACAGTCTTATGATTAAACCACAGCCCTCCCCTTCTCTGTGAATGTGTATATATATAAATGGGGATCTCGCTTCTTGGAGACTGGGAGATAGAAGCCTGGTGTGATTTGGAGTAATTCCACATTCCTGTAGAGCTGCTGGCTGACTTTGTTTATTACAGGCTCCACACGAGTAGCATGCTGGTTGTTTACATGTGCCGTCCAGAGACAGGTTTATTTAAACTCATTTAGCTTCTCTCATTGTTTTGGAGGATTTTTTTTTCTTTTTTCTTTCTTCTAAGACTGTGATGGGAGCCGTGCTCACATTAAGGTGGGAAACTAGAGTGAAATGCATGTGTGTGAGGCTCTACGCTACCCAGAGTACAGTGTGTGTACCCTGCTTGATCTACGTTCCTTTATTGTAATTTATACAGCTGAAAACATTTGTTTGGTTTATTTCACTGTTTTTATTTTATTTATTTGTGAAATCGCATTGATTATGGTTGCATGTGTTTTTCTCTTTGCAGCCATTTGTCATCAGAGATGACAAAGTGTAAAGGGGAGCTGGAGTCTAAGGAGTCGGAGCTGCAGCGTCTGAGGAGGGAAGTCTCTGTCAAGACTTTGCAGATTGCCCACATGGAGGAGAGCCTGCAAGAGACAAGGAACCAGCTCGACAGCAAGAGTGACATGGGTAGGACACGTAACTTTATAGTCTCCATAGTGCAGGAGACTTTAATATCAGTTGTATTTATTTTTTGCAGAGACAGTTAACACCAGAACAGAACACACATTGTAGTAAATTAGCTCTCAATCCTCATGTGATAGTTTCACACTTACAACACATCCTTTGTTTTTAGTCTTATTTATTTTTTGTTTCTTTTTCCCCGCTCGCAGTCGCAGATCTGGAGGAGAAGCTTCATCGCTGCGAGGCAGACCGGCTCAACTGTGTTCAGCAGGTCCAGATCCTGGAGAGACAGCTGCAGGGGGTGCAGGGAGAGTTGGCTGATACCCTAGAGCAGCTACAGAAGCTTAAGGACATTCTGCAGAGAACACAAACCATCGCAAATGAGCGGCAGGCATCTGTGGAAAAACTTAATGTCCAACTTAGGTGAGGATACGCCCTCATGTGAAATATTCTTCCACACGCAGTCACAAGGGGAAAGAGCCTGAGATGGAAAAAGCATCCATATGCTTTTACTCAGATAAGATCCTGTATCTGTATCTCAGTCATCTGTGTCTCCAAACAACATCCACGTTTCACGTTTATCACAAGCACACCAAAGACACACACACAGTTACTGAGTCTGCTCCAGTGTCCCTCCTGTCGTCTCACACTTTGGTAACTGTACATCAACTAGATAATGAACTGACAAACCTTTATTGTCAGATGATGATGATAGTGACATTTGTGTAAATGTTTACTGAGGAAATCTTTGCTGTTGAAGATGCAATCATATAAATTTGTGCTGATTATTTTTAAGTTAAGTTATTATCTGAGGTGGAACTTGTGTTATTTGTCATGTAAGTTGTTGTGACTGATTTTTTACACATGCTGTGGTTCGTGATGTAACGTTTTCTGTTGAAAACTGACCGTGACAAAGATGGTAACTGTGTACATACCAATCGCATACATTGTTTAACACACTGTGTGCAGCCATTGTACATCAATTACTCAAATGGGCGTACATGTCATGGATAATTGACTAATTTTCTTGTGTAAAAGAGGAAAAAACAGAATGCTACATGTTTCAGTTCATTAGTCACTCCATCTGTCAGACTCACTGTAGTGATATTGTCTTCCAGAGCACATGATGGGGTGTATTAGCAGGGACGTGCAGATGCTTGATAGAGGAAACGCCCTTAAAAGAAGAACATCGCTGTTTTAGTAGTGTGACCTAGGTTTTAGTCATGAGCTCCTTTATGCACAAAAAAGACAATGAAATGAGTTCAAGTCCACACACATTCACGTTATAAGCACACAAACCAAAGGTCAATCTAAAATGGTTGACAATAAACTCCTACAGAAAGACCTCAGCGTTCCCTGTATTTGGCCCTGCAAGAATCTGACACACTTATTTCTGCCATTCAGAAGAAATTCCCAATGTTCTTTAAATTACTCCCTGTGGTTTTGATAAATGTTAATTACACAGATATCTGATAAAATGTTCAATAAATGTGTGTGTGTGTGTGGCTTCACAGTGAGACCCAGAGGGAGTTGGAGGAGAGAACTAATGAGGTCTTAGATATGGACAATGCACTGAAGGAGAGACAGGGGGAGCTCCAACAGAGAGCACAGCTGGTACAACTCACACACACACACACACACACACACACACACACACACACATATTTTAAAGGTATTTCATTTCATTTGCAGATTTTGTTTTACCACCATCACTCTGACTGTTTAAAATTTCCTCTCCTTCACCCGGTTATCCTGTCATTGTCAGCTGGGCCAGCTGGACGTGGTGATCAGAGAGCACAAGCAGGAGATGGAGAGGAAGGTGGAGTCTCTGCAGCTGAGCCTTGAAGCCAGAGAGAGAGAGCTGAGAGACACACAGAGGGAGCTCTCAGACAGAAACATGAAGGTCAGGAGCAGTCACAGAAAAAGAGGTCAAAACATGTGAGAAATGTTTTCAGGTGTCACCAAGACTCAACCTTAAAAGATAGTTGGACTGGTCACTGAATGTTTAAAGGGGGAGGGAGCAGACTAATTGACAGCCTGCAATAAAATGTACTCAGTATGACAAGTGTTATCTGTGTTGTGCCATGTGGGCAGCTCTAAATGGTACAGTCAGGAAAAAAAACACCCGACAAGATGAAGTTCTGTCATAAATGTTACCTCCCTTTGAATTGTTGTTACACAGTGTGTTGTGCTGAGAAATGGCTCTCAATGATATGTCTAAAAAAAAAAAGATTATCTTACACTAAAATCAATTAAAATCCACCTTCCCTCAACTCTCCCATTGCCTGTACTCATACTGACGTGGTCAGGAGCTATATTCACAAACTTATCTTACCAGTAGGAGTCGTCCTAAAAGGCTCTCAGTGTTTCCAGCAAAGAGTTTTATTCATAAGAGCTTTTCATAAAGCAGCAGCAGAGGAGGGGCAGGACTGCTGAATGTGAAGTAAAATATTCACCAATCAATAATGTATAATATATGATGATCAATTAAATTTAAAATTCCTTTTAAAATAGATAGAATAAATTAAAAGTTAAATAACATTTAGATTAAGATGACATTATATCAGTTAGAGCACAAAATAAATGCAAACATAAGGTGTGCAAATATTTGTCCACCGTCTTGTATTGTCATTGATTAGGTGACAATGTTTAATCAGTGTTTTATATTGTCGGCTCCTCAGGTCTCATATTAAAACTGATAGTAACCAGGGGCCTCACTGGTAAAACATCCTATGGTTAAAAGTTGCTCCTAAAATGTAATATAAATTAGAAATTAAAGTACATTTTAGTTTTAAATGAAATTTGATTTTATTAAATAAAAATTAATAAAAATAGATTTAATCAACATTTTATAAATTGTGTCAGAAATGTCATGTATGAAAGTTAAGACAGATACACCCCTTACTACCAGCTTTAATATGAGACCTGGGAGCCAGTAATATAAAACGTTGATCAAACATTGGCATTTAATCCATGATGATACAAGGGGTGGACAAATTGTGTTTGCACCCCTTATGTTTGTATTTATTCTGTGTCTGCCTCCATATAACCAAAATAATTATCTCTGTGTGTGTGTGTGTGTGTGTGTGTGTGTGTGTGTGTGTGTGTGTGTGTGTGTGTGTGTGTGTGTGTGTGTGTGTGTGTGTGTGTGGTGTTAGGGGTCACAGGAGCTCGGCCAGCAGCTGCACATGTGTCAGCAGGAAGTTCAGACTGTGCTGCAAGAGCTTGAAGAAACTCAGCATCACTGTGAGGCTTTGACCAGAGAGCTGGACGCCACCAAGCTGCAGAACAAGGAGAAGGTAAAGTTGCAAAGAACAATTTATTATTATTTAATCACTCATACTGAAACTGTTCAGTTCATACCCTGGTAACAGTAGGCTGTATTCTGCCTACTGACCTAATTTTGTCTTTTTGTCTAGGTGATGCCTGATATACAGAACAAAGTAGATTTAGTAACAAGTAAAGTATTGCAGCATGTGGTCTCAAAACTCACTGTCTGTTATGAGATACTGTGACTTATTTCAAGATGCTACCATTTTATTGTAGAAGTGTTTAATGTTAAGTAGCAACAACAGAATGAACGACATGTTGAAATTAATATTTTCACTTTGCACATCTGCTGCTCTACTACTTGACCAGTATTGTGTCTGTGGTGTGTGTGTGTGTGTGTGTGTGTGTCTCTCTCTCTCTCTGCAGGAGGTCCGGCTGTGTGCTGTGGAGGAGGAGCTTGCACTGAAGGAGGCACGCTGGCTGCAGACGGAGGCCAGGCTGCAGGGCATGGTCACCTCTTTAGAGCAGGAGCTGGAGCTGGAGAGGGAGCAGCACAGCAGGGAGGTAAAGTAGCTGCTGAGGGTTCAGAACTGGTGTCTGCCTCCTCCATGTCATTCACTAAATTAATCTGTTATAACAGGGACACCTTCACAGTTGCAGTTTGGAAGTATGTGTTAACTAACTTGAAAGTTTAAACTAGACTTCTTTTTTTTTTTTACTAGAACTCATGAAAAGCTGCAGTTACACACACACGTCTTTTCATTCTGACTGAAGATTTCGTGTCAGCTGTTTACATGGTGTTTGGTGTTTCCATGTGTCAACACATTTAATCTGAACAGCTGTGTGACATGCGCAAAAGCGATGAAGACGTCATGCATTCATCTTCCTCGACGGCTTACTTATCTATTTGGCACATGTTTGATCAGCTCACTGAAGATGGATATCTATCTCCCCACATGTTAACACCAAGATGGAGGGCATGTGCAGAAAGAACGTAGCCATAAAGCAGTCAAATGTTCACGTGGTACAGTTTTCTTTTGATCAGTTTATGAAATCCTTTGCAACTGATTGTAATTTAAATCAGTTTCTGCCTGTTTATTCTGATTGAGCTGTGTAGCGTTTTTACTCTGTTCGAGTTCTTAAACTGATTATAATCTGAATATTAGCCTTCGTGTAAACTTAACTAAAGTGATTGATGAGTGAGAAACCGCTGGTGCTGTTGAGCAACTTTGACGTGTTCTGCAAGACTCTTGGCTCTTAGCTAAGCCTTAGATCCAGTTTATGATCTTAGTGATAAGGTTTTATTTTGACATTATAACGTCACACTGATGCCATGATAACGTGACACCACTTGTTCAGTAGAAATAATGTCAGTTTCCTGTCTGTCAGTTCTGCTTGTTTTTTGATGTGATAAAGGTCTTGTGGGTTTTGGATCAGACTCCATGCTCATCACTTTTGTTCCCTCTTCATGTCTGATTTCTTTTCCTCTTTTTTCAACACCACCGTGTGAGTTCCTTATTTCTTCCTTCGTCTGTTTCTCTTCTTATCACCTCTTTTCTCCCACACACAGCTGATAACATCTTAGTTCCTCCTAATATTTGTAGTGGTGCTCTTAGTTTATTAACCCAGAAGAGAGTGGGTTATAGTTTTGATTAGAGCAGTAATATAAAAGTCAATCAAACAAATAACAGACAGTGAGCAGGCGAAATCCACATAACTGAAGCTCATATGTGTTGTTCTACGCTTGCTCTAATGAAGGTGATTTGTTTAAAAAAAAAAAAAAAAAAATCATTGTTCCCGTTTTCCCTCCCCAGCTGGAGTCCCTGCAGCAGACTCGAGGTCAGCTGCTCAAAGTCTCTGAGCAGATCTCCTCCACCATGCGTTCCTCTCAAGAGCAACTCACCACTAAGCTTCAGCAGTGCCAGACCGAGCTCGAGCAAACCAAAGCCCTCTTAGACCAGACTAAGATGGCGTTGGATCGCACCCAGAATCAAGCCAGTCACCTCCAGACACAGTTAGATCAGAGCCAGAGCCAGCTCCTTCAGAGTAAATCCCAGCTGGAGCAGAGCAGGATTCTGTACGAGCAGACCAGAACCCAGAACAGTGACCTCCGTGCCCAGCTGGAGCAGCTTATTGCCGAGTTAAATCAAGCCAGAGGTCAGGCTGCCCAGCTTCGGACTGAGCTGCAGGCCTGTGAGAAGACCATGGAGTCCTCCAATGAGTCCATTCTCATCAAGGTAGAGTTTTAATTAGCGTGTAATTAAAATGGCAGTAAATTGCTTTTCAGATATTTTATCAAAGTTTTTGTTCTTGTCTCCCTGCAGGAGTCTGAGGTGACCCGTCTCCAGGCCAGGATCTCCAGTCTGGAGCGGGCTGCTGTCTGCCAGAATCTCTACAATCACACACTCTCTCTCCCAGCTCTGCACAAACTCACACACTCCCCAGAGCGCTCCTCCTCTGCTCACTCCCCTCCTTCCCCCCAAAAGTTTCAAACAACCATCTGCTCTCCGACACACACTCACTCAACTCGTCTCCACTCCCCAATACACACAAACACACACAAATCACTCCCAGCTCACACATACTATCAGCCCACCTCAGCCCCTCTCCTGTCTGACAGCCACCACACTCGTGACTGGCTGCAGACCAGCAGCATCAGCTCTTCCTTGGACCTCCCTCTGAGCCTGAAGGCAACACTGAGGGAGGCTTTGAGCAAGCAGCCGTGGGAGACCTCCTCCCTCTCCTCCTCTGTGTCCCCTTTCCCAGATGAAGTGGACCACAGCTGGCAGGGCCTCAGTGCCATGGAGGCCACAGTGGCCTCTGACCACTCCTTCAACCCCCTCACGTACATGGTGGACAAACCAGAAGACGGACACCCCAACATGGAGGCTACCTCAATACAGGAGGGAGACGGTGAGCAGCTCAGTGAGTCGAGGAGGGAATCAGTGTCTACTCTGGTGGGTGAGGAGGAGGAGGCAGACATGAGTTCGCTGACAGGGATGCTGAGGTTTGTTAATCAGACATTAGCCATGCAGGAGGACCCTAATTTATGGAGCTCCACAGGGATGTCACCGACCTGACACAGCCTCACACCTCAGGTAAAAACACCACTCAATTAGAACAGATGAGTCATTTCAGATTAATCATTTCATTTATTTTCAAGCAAAAATGCCAAATACTGGTTCCCATTTCTCTAATGAGACGATTTACTGCTTTTCTCTGTTTTCTATCACTGTAAACTGAATATCTTTGAGTTTTGGACTGTTGTTTGGACAAAACCACTTTTTTTAAAGACAATGACCATTTATCACTGTTTTCTGACATTTATAGACCAAACTATCAGTCAAGAAAATAATTGGCACATGAATCAATAGTCAAAATAATTGTTATTTTTAAACCTGTAATTATCATAAAAAGTCATAGTCTGAAGTGACTTTCCAAGTGGGTGAGAGATTCAATGCCTTAAAGAAATACTGTGTTCTTTACTATATAATGATATTGTAAAGATGTGTGTTTGATATATTTGAGTTTGATATTGATGCTGTTTTTAGAATCAATATGCTATAATAGATGCTAGGGGGAATGTGATTTGCTAGATGCTATTGTAGATAACAGTTGAGTTTAAAGCTGCTAAAAAGTGTCAGATTTTAAATAGTTTTCTGTAATGTTAAATATTTATAGCTACATAAGCAATAATCAGTGACAGGTGAAAAAAACAAAAAACTATGCAGTTATTCATTAAGAAACTGAAATTTTTCTCAGTTGAAATTCTGCTTTATTGGGACAGCGTGAGAATGATTTGATTTGATTGACAGTTGCTTAGCAAATGAAACAAACAGCCCCAACAACTGTAATCACATTGTGGATTCAAATGTTACTAAACACTGATTGGTGCACAGAAATACATGACATCATCTTTTTTTCCAATTTAGCCACACCCACTTCAACCAGTGTCAAAAGTAAGGGGGGAAAAAGCCAAAAATTTCACATGAAATAATAAAAAACAGTTTTGTTCATGTTGAAGCCCATCACTCACTGTGAGAAGCTGACTGAGGACAAAGATTTCAGGGCTGTTGCTATATGTCTGGACCATCTGTTATATACTTAAGTTTTGGTGTGTCATTGATACATGTTTCTTTTTCCCTTTTTAGAGGGACGTCAAGGAAACATGAAACTGGGTTGCTGTGGAGATGTCAGAGAGGAGAAGAGCTGTTTACATTATTATCATCCTTGTGTGTCTTTGTACATGCAATATATTCCTATATCCACCTCCTCTTGGTGTGTGGTATTAAAATCAAGCTGTGTTATTATTAGTGAGGGGAAAGATAAATGATCTGTAGATGACCACAACTGTTCCGGTCTATAAATGATGAAACTGTGGTGTCGTTCCATATAAATGTAGCATTTGTATTTCATGAAGTTTCCAAACCAATATGTATATATTTTTACACAGTTTTAAATAAGCTAAGTGAATAAAATGTTTTTAATGTAAGTACTTTGCCTTCCCTTGATTATGTTGTGTTTTTTGTGTCTACTGTGATTTGTACTTTTCCTCTGGAGAAATGTGAAGCCATGCTTTCATTAACATCTGTTTGGTTGTTCCCATGCTGTTGGTGACTGTGGGGTCGTGTTACCAGAACAACTGGCAGCTTCCTGTCCAGGAGAGGAATTTTTGGATCAGGACCGTGGAAGGGGTCACGCTGAATCTAATGCGTATTCCAGCTGGTTAAATTGGATTTGGCATTTTCATCTGGTTACATAACAAGAACATCAGAAATGTTTGGTCTGTGGATGGTTTTGGGATGGGTTTTACTCCTTTAGACTCTTTTTATTCATCAGATTTAGAGTTAGTATGACTGTTTGTATGATTTAACAGAGGTGTCTGGATGTAAGGAAGTAACCTGTTTTGTTTGAAATCTTTAAAAAGGTGATTACTGTAAATATACCACTGTCTTTATTTTTAAAGGACAGTTGTCTTTCACACTGATGGATTACCGTAGGGCCAAAGGGATCAGGGCCCTAAAGCCAGAGCCTCATCTTAAAATTACTGTTGTTTGCATTTCTCCTAGGACAGTTGAAGGGTCAGTCAAAAGTAGAGACATTCCAATCCTGTGTTTATTTCTCCTGGGTCCATTAAAGCAGCAGTTTAACATTTTGGATAATGTGCTTGTTTGCTTTCTTGCTGAGAGATGAGAAGATTAATACCACCCTCATGTCTGCCTGTTTATTATGAAGCTACAGCCGAGAGGTGGTTAGCTTAGCTTAGCACAGATACCAGAAACTGGAAACAGCTAGCACCTTTAAAGTGGTTTGTTGGTGCCTGGCAAACCTGACTAGAGGACCAAGTCACTGCACCCAGCCAAGAAATAGTCCCATACACAACAATCTTAAACTGATGTTTTAACACTTCCTGTGTGGATTAAATGAGATATAATGTGTTGAGTAGTGAGCTTCAGAGGTGTTGGTGTTTTCTTACCTTTGGAGGGAGCAAGGCTAGCTGTTTCCCCCTGTTTCCAGTCTTTATGCTAAGCTATGCTAATCAGCTGCTGGCTTCAGTTTATCTAACCCGCTGCCAGAGAGAAAATGAAAAATGAACAAACTATTCTTTTAACACTGACTATCTTTATCACATATTTTTGTTTATTTTTTTCCAATGTACTTTTCCCTTCCTATTTTTTGTGCTAACCTTGAGGGGAGGGGCCTGTTGTATAGTCTATGTTCTCTCAAAATCTACAATACTACTTAGACCAGATGACAGTAGCAGTACAACTTTTGATGTGTTTTCTTTTTTTATTTAATCCACCTGGTCAGCTCTGAGGTGTAATCATTTGTTGCAGGTCATATAAATTGTTTGGTTTTGCACACAGACCATCAGTAGGCTGTCTACCCACACACGAGGGGGGATATTCATATTTACACTTTCTCACCACTAGCTATTTAAGGTTTTCTCTTTGTGTGTGTGTAGGTTGTCATTGGAGACAAAGCCTACAGTCATGTCAGTAAACCAACCTGTTGGTCCTGCACTCACAGCACACAGGCCTCACACCCACCTCCACCACATATTTAGTGGGGTGGGCAGCCTCAAATGAAAACTTTTTGACATGTTTGACGGACAGTTTTTAAGTCTTTTCATTTAGATCTATTATATGGAGTTTTAGGACCATTTCTGTCTTTCTGTTCTCTTTTTCTTTTGTTGAGTTTTTAGATGTTAAAACATGTTTTAGTCTAGAGGATGTGGTTCAGTCAGTGGTATATTGCGTGTCAAGTAGCTGGGCTCTAGTTCCTCTGTGGAACTTCCTAAGTACAATATGTCTCTACAGCAGTTTGCATTATATCTATGTGTACATAATATTTAGCAAAAAATAGCACTCCTCACTGTTGTGTGGGAACAGCTGATGAAATTTCAGACAGATGATTGCTGTGTTTAACCAAGTTTCCCTCTGACTTCGCTCTTCGCTGACAATGACTGGGTACACAAGTGGTGGAGGATAATAAAGTAAAATTACTTATAAATTCTACTAAAATATTTCCAGATTCAGATTTTACTTTACAGATAAAGTCACCTTACAGTTAAATGTGGTCCACGCCGACCAGCTACATCAAAATGCTACTTTGATGTTAATGCCTCTATGATAATTATCAAAATAATATATTTAGATTTATATGAAATTCAACCAGCACAGTTCACAGTAATATCTTTTGGTGTTTTTATTCTAAGTCTTAAATTGGTGAGTTTTGTTGGGAAAACAAAGTTTTAAAAACCAAATGATAAATAGTGTTTTGCTCGGCAGTCAGTACTCCTCCTTACTGCACAGAGTACAAAATGGTGTACAGGTAACTACAAATTAATTATTTAGACTCAGCATGGCACACACGTGTGTTAAAAAAAAAAGTGTATTGTCCTGAGAAAACAAAAAGTCCACATTCACGCAAATGTTTGCATAGATTATTTCAATGAATGTGTTAAGTGGATGTGCTTTGGTCCAAGCGCATTTTACACACAAAGACAACTGTTCCAAGAAAGGCTTTAAAAGAAGTTTAACTCTCAACTTCTAAGAATCACAAACCCACGAGGTTCCAGGTTTCTAAGAAAACTAGAACTATTGGATGACAGTTGAAGTCAGCCTCAGGTTATGAAATGGATGACAAGGTGTGGGTAATCACTCTCAACAAATACTCTCACATCAGCAACTGCTCATAAAATACTTGTGCACATCCCAATTCTGGGTTTATTGTTTAGTATTTTGTGCAAAGCAATAATTTACTTGATATCTTGTTATATAGAACAATGACTGTTATGCTAATAAATACATTTCTATCAAAGCTGCACATTGTCAGCATAAAATTACAATTTGTCTTTTTATACTTCAGTTTTTACATGTGGTAAACAAACTATTCACAACATCTTAAGCAGTGATCTTGTCCAGTTGATCTGTTTCACTCTGTTTCCAGGGCTAAGTGCTAAGCTAAGCTAACTCATAACAGTGATATCAGTCTTCCATCTAAGAAAACCAAACATATTCTCCAAAATGTCAAACTATTCCTTTACATAAATTTGAAATGCAGGATATTTACTTGTAATGAAATGTTTTTTCATTGTGGCAGTACTTTTCTTTAGTGTAAAGGATCTGAAATCATCTTCCAACACTAAATCATGTGAGGGAGTTTGACTGTAGAAGTTGTATGCATGTTTTGCACAAAGCAGAACAATCAAGAGAAGAGTTGCAAAGCTAGAAACTAGGGCTGGGCGTCTGTGCCAGGCTTAAATCAGTTAGACGTTAACCACACTCGTGTGCACACACCAGAGCTACGGGGGACTGACAGGCTGCCTGGCACACAATTTAACCACAGCAGGCAATGCATAAGCCAACCGAGTTTACTGAATAAGACACACAGCTGATGTACCTGTGTAACTAACAATAAAATAATAATGCCATGATTAAAGCAATAAGATCCTTGTTTGCTCATCCTAACATAAGGATGTTGGCTCTGTGGGTTGTGCTGCTTTGCTGGGTTAATGTTACAGGGCAAGAAAACAAAAGCTGCTTTTACAACACTGTCAGGTGGAATAACATCAGGTTTTGTTTAATTTATTTCAATATATTTGTGCAGGGGGTCAAACAGGTGGACAATGCAGGTTATCTGCATCCATGACCGCTTCCTTCAAAGCTTTTAAGGTGACAAATGCCTTTCTATACCAGTCACCAAGTAGCTGTGCAATCCTTATCTGACTGCCCACACACCCAGGAGCACTAGTGATAATTTTGACATGGCCTCCCTGGAAAAATCCATAAGTCTGGGCTTGTCTTTTCAGGGTAAAGTAACTCTACCTCCAGTGTTCAACAAACTCAGGTCACAGCTATGTTTAGACATTTTGTACATTTTACTCTCAGTACTGTAAGACAAGATGGAAATCTGCATGATTCTCCACAATCCAGAGGCCAACTCCTCCTGAAGAGACAGTGCTGAGATCTACAGAAGAATCCAAAGCACAAACTGGTCAAACTGTTTTTAAGCTGAGTTTGCATGGACTTCATGGAGCGGAGGAGTCAGCCCAGTGTTGTTTCACCAGAAGGAGCTGTGTGGTTTGAGTCAGCGTGATGGAAAACCACCATTAATGGTCAACATTGTTGAAAGGTCATTGTTATCTCCTCCTCCAGCACTCCACAATCACCACGCTACAGCTCACTGCTTCTGACCTTTCCCTCGTTAAACTGAACTGTTGTACAGAAAGGGTGGGAGTGGGTATCTTAGTTACCATTTTTTTAATGACAGCTCAAGGTCACATTTGCTTCTCTGTCTGGAGCAGGTTTAGTTAGACTGACGCCTGTGGTTAGTTCTTAATCTCCTCTGAGTTCCTGTTCTGTGTCATGTGTGACTTTATTGACCCTCTGTGCCCAAACCAGTTATCATGTCTTCACTGTGGACACTTTCTGGGACAAGAGTGAGGGTGGTCAAACCTGCTGGAGCTGCATCTCTGTCTGACTGCCACAAAGAAAAGGAGCTTCTGCACTGATGCTAAACTTGGCAGTTAGTCTGTAGTAAACAATATTGTGAATCTGACCAGATTTTCACTGTCAGCATTTGGTGCCTGACTGTTTTCAATTCTCAGTACTATGGACACATTTAGATGGCTAGGTTTGTTACAGGGCCCTAGTTTGTGACGAACTCAGATCTTGAAATCTCAAATACTTCAGTCTTTGTGCTGATCCAAGTTCAACAAGTCAAAATTTTATACAGCTAGCCTGGCTAAAGCAACAAAATCTGCCTACCAGCACCTCTAAAGCTAACTAATTAACATGTCACATTTCATTCAGTTGACACACATAACTAACAACAGACTATTTCTTTGCTGGGTGCAGTGGCCTCCTGAGCTGGGCTAACTGTTTCCCCCTGTTTTCAGTTTTTATGCTAAGTTAAGCTAACTAGCTGCTGGCTCCAGCTTCAAGACGACCTCCTACAATTCCATAAATCCTAGTCTGTTTTCAGGTGCCTGCATCATGGCTAACACAAGTATAGACAAAGGAGAAAATGCATAGAATAAAAAAGATTTTTTTAAACTATCAGCCGCAAGTTTGACAATGTAATAGAGGCACAATGCTAAACTGGTGGACTACTCTTTCCATTTTTGTAGAGAGAGGTGTATTAAGTTGGTTATAATGTTTTTACATCTATGTAAAAAAAATAACATGTAACAATATAAAAAATTATTTTACTTATCATCCTGATTATTCACTGAAAAGCTGGGGGTACATTTCTGCTTCACTTCCCTCAGTGAACCCTCTTTGGTAGCATCATCTCTCACAGTGTAAGCCTATGATGATAAGAGTCTAATCCATTTTGGGGTGGTTGTATTGTTACTGAGGATGTGCATCAGTCAGCTGTCAGTGCACGGCACAATGGGGCTCCAGCAGTCAGCCATTTGGCCTGCATGTCACATCCTGTTTGATGATAAGACTCATCTGACCTCCAGTCTGACACCAGTGTTGTTCCACCACCCACAGATAAACAACTGAGCTCAGTGATAGTGTAGCACCAATACTTATGAAAGAATAGCAAACGTTTTACATGAAAAATGGATGGATGGAGGAAAGTGAATTGGTTTTTAAAAAAGTAAATTATGTGTTTAAAGTGTCAGCAATAAGATTTGATAAAATCATCTATCATCCCCAGAGCCCAGAGCCGTGGCAGTGGCACAGGTGTTTCCTCTTTTTACAAAACTATCAAGCTCATTTAGTCAAATCTGATTTGAACATTTGAAGAGGAAATGTCACATGTTTTTTGTGTTGTGTTGTGATGTGTGACTACTTGATAACCAGCTGTTGAAGTCACACTGTATAATGAATTCCACGCAGTGGGACATTCATACTGCTGTCCCACAGCTGCCCCTGCTCGTTCTGCCTGCATCATGGACAAATTGACACTGCACAGAGGACAATATTAACTTCAGTGAGGTTTTTTACAATTGTGTTGCAAAACTGTTGTGACAAAACATTGTGTGAGAACAGTTTATCATTCCAACCCACTTCCTTATGAAAGCTTTACTCATCATTAGCCACAATGTTTTTTTTTTTATTCACATCACACTGTACCATCATAGTTTTCTGTATCCATCAGATTATAGCAGAAGTAAGCAACAGTTGAATTCAGGCCTCAATTTTTATCTTCACACACAGAGGAGGAGCTGTTTATTTTCTATGAGATTAATTCTCAAGAGGACATCCTGAATTCAAGTGAAGTGAAATTTAAAGCTGTGAAACATCTGTGAACAAAACTATTTAAGTCCCTGCTGTGACACTGAGCAACGACTTTATGCTGAAGCCTGTGTATGGCTCTGTGTCTGCAGGGATGTATACATATTGTCATCTCTGTGTGCAAAACATTTATGGATAAACAGCCATGTTACTCACCACCGCAGAGGCGAGGAATCTGTCCATGCATAAATAAACACACGCAGAAAGAGAAAGAGTACAGTCGGTAGAGGCTGAGTGTGACCTGTGCGAGCATGCCTTCAGGTTTGAACTGGGATTTGCTGTTTAATGAGCTGTGTGGCAGTAGAGCAGAGCTGGAGTAAATAATGTGTTTGGTGTCTGTAATGAGGCAGTCCTAGTCAAAGTCAATATTTTGCATCCTCTCTTGGTGGTGTTTGTGGTGTTTAACGTCTGCAGAGGTAGGTTTTTTTTTTGAAAATCCCTGAAATCTCTTTTAAAATTAAAACACACTTGTTTCAGCTTAAGTGAAACTTTTAAAAAATCACTTTTCAATGCAGCTACTGTCACTGCTTCCTATAATTTTCCATTTAAATCCGGTTGGCACCTAACTCCAGGAAATGAAGGGGAGGGAGGGAGGGAGTTACCTCTTCCTCGCAGTTATTTTTCTCAGTCACACGATTCCTCTAAGCCGAAGACAAACAGGAAAGCTGTTGGTTCACGAAGAAACTACGACTGGATGAACTTTGTCCCTCCCTCCCTGAACACTTCATAATCTGCACATAAGAAAGAGCAGAGTCATCGAGAGAGGAAAACTTAAAAAAAAAAACAACAAATAAACAGATGGGTTCCTGATTGGGTTTAAATGCATGTGAGATTAAATCCTCTGTGGCTGCACACAGGCCGACAGAAGCATCTCTATCTTTGCGGCTGCTGTGGACCAATCAGTGCTCCCCCCCCCACCCTCCTCCTCAGACAGACCCGTGAACAGTCTGAACACTCCCTCCTCCTCCTCCTCCTCCCCCCTCTCCTCAACACATTAAAACATAAAAACGCTCCACGCTCGGCTCACTCCCACTTCTACAGCCTCCATCAGCGGTTCTGCTCTTCTCTCTCTCTCTCTCCTGGTCGATTCATCTTGTAAACTGTGAGTTCTCGTCATCCACTCCTCATGCATGCACACTTTAGCGACTTTTCCGTGCTTTGATACTGATATATGTGACAAACCTTTAAAAACCGTGCAGGATTTATTAGGTCGAGGTTGCAAAGCTCGTGTCTGCTACTTGAACTGATGCGTTTTTACGCCTATGTGGCCAGTTTAGTAAAGTTCTGAGTGATTTTATTTCCAGATGTGGAGAGTCTCTGCTCATTTCGCTTTTTTTGAGTCACTGGACTTCTCCACAGCCAATGAAAGGACAGAAAACAGAACTATACTGCGGGACTGCGCTGTAGGTTTAATATAGGAACAAACTGCATTGTTTATTGTGCATGGGGAAATACTCTGTCTTCCTTTAGAATGAAACGTAGCGCAAAAGCTGTTGTAGAAGTATAGGAAGTAGTAGTTTGGATGTTATGTAATGCTCGAGAAAAAAACAGGGGGGAAAAAGATGGGGTAGTCCAAAGAGTGATTATGACTTCATATGAGAGCAGTAGGAATGAAACCTGGAGTCTGTTCGGTTTAATTTTATTGTTCACAGATGCGCTTCTCACATGACATAAATAAGAGAAGCAGCATAGCAGACTACAGAGTAGATTACAAGAAGTCACTTCATTAAAGATGCTCTTCCCAGCAGACATCTCTGCACTGATCCCCACAGACCTGGAGTATTATGCTCAGTATTATGCCACATCAGTGCATCTGCCTCCAGACACTTAATGTCCATAAGTGGTCTGAGGGTTTTTTTTTGTGTGTCCATAATGCAGTGCGTATTGATCAGCCTGTTACAGGAAGTTCACTGGGTATTTTCTCTCTGCATTGAAACCTGAGGCTTCACTCATCACCCAGCTGAACAAACTCCACTTTAATAATAATAACACTGATCCTTCAGGTGGTGGTGACTGTTTGTTTTATCCCTTGTTTGCTGTGTAAGGAAGTACCTCTGATGTAATCTTTTAATATCTGGCTGTAAATAATACACCGTGCACAATGAGCATGTGTAGGATATAGTTATAGTCTGTGGATCACAGGGTAAAGTGTAAGCAATATAAGCTCTTGTGAGGAAGAGGACATTTTCAGGGCTGTGTGTGATCGCAGTCGACAGCAGCCTCACTGCAGCATGTAATCTGGCTCTTGTGTAATCGGAGGCAAATGGTAATCTGTATAATCTGGCAACCTTGGTGGGGCAAAGACTCTCTCTCATCATTTTTTATTTGAAAGCAAACCTTATTAAACTCTGAATGTGAGGTTCTGTAGTGATTAAGAGTTTTACTGTGCTGCTGTTTGCTCACAGGGTTAATTTATTGTAGCTGTCTGCTCATGTAGTTGTAGTGATAGTACAGTAATGACACAATTTGTTTTCACCATAGCTATAAATTTACATGAGTTGAGTGAAAATTAGGTCATGCACGTCGTGCTGTGTTGATAACTAGGTGTGTGGTGATTATCTGGTTTATACACAGGTACACAGGTATGATTCAAAGATTAAACTGATAATGGTACAAAGTTGGACTTTGACATGAACCTGATGCAAGAGGCTAAATATCAAAGCAACTTTAAATCCTCAAACTTCCAAAGTTTTTTAATTAAAATCAGCCTTGTTTTATCCTTTGAGATGATACATTCCTGAGAATACTTAGTGGGGTTTACAGGCCTAAGAAGTAGAAGAATTAAATGTTGGATTTAATCCTCCAGTTTATGTGAAAACTTTAATATTTCCCCAGATCAGCTGTCAACAGCATACAATTAATGTCAGATACAATTAACTTAAAGAATGATGAGACAATGACTGCCTCATGGGAGTAGTCTGCAGATGTGACAACAGCAGTTGATGTGTATTTGGATGTTTAAGAACACGTTTCTCTGGTTTAGACCATACGGTAACACCCAAATATGGCGAGAGGCCTCCTGTCTAGGTAACATATATTATTGTTAGCTGTGGGTTTAGTCTCTCTCAGCTGCTACCCACAACTCTGCAGAAATATCTTGTGCTCAGGAAACATGTCATGATGTTGGTGCCATAAAATAACTTCCTCAAATTAGTCTGCTGCGTCTTTTCTGTCTTACTTTGTGTCCTTAGCTTGGTTTAAAATTAAAACATTAACGTCACTCCCCAGCTCTCCCTCTGACCTGTTTGTATGCATTTCCATATTTCTTTCCCTCCCTCTCACCACCTGTCATCTCCTCCTGTTCCCTCAGAGCCATCATGGTTTCCCATAAAGAGTTTGTGGGTGCGGGGAAGGAGCCGGGGCTGCAGGTGTGGCGCATTGAGAACATGGACCTGAAGCCGGTTCCCAAGGCCCTGCACGGCAACTTCTACACCGGGGATGCCTACCTGCTGCTTTTCACCACTGCAGCACCGTCATACAACATACACATGTGGCTGGGTAAAACATGGACACACTCAACAGTGTCAGAGTCTCTTGCTGTTGAAATCTTCCTCTTTATCACACTTCACATCAAAAAGATGTTGTCATCACTGTTTTCAAAACAGGAAGACTAACAGTTTTACAGTTGTAAAACTGTTAGTTGTCATTTTATGGTTCCGCCACCACGTTTTATTTTTCTCTGTGGTTATGTGATGTCCTGAGGTTTCTGTTTAGTTTTTGATTAATGTGAGCTCACCAGAGTAAGTCCCTAATATTTAAATGGTAATAAAATAATGGCTGCCAAAGTGGGTGAAAGTACAGAATTGTAATCAGTAAGTAACTAAGTGTGTCCAAAGTTGATATTATACTGTGCATGTACATACTGTACTTTTCACGGGTTTAAACATCAGTGCATTTTAATACTTAGACCCATACAAACACACTAATGTAGCTTTAGGTATGAAAGTAGAGAGAGTAAGTGAAACTTTATGTGGCATTAAAGTGAAAGTAGATCAGATTAGGCGTCTGATCTCAGTGCTGAAACATCTGCTGCTGTATGAGTCGCTGAAATTTTCTTCTCTGAAAGTCATACCAGTTTGCAAAATTCCTCTCCACACAGCTCCCTCAGTTTAGGGCTGAACAGAGCACACAGTGACATGCTACTTTTAACTTCTTGAAATCCTACATTGAAGGCAAAATCTTTTATTATACTCCGTAAATTTTCAGTTACGTAACAACAGAGGCCTCAGCGAAACCACGGCATGACTCATGTATGGAATACCCCTGTAGGCCACAAGAAACAGGCACCAGTCCCTGCATGTTTGTACTGCTCCCTGCCTGCTCTCCTCCTGTGCCAACACGTAGACAGACAGGCCTTTTAGTTCTCTGCTGCTGCTGCAAACATCTGTAAGATGTTACACCAGAAATAACAGAGCATAATTAATCCCTCTGTCTGGGATCAACCTTAGTCATTTAAAATTATGGAATAGTTTTATCCATGTTGTGTGCCATCTAACAGTAATAGCAGGATACAAGGCGTCTCTGTAGCAGATGTGGCTGATGTGATTCAAAGACTCCAGTCCTGACTCAGAGGTCCCCTCAGGTCACAGCAGAAACTAAAGTGCTGCGGTTTTCTTTGCTAATGTAAAGTAACTTAATGCATTTGTGAGAAACTTGATCCTTGAGCAATCGATGTGAAGCAATTAAAGGCTTCAGTCCAAAAACAGCTACTTGAGTACAGATGTCTTGTCTCTGCAGGGGACGAGTGTTCACAGGATGAGAGTGGATCAGCGGCCATCTTTGCCACACAGCTGGATGACTTCCTGGGTGGTGGACCGGTGCAGTACAGGGAGGTGCAGAACTGTGAATCCAACACTTTTCTGGGGTACTTCAAGTCAGGCATCAAGTATAAGGTGAGCTACGTTGTTCAGCAGAGACAGATTTGGACCAGTGGTGTCACTGTCTGTATGTATGTACTCTACTTCAGTGGTCGCCAACATAAGGGTCGGGAGCCCACATCAGGTCGCAAGATAAATCAAATGGGTCGCAGGATGATTATAGGTGATTTCATGATTACAAACTTTTCTTTAACCATTGTGATCTTAACAACTATTGGATGGATTTTATTGATTTTGGTGAACCCCTGACTTTTCATATAGCACCACAAGAAGGTCAAATGTTTCACCTGTCCAACTACTGCATGGATTGGCACAAGCTTTTATACAAACATTCATGGTGCCCAGAGGATGAAACCTAATGACTTTAGTCATTTCCCGACTTGTCCTTTAGCACCATCATGAGATTGACATTTTTGTTTTTTAGGTAAATGTCTCAACGACTATTGGATCAATTGCTCTGAAATTTTATACACACATTCATATTCCCCACAGGATAAACTGTAATAACTTTGATGACCTTTAACTTTTCATCTAGCACCATCATTGTTTAATATTTCCCTGCAAAAGTAATGAGATTGTCATCTGCCTCAACTGTACTTAATGTTTAGGGCTAATTAGCTGATGTTAGCATGCTGCTAACACGCTGAACTAACATAGTGAGCATAGTTAGTATTATACCTGCCAAGCATCAGTATCTTAGCATTGTCATTGTGAGCATGTTAGCATGCTGATGTTACCATTTAATTAAGGCACAGCTGTGCCTAATTACAACCACACAGAGCCCCTAGCAACAGGCTGGAGACTCTTAGTGTTGCTTTAGTGTTGTCTAAAATGATTTAAATGAAAATATTTTAGAAGGGAAAAATCACCCTTCTAGATTAATAGATTAATGACCACATGGTTAGGGAACAACCCTATACATTATAAAATATAAAATTAAATTATTAAATTTTTTACAGCATTAACAGTGAGAGTTATGGTGACTAAAAACTTACAAATCTGTCTCAGAACTCTCTTTGACCCAAATATACACACAGGGTTTAATGATTGTCAGCATCCATGAACTTTGCCATGTAGTTAAGTTGGTGAGTCTGAAGTTCAGACGAAACACAACATCCCCCTTTTGCTATTTACATCCCAGGGTGTGTCTGACTGACTGACTGCAACCCAGTCAACCAGCCTGTTCAAAGGACAACATTTTGAAAGCCATGAGCCAAGCCACTTTTACCAGCCGTCTGTTTCTAATTTCCATAAAGACCATCCAACCCCCCTCTTGGCTTTAGCTGGATGTAATTAGACCAAAGACTTGTTTACTGCTTTTGCAAAGTTGTAGGATGGAAACACTGTTCTGCACATGTGCAGAAATGCAGTCCACACACACTCACACAAAGCCCTTTAGAAAAAGAGCAAGAAACAGAACTAAACCTCATTATCTCTTCATAGTTTTGGTAACTCTAGTGTTAGGACACAGTCCTTCCATTAGAATAAACAGTGCCTGCATTGTTGCCATGGAAAATTTTACTGCCTCTCTCTTGAGAAAGGCACAAGGACGAACAGCATGAATGTGGTTTCCATTTTGAGGTCTAAATAGCCACTCCTCCAGATGCTAACAAGACTTTGTGTCTTTGTGGGTAAATTCTAAGCCCACAATGGACATTTTAAGAAAAAGAAAGTTCCCCTTGGTTTTTGTTCTCATGAACTGAGAAGGGTCAATATTTCCTTTAGTTTCTTGTCGAATACTCATCAAACATCATCATCAGTCTTTTGTCCAGCAGAGAGAGTCTCTGTTGCTCATTTGCAGTATTTTATTTGCATGTCTTGTAAATACCTGTTTTGTTTAATGGCTTCACCAAGGATGGCACACTGCGAGACAATCCAGCCTCCAAGGTACATGATCCCCCTTCTTTTGTCCAGAAGCAGGCATCATGTTAGTTTCATTTTTCCCACTGAAAAGGTTTATTGGTTGCACAGCTGTGATTTATTGCAAGCTAATCTCATTATTTGGCAGTAGATTTTACAGCCTTTTGTCCTTTTTTTTACAGTGCTGTGTAAAACCCATTTCACCCTCACTGTGCGAACCATGCAAATCATCTGACTTCATACGTCCTCTCCTCATTCATTCATTCATCCTCCATATATTCAAACCTCTCTGTATTGCACTCGTTACTGCTTAGTAGATCTGCATATCGTGGTTGCAAAATAAAACTGTGCACATGATGTAAAATGAGTGACTTTCTCTACCCTTATTTGTGCTCATGTAGACACTTAAAATGAAACTGGGAAAGTTTACATCACCTGAATTATTTCTTTTTTTGTCACAGAAAGGGGGCGTGGCCTCAGGTTTTCAGCATGTGGTGACCAATGACACAAACGTGAAGCGCCTGCTGCATATCAAGGGTCGGAGGGCCATCAGAGCAACAGAGGTGGACATGTCCTGGGGCAGCTTCAACAAGGGCGACTGCTTCATTATTGACCTGGGAAAGGTGAGACCTGCTTTTTTATGTGTATGAGAGACAGTGTGTTTCTGTCTAGCTGGGTATCTATTCCATATCCTTTATATTGGTAACACTTGCATGTGTCATAGCTTATGTACTGTACTGTCCTGTATTTGCACTGTAATAAATGTGTTCTCTGCAAAAGAGTGAAGACTTATGACTTGATTTTTAAAGTTATAAACCTTAGGATGTTTGTGATACCAATCAACATTTTTGAAACTGTTTTTTTTCAGGAATAGAAATTCAGTGTCTTCAAATACCGTAATTAACTTTATACATAGTAGGTTTGATTTTTAGTGGCAGGGTCCGCCATTTTTCTGCTGAATTCAAGTTGTCTGCCTATTCATGAGGTATTTGCAGTGAGTGAAGTAGCATGTAAGCCAGTAATGATTTTCTTCTTTGTTAAAACAAACAAAATTTAATTGGCTGCACCAATACACCAGTTACTCTGGAGTGTCTGCTGCCCCCTAAATTCTGGCCTGCTCTTTTCACCAGTAACTGTAATTGTCACCAGAATTATCGAGAACTAAAATCTTAGTGACTGTAACTTTAATGTTGGCTGTCGTTTCCTCTCCTGCAGGATGTCTATCAGTGGTGTGGCAGTGAGTGTAACCGTTTCGAGAGGCTGAAGGCCTCTGAGGTCGCCATCGACATCAGAGATAATGAGAGAAATGGCAGAGCCAAGCTGCACATGGTGGAGGAGGGGGAGGAGCCAGCAGCAGTCATAGAGGTGATACACACACACTCCTCATTTTCTCTCTCTCTCCTGATTAATCTCAATCACGCACTGAAGTTTTCACCCCAAAGATGATCTCTCTTGTGAGCAGAAGCTATAAGTGTCATTGATGCATTTCATGGCCAGCGAGTTAGTCAGCGTGGGAACGGGTGGGCACAGTGCTGTCCTTTGTAACGTGCTGTTCATGTGCCAACTCTGTGCCAATGCTGCTTTGTAAACACTTCCTTTACAACTAGAGAGGAAGGTAAACGCCAGAGAGGCCTAATGAGAGAGAGAGAGGAAGGGAGGGTGTGTTATAGATTAATCAAGCCTGCCTGCTTTGTCTGTGTGTAAAAACATGCCATTTAATCTTGAAGCATAAGTGATAATTATGAGAAAAAGAGGAACACAGTAATTAATTCCTCTGGTTGTTGTGTAGGCTCTGGGGCCCAAAACCACCATTGCCCCCAGTACTCCTGATGATGAGAAGGTGGACAGCTCCAACAGGAAGAAGGGTGCCCTATATATGGTGAGAAACATAAGTGCTGAATTAAACTGAATTCATAATTCACATAAAGGACTGCGCTGCATTCTTGTGGTTCTGGTTTAAATTGGAAAAGCTAAACTTTAATAATTTACTGTAGAAATAAATCAAAAGTCAAACGTCTTCCAGAACCAAGCTAGTAGCTCATGCTATTTCTCTGCTTTGTAGATCTCTGATGCATCTGGCACGATGAAGGTGTCGTCTGTGGCTCCATCCAGTCCCTTCAAACAGGCCATGTTGTCTCCTGAGGAGTGCTACATCCTGGACAACGGGGTGGACAAAAACATCTTTGTCTGGAAAGGTGCCAACAGCATCACAGACTCAGACACAGCAGAAAATAGTGTTGAACAAACTCAGAACGCTAACTTTTAGTTTTCCCCCGCTGTTCTCAGCTATTTTTTCTGCACAAATTAGAAAGAGGCAAGTTGGAAAATGTGTGTTCACAATTAGTTGTGCCTCCAAGCTAAACATGTGAAAAACAGCTGTTCTGCCTCTGATTCAGTCTGAAAGTTTTCATTTCTGACTGTGATTCCATTTTAGTACTGGATAGTGAGAATGACCATCTCTACAGTAATTCCTATCAATGTTGAGATCAGTCTGAGGCGTTTTTGAGCCTCCTTGTGGCGTCATACGACATACCCAGTGAAACAAATGCAGTGGGAGCAGCCCAGTTAATAGTGCGATAGTGCCCCTTTGTGCTTTAATATTTCCAACTAGTTTATGACAGCGGTTCTCTCTTGAGTCATATTACATGGAATTATGGCCTCATCATGTTCTCCTACTTCAACCAGGACCCAAGGCCAACATGTCAGAGCGCAAAGCAGCCATGGCCGCAGGTCAGCAGTTCATCAAAGACAAGGGATACTCCAGTAAGACACAGGTAAAACCCACATGTACATAACTACTCTGTCAGCAAATGTTACACCAACTTTACACTAAGAGAAAGACAAAGTGGTGGGCAAAAAATGTCACACAAAAAAATAAATAAAATAAACACAAGAAGATTCCATCAAGCTAAAGTCCCTGTTTCCTTTGCAGATCCAGGTACTTCCTGCTGGAGCTGAGACAACTATGTTTAAGCAGTTCTTCAGCGACTGGAAGGACAAGGACCAGACCACAGGCCCCAGTAAGGCCTACACCATTGGCCGCATAGCCAAAGTGGAGCAGGTGCCATTTGATGCGTCCACCCTGCACTCCAATAAAGCCATGGCAGCTCAGCACGGCATGGTGGATGACGGCAAGGGCAAAGTCCAGGTAGGAGTGCGTTAGAAAAGTGAAAACATGGCACAGATCAAACAGTGCGATTGGTGAGTTGTGTAAAACGGTTCTGCTCGGGCTTTCAGATCTGGCGAGTTGAGAACGGTGAAAAGGTGCCTGTGGATCCCTCCTCCTACGGTCATTTCTATGGTGGAGACTGTTACCTCATCCTGTATAGCTACAGAGTGGGCCGGGAGCAACACATCATATACACCTGGTGGGTAAAACAAAATATCTGTACAAACACATACATACAGTGGCATTGCCTGTACACATTACCACACCCAGTACAGTAAGCACACACATTACACACACGTAAATTACCTTGAAAATCACCCAGACTGTGTGTGTCACTGTGTCAGGCAGGGGCTGAAGTGCACACAGGATGAACTGGCAGCTTCAGCATTCCTCACTGTGAAGCTGGATGACTCAATGGGAGGATCCCCGGTTCAGGTTAGCACTTGATATCGACACACTGCTCACTTTTTTATCATGTGTCAAAGCAAGTCTATACAGTCCCATAGTAATCCACAATATCTGACAAGTAAACATCAGACTTTCTGTGACTCAGGAGTATTAAAGGAATAATAAAAAACAGGTCAGTTAGTGTTGGAAGTAGTTATGTTTTTCTTTCTAGGAGTGGGCATGCATAGACAATGGTACAGTTGCCTGAGTTCTCTGAATATAAGAAGGGGATTGTGGAAGAAGTTGCAGTCAAGTGTCAAAGTATCAAGATTAATTATAACATATAATGTTTACCTTTTCATTAATTAGCCCATTAAACATAAGAGGAATTTGAACTAGCACAATGTTTTCAGAGGTTTCTGACTGCCTGTTGATGCAGCACAATGGAAAAACAAAGTGAAGATGCACTTCATGGTGATGAGTGTTCAGCTTCTCAGATCTCTTAATCCCGCTCATTACAGAAGTTTACACCCAGCTGACCAAAACTAAATCTCAGTATTTACTTCTCTAATCTGCCGTGAAAAAACAAACAACCCTAGACAACCAGCAGAGGGCAGTGTTACTGTAATTTATGTTGTACTGAAACTGAAACACCTTAACACGCACAACATAATGTCAATTGTGGCATTCAGTCTTGAAACTGTATTGAGTCATGAAATGAATGGAAATCAATTGGCCTGGTAGTGTATAGAATATATTCAATAATGCTCTCAAAAATGTAAGGTATTCATAGTTTGTGGTTAAGAGCTAAAACCTTCAAAAAAATTGGTCTGATCCATACTGAGAAATGGAGGTAGAATCCAAACACTGTATCCTTCTCTGCATCATTTATTTACATATTCATTTATGTTCTATTATTATTATAGGATTATTAAAGTAGTGATAAAAGTCACTGACCTTCATGTTGTTTCAAGTTTCTTAATGGCTTCCTCCACAGGTGAGAGTGACTCAGGGTCAGGAGCCTCCCCACCTGATGAGCCTGTTCCAGGGCAAACCCATGATCATCCACAGCGGAGGAACGTCACGCAAAGGTGGACAGTCGCAGACCAGCAGCACTCGTCTCTTCCACATCCGACAGAGCTCTTCCCGTGCCACCCGGGCTGTAGAGGTGAGCTGCACTCACATGTCCCGCAGTAGCTCGACATGGTGTAAGAGAGACGTCTGATTCCCACTTCTCACCTGGCTGCGCGTGTCTCCTCAGGTCGAGGCCTCTGCCTCCAATCTGAACACCAACGATGTGTTTGTGTTGAAAACCCCGAGCGCCTTGTTTGTGTGGCGGGGCGTGGGCGCCAGCGATGAGGAGATGGAAGCTGCCAAACATGTGGTGGGCTTCCTGGGTGGCAATGCCAGCCAAGTGTCAGAGGGCAAAGAGCCAGGTGGGTGTCTTCTAAGGACCATTACATTATACAGTATTTAACACAACGCGAGAAAGATCGAATTATTGGCTCAGCAAGGTTGCTACTCAATACTTATCCTCCACTAAAAGAAACTGAGGGACAGTCAGTCAGGATGGCTTTTCCTTTATTCATCTGCATGATGATATTTTCAGTGATATCGTAGATAATGCTGGTCTCTTGACAGTTATGGAGGGAATATTCATCATCACTCTGTGTAAACATTATGCTCATTAGCCTAATGGCTGTGCAGTAATTTCAAACCAAGGTTATATGTAAATTACTTACACTAAGTCATTGGTCTAATTTTGACTTAACTCTGAGGATTAAAAACATCTTGTTCCTGTTGTGTAGTTTAAACTGCACTGATTATCAGAATGAACGTACTGGAATTCAAAAGGTTAAAACAAGGGGCCCTGACTGCTACGCAGCCATGTGAGATTGCGCCATGCTGTATTTTCCATCATGCAGATCTAGCTTTTCTAACAATAATTGCCCTGATATGGCGTAACTGCTGAATTTCTACCCTGATTTTGATCAGACTTGAAAAAAGAGGATGTGATTTAGTTCCTGTTCAGACAAACAAAACACCAAAAATGGGACAAACTACTTGGGACTAACGACTGTTGTGTTTTCTTCCCTTCCAGCTGATTTCTGGTCTGCTCTTGGCGGCAAGAAGGATTACCAGACCTCCAAGAGTCTGCAGAACATGGTCAAAGCCCCACGTCTGTTCGGCTGCTCCAACAAGACCGGAAGACTCATTGTAAGTGACAGAGTAGGATTTGTTTTTCTTGTCAGGGCTTACGTGTGCAGTAACAGATGTCATTAGGGAAATGTCATTAGAGTAATACCAAGTTAATGCAGTGCAACACAAATGCCGAGATGCAAGTACCCACAAACCTACACACAGTCAGTCTGAGTTGTCCTCTGCTGCTCTGTCTCTCAGGTTGAAGAAGTACCAGGAGACTTCACTCAGTCAGATCTGGCCACTGATGACGTCATGATCCTGGATACCTGGGACCAGGTAAGATGAACCCTGAGTTTAGGTTTTTACAAGCTACTAATAAAACTCTCTGACTCTCTGACTGACTGTTAATGTGTTTCTCCTCTCTGTAGATCTTCCTTTGGATTGGAAATGAGGCAAATGCAGAGGAAAGGACTGGAGCTCCCAAAATAGGTTGGTTACACTTAAACCATAAAGGAAGAAAAAGAATATATCACCCAGATTATACAGATGCATAGTGGTTGGGTTTAGGTTAAGTAAAAGACATTAAAGGAATTCTGCATCCTAAACAGGATGACAATAAACATGTGTTTGGTTACACAAATTCACTTCACAGTAAAAATATATTATAGTCAAACTTCATTATTTGCTGCTCTGAGGAACCTGTCCACTGTCACCATTAACATGCACTACCACTGTTCCTCAGGAATGAAAAGTGCAGTTAAATCATCTTTTCACACTGTAGCATGGAGTGTCACTGTTGATGGATGTTACTGCAGGTCTGTTAGTAGAGGACTAATCCCAAATTAAGCTTCCAGGGCAGATTATTGTCCACCTCAGGTTTTAACACAACAATCTATTGATGAGGGGAATTCAGAAAAAAAGCATACTATTTAGATCTGTAAGGCCCGCTTTATATTATGGCATGATTGTATGTATGATATGAAATATATTCTCTGATGCATTGTGTTAAACATAGTTTATTTACAAATTAAATCACCTGTCCTTAATTTAAGTCATAGGGCAGTATTAATCTTTTTCATTTTGAGCAGATGAATATGCAGACACAACATGCATTAATCAATATTTGATACTACCAAGGGAGGAAAATGACTGTATAATGTGAAAGGTGTTGCTTATTGTAATGAACCTGCATAAAATTATCACCTGACTCTGCAGTCTCCCTCCACTCTGTGGCGCCCCTTTGTGTTTAATCGTTTAGTTTTACGGCCTTTAACTTCAACAACCTTAAACAACCTAACTGCTTTGTTTCCCTCTCATTATTCTCACCAGCTCCTCCTTAGCTGCACTGTAAGGTATTAATACTACCTGAACAGCACCAAACAACATACAGACGCAGTTAGCGACCACCTTGAGAACATAGTGGAACATTTAGCAGCTTAAGAGCCAGAGATTTTGTTCAGGAGTTAGAGCAAAAAACAGAGTAAATATCAGACTTGCAGGTGGCCAAAGACACAACTCCAAATTAATGATAATGTTTTTGTGTATCTGCTTGATGTGTAAATGGACAACTATTTTCCATATGTTCCCCATATGAGCTTTACAAGATGGTATATGTCAGTGTTTTGTTTTCAACCAAATGGGCAAAAAATCAATTAATGTACGTTTAAATTTTATTCAGTCTGTTGTCTGCAAAATTAGAAGGTCAGATTTTTACATGTTCTCACTACGTCTCCTGTCTCTGTCTCTCTATCTATCCCCTCCTCTATCTACTTCTCCTCATGCAGCAAAAGAGTACGTAGACTCAGATCCGTCTGGTCGCAGGGGACTTCCCATCACCACCATCAAACAGGGAGCAGAGCCTCCAACTTTCACTGGCTGGTTCCAGGCCTGGGATCCAAAGATGTGGGAGTCAGATCCATTGGACAGAATCCGTGCCCGTTTCTGAACACAAAACTCCCGGCTCTTTCTCCCAGTCTGACTTCTTACCTATCCAGCACTTCCTATTGCCACTTTGTTTATCTTACCTCCAATCCCTAAGTGCCAAAACCAATGTTATCACTGTAATCAGGTTGAATGGCTGCCTCTATGCCTTTGTCTCGGTGCAGTGCACTAGACTTCATAAACTGGAATGCATCGCATCAGGAGTCAAGTGACTTCCTCTTGTAACATTATCCTTAACTGATAGAAGTGGGTTTTTTTCGCCTTTACATGTTTAGCAAATACCCAGTGAGGCCATAATATGAAAATGAAATAGGAAAGGAAGCCATTTTAGACAGCTGGAGATATTATCTGTTTTCTCTCTGCTCTTTCACTGCAGTACACTTGTGTTCAGAGGATGCCATCATGCTTTCCATTCTGCCGGTCTTAACAGTCTGTTTATTTTTCATAATGGGCTCATATGTTTTATTGAAAAAGTTTACTCCATTACTACACTGTGTCTACATGTGTTGTGTTTTATCATTGGTATTGGAATATTGCACTCTTATTAGAAGTTGCATGCTGCATTTTTATTCATATTCTGTGCTTGTGAATTTTAAAAGGGGTACAGTGGTATGCTCACGTGTCAGTTGTGTCAACTCTCTATTAAGTGACCCTGAAATGCTCACGTGGATGGCTTTTAAATAAAACTCCCAGGATTTGAAAGCTATGTTTCTTATTTGAACATTTTCAAGGCTGATGAATAAATGAATCAAATTAATCCTAAATGTGCACTAATACCCATTCTGCACAACCAGCATATATCATCTGAACCAAACCTACAGGAGGTTTATCAGCCAGTTCTCACTGAGGTTGTCTCTCTCCTCTGTCTCTCAGGAAGAGAGAATGGGATCTTGTTGCAGCCCTCAGCATCTGTCTAAGTGGGAAGAAGACATGAAAGCTCAGTTCACAGCTGGGCTGTCCTTCAGGATGTGCTGACACACATTTTTGAAGAGGAAAAGCAGAAGCCAGAATTACAAACTGGAAATTCCTATTTGCAACATGTATGCTTTCGTACAAACTGAGTGCAAAGTTTGACCCATCCTGTGAGTGAATGAAAAAACAATGTCTTAGATGTCCCAAAAAAGCATTTTAGTCAATTCAAAGGATGTGTGCCTGTGCTACATATGGTAGAAGTGAGCTTTAGCCTAAAGTCTGAACACCATACCTGAACATTGTTTTGAGTCCACAGGCCATCAAAGGTACATTTACCACACATAGACCAAAGTCTTTAGTTAGGAAACATCAATCTAATCATGCCATTCTGTCTAAAATGTAAGGCTGAACAAATTACATGTTCTGAGAAGCAGCTGGGTGGTTTCCACATTCTTTTTAAATCCCCTAATCATACCTAATCTTAAAAAACTTGCAGCATTTTATAAAATATTAAGATCAATATCATCAAATGTGTTAGTAAAGGACTAATCCCATATTAAGCTTCCAGGGCAGTTTTCCATCAGGATTATTGTCTTACTCTGAACATTTTTTCAGGTGTCACTGAATCACTCAACAATGGGGGAAATTCAAATGGAACCCCCATCACCTGGTAGATCTTTTTACCTGTGGAAAGAAAAATAAGATTAGGATCTGATATCAGATCTAGGACTTGTTCAAATGGATGTGAGACTTAGGTCAATTTTAAATCACTGAGTTACTGTAAAACAACCATTTGTACAGGTTATCATGTTGTAAAAAACACAAGACTGCAGAGTTCCTGTTCAATTTTGTTCTAATTTTGTAGATGACACAACCATTAAATGCAGCAGCCATACCTATTTGTAACACGGAATAAGAATAGATTTTGAAGGACAATGTGTTGACGGCTATTGAGCACCAAAACATGAGATGGGACCTCTAAAACCTTCCTTTAAATAGCCCTGCAGGCTGTGCCCGCAAACAGCGACGCTATTACGGGCATTCAATGACACGGTAACCTGCATTACCAGCCTCTATTGCAATGCGGTGGCGCTCCACAGATCTTTTCCCCCGGTCTGGTGTTGGCTGTTCGGGGGATAAAGCTGAGTGCTATTCGGTCATGTGATTCCTGTTTTTTTTTTCCTCCTCCTCCGAAGTTGAAAGGCAGGAGCAGAGCGGTGGAGGGGGCCCAGCTTGCCTTCCTGCTGGACGTTGATGCAGCGTTTTCTTCCCTTCTCCAACACATTACTGATTGTTTCTCGCTCGCTGTGACATTTTTTTTTACTCCAGCCTCTGCTTCACGATGGCGGGGGCTATTATTGAAAATATGAGCACCAAAAAGTTGGTGATAGTGGGAGTTATTTTGCTTTTGTTCCAGGCGTTTGCCTTCATGGTCGGCGGTTTAATTGGTAAGTTTTTTCCCCTTTATCCTTCACTTTTATCATTTATTTAGCTAACGTCTTCTTTGTGCGCGCGTGCCTGTTGAAATTTAAACGTTAACGTCTGTAAACGGTTAAAGCCCAAAGTTTTGACTTGGGGCTGTTCGTTACATGCCTTCATACCAGCGTTAATAAATGTTTTCACAGGAAACAAAAGACGGTAAGCGCTGACTTTTAGCTGTGTTTTTATCTACCTGGGCTTGACCGAGCCGTGCACAAACAATGCGGCGCTTTGAGACAGTCACTTTGACACCAAAGCTGCCGGAGCGGAGTGCACCTCAGCTCAAATCACTGCTTTGTATCAAGGTGTTCGCTGCCTGCATGCCACGACCGCTGCCTTCACGTCTTTGGTTAAAAATAACTCAGGACACCATTCTTTGTGGGTTAATTTCTGATTTTCAGCACAGGAACGCTCTGAAATACACCCAACCTTTTTGTGTTTTTTCTCCTCTTTGATCCAAACTCGAATGTTCTTGCCCCATTCCCCCTCCCCCTCCTCCTCACCCACACCCCCTTCCTCCCACATATAATGTCTGTCTGCTGTGTGGGGGCCCCAGGCAGCATCTCTACCTTCCTTTCACTCCTTCCTCTCCCCCCTGTGTGTCTCCCCTTCTCCCCAAATCCCTTTTTGCCTTGCAGGCAGCGCATTCATGTTTCTTGCTCTTCCCCTTCTTCCCCCTAGTTCTTCATTTGCATTGAGACAGACAGTGGTGCACAAAAAAAACACACAAGTGCACACAGCTGTCAAAGTTGCATTTTGCCTTGAGGACTGTATTGGAGTTGCTGTCAAGTTTCTTCAAATCCACCCACTCACTCACTCACTCTCTCATACGCACTCTCTCTCTCTCACACACACAGCAGCTACACACACATGCACACAGTTAATAGAAGTTGAGTCCATGTGAAAGATGCCTATCTTTCTTACAGGCTGAATCTGGAAACCATTCACAGCCCTTCAACACCAGTCCCTGCGTCCCTGCAGTCTCCTCTCACTGACTACATGGCTGGTCATAAATTAGCTTGTTTGGTTCGTTCCTGGCTGAGATGGTTTTAATGAAGCCAGATTCCTTTGTGTTTGCTCGGTGGCCAGGGGCGGCGGGGGTAATTGAGTAGAGAGGGGTTTTTCTCCCCTTGTTTCCCGACAAACCCGGGAACACGGCATGGGGTCAGCGGGGCTGATTTGATGGGAGTGGGGGGGCATTATTCTGGACACACTGCGATGGAGACTGGAGGAGCCTGTGTGCTGCTGGTCTCGCAGGGTCACTACATAATTGAACTCCAAGGGGTTCCAGATAACTGGGTTTAATTCAGTTTGGTGTATCTTCTTTGTCACTGTGTGTCTTTTTTATTTTACTTTTACACAGATGTTAAGACACGCACACTTTGAAGGTTCCTTGAAGACAGCCCTCGTTGGGTTTTATGACCATGGAGTGTGTAAACTGTTGTGTCCGCCCTTCAGCTCTTTGTGACTAGTGAACAGATATGATTAGATAGACGGATAAGTAACGGGGTCCTTCTGCACTGGCACAAACTAGTCCAATTCATACCTTTTGTAGTGTTGCCTTCGTCTACAGTTTTCTTGCAGTTATAGTTTAGAAAAACTAGGAAATACTGACATATCCAGTCTTAAAGTAGGATTCCTCACCAGCATGTGCTTTGCTAGGAGCACCTTTTACACTGATTACTGCTTTGAGTCTACTTAGATATGTCACTAATCTTTTTCATGAGCTGAATCTGAAAAGTCTTGGCTTTCATGTTCACGCCCATGAGTCGGTACTTCCCATATGCACTCTCAGCAGTGATTACAGCTCATGGAGTTTTCCTGGATACGTCACTAACAGCTTCGGCACATACAGGGCTCAAGTATTTATCCCAGCTTTTCTTGCAGATTGGCTCAGATAAATTAGGAGCATCTGCACGTTTATCTTAAAGTCATTCCACAGAGCTTTAGTAGGATTCAAGGCTTTTTGGGCCGCACAAAGAATGGTTTGAGGGCATATCAGACCTAACAGTGTTTTGCTCAGGTTCCCTAAGATTGTCTAACATTGGATTTCTGTATTCTTACTGAAGTTGTACCTACTTCCTCATGAAGTAGGTACAACTTCAGTACTGGTGAAGTAACCAGGTCTGGAAAGCATCTGGGTGGTTACCATACTCTTTTTGTAACTCCTAATTGTACCTTTTCTTTAAAAATTGCAGCATTTTCTAAATTATTAATACCAACATCTTTGCTTTAGGGCTGCAACTAATGATAATTTTCATTATGGATTAATCTGATAATTATTTTGTTGATGAATTCTTTAGTCTATAAAATGTCTAAAAAGGTAAAAACTAAATCTGAACATCACAATGTCCCAGAGTCCAAAGTGAAGTCTTGAAATTGCTCATTACAGTCCATAACCCAGAGAAATATTATTTACTTCAGATACTTCAGAAAAACAGCAAATTGTCATTTTTGAAGATCGAAATGTCAAATATTGTGATCATTTTTGCTTAAAAAGAGCCAGCACGGTGGAACAGACACCGACCAACACAGTCTACAACCACACACAGGGACATCATTGCTTTGGCATCATTTGGTTCAGTGTAAACAAGAAAAGACGGTGTAATCAAGGGTCTTCACACCAATATAACACATTCTCAGTTTCTGATTTGACCTGTGGTCTGTGGGAACTGGCACATGAAACAATAATAAAGAACAATAATGTCCAATCAATTTAATCATATGGAGGACTTTCAAGTTACATTACCCAACTCAATTCGAAGATTTAAGCAACACCACCAAATGTCAAAATCATTAAAATAATTTGTCAAAATTTAACAGCTGAAAAAACAACATTATCAACAGTGACTATATGGATTTTTGTGTTTGTCATTTCCAGCGCAGCTTGAATACTGTTTGAAGTCAGTGTAGGTATTGTTTGATATCTGGGTGGTTTACTCTACTAGTCTAGATCCCATGTTGTCTCTTGTACCTGACATCAGAAAATAAAGGTGAAATCTCAGGCCACAGCTAATCTAACCTAACATGCTGATTGTCTGACATCATCTCCTCTCCATTATGTTTGAAAAACCAGAGTTTGTCTTTTTGCCTTGAGGCTGCACCTCGTCCCTCAAACCTCTCAATGATGTTGTTCATGTCAGACCTCCAGCTTTTACAACAGGCGACCGAGGTTTTTGTGTTCTCATGATAATGATAGATCTTTTCCCAAGCACTACTCATATCCTGTGAATAGAGACTACAAACACCAGTCTTGTCAAGCTCATGAATCTCAATGCGTAAACAGTGTAATTGGTGCCTGAGAGCTTTCGGGAATTTTCCCTCCCCATCATGTCAGTGAGGCAGAGAGAGCCTTGCTACCAGGCATTTTCTAAACAGTGTTAAAAGTAATTGCCAAAGTGTTTGGACTGGATTTGGCCTGAACCCAACCTGTTGACTGTTCCTAAGATATTAATATTGTCCATGCACAGTTTAATCCACAGTGCTCAAGTTTTATTTATTGATTTTTACTCAAACTTTTTGTGTGATTTATTAGTTTGAGGGGAAATTTGGCTTGGCAGCACCTTGAAACACTTTGCTGCAGTATTTCAATATGACACCCGGGCCTAACATCTCTCCCTCTTTGTATTTGTCTCCCCAGCTCCCAGCCCCACCACAGCGGTCCACTACTTGGCCACCAAGTGTGTGGACACAGTCAAGCACCGACAGGAAACAAAATGGTTCATGCCGTGGGGTCCTGACCAATGTGCCAAGATCAGGACCTTTGACGAGGCCATGGCCAAGAAGATTGAGGCCAACAACATCGTATTTGCTGTCCACATTCCTCTGCCTAACAAGGAGATGAGCTCCTGGTTCCAATTTATGTTGGTCATCCTGCAGTTTGACATTGCCTTTAAGATGTACAACCAGATAGGTAAGATGCAAAGCTTTGTTTTGGGTTTTAAAAAGGGGTGTAGACAACATGGCTCATGTTTCTCTTCCAGTACATGGCTTTCAAGATGTAGGAGAGGGAGGAAACAATAATAATTTGCACATGCTTGTAAGGGGACATGGTGTCTTTCCTGTCTTAAATCATTTAGGTGATAATGCACAAATTATAATTACTTGGTTGATTGTAATTGAAGTTTGGGTACTTGAGAATACCATACAACGTCCTGTTTTTCATGTGCTACATTTTTTCAGCGTCTGAGTTTTTTTTTCTTCTTCTCCGTTGTGTCAATATTTTGTCTCTGTTATTTCTTAGTTTCACAATCTAAAGGCAAATATTTGCAGAGGCACATGAGAACAAGCTAGGCTCTGAAATATTCACATCCATTGTCACTTCTAATCACTTACATCACAAATTCAAGTGCAGTCTCTTCAGCTTTACCACTAATACTTGTTATGTTTCTTATATTACCTTCCCATACACAATGTCCTGATAGGATGCTGTCTTATTTCAGTTAATCATGGTGAGCACTTGGGGAATCCAGAAGGAGTGTCTTTGTTGGTAGATTGGATTTCTGTTACACTGAAAGGCGGCAAACAATGATGGATGTCCTGCTGTTTGTTCTCTATAGTGGCACAAACCCTCAGGGGGTTTTTGTAGATGGGCTTGTCAGACACCCTTAAGACAGGTCTAAAGAGAAAGGAGAGAGGTAATCTGGACCTGTTTCATAGTTGGCTGCCTCTGAGCAATGCAGCGTCCTATTTATCCAAGCCCCAGACCCACAACCAAATGATTTACATACTTTGTGTATGAGATCATCCCAGTTTAGTTCAGTTTTCAAAATTTATGTGATTCCCTCCTTTTTTTATTGTCAGGTTAAACTACAGTTATAATAATTTTAGTTGTGATTGGCACCCTCAGATTCCCTTATATTTACATTTTACTAATAAAGTCAGTGTATATTTGCTGGATTTTTTGCAGTATGCAGCAGTTGTACATGTGGTGATCAAAATCTTCATAAAATAGCATGACACATAATAATGACCCAGTGCTGCAGTCGAAATACCTCATTTTCACTGTGTAAATTGTTTTCTTTGGTGCTCATTATGGTGGACTAAAACCTCTTCTAATATGTGTCTTCACCTCTCTAACAACAGAAGTCTTATGGTTTTATTGATTATGAAAGCTTTGAGCAAACAAAATAAAGATCAGTTTAAAATATCACATTTTGTTTCTCCTAACACTGATCCAAAGACCCAGTTAATTTAGTGCCTTGTGGTGCCCCAGGCTCTTTCAGAAACCTAGTTTCTATTGTCATGAAGGAAACCCACCAGCAGCCAATTTTGTGACTTTACCCAGTGTTAAACAACACTGTGGTGAAGGGTATCAGTGAGTAGACAGTCCTACAGCACCTCAGTGTGTTAAAGTGCCTGAATGAGAGGAAAGGGAGGAGGAAGAGGGAGATAACTGGTATCTTGTAGAGGACAGGGTTTGGTATCCTGGCAGGGAGCTTGGGATCCTGAAAGAAGGGATTAGAGAGGATGATGAGAAAGTCTAATAAGTGACTGGATCACCAGGAGAGCTCAGGAAAGAAGTTAAGACTCTCAGTTACATATTTCGCTGTAAGGAGTAGAATGTATAGCTACGTATGAAAATGTCAACTTGAGTTTCATGATAACCTCTGATGTACAGTCATGTCTACACAGGCAAATGCTCATAAACCTTGATTCACATCCACCTTAGGCCAATTTGTAATTAACAGGAAAGTAAAAAGTAATTGTGGTAATGCAGAGGACAAAAACTTTGACCCAGTCTTTCTGGTCTGGCTTGTCTAAACAGCCACGTTACAATGGCAGCCTAGTCATCAGTGTCATTTGCTTTCTCACATTCTTGGCTTCAGTGAAAATCTGTTATGGGGCTGTGGGTTGTTTACTGCCTGGCTGCCAGACAGTCGGTGATTCAGCCTGGACCTTGTGCCAGATGCTGCAAACTCATTTTGATCTTTCTGAGCTACAGGAGGTGCTGTGAGAACAAGTGGATGTAGACGTAGTACTGTAGATGCTGCATGTGGCAGAGACGCAGCAGTGCTGCGGAAGAAGGATTCCCCATTTCCTGACTATTTAAACCTCATTCACTTACATCCAACGTCCAACTTGAATTTACATTCATCGTCAGCCTCTCTGTATTCTCCTGAGACAGAGTGGAAAGAGTGTTAAGAAACAAAGGAATTGATTTAGTGTAGGCATCAACACATAGCTTTTACTTTTGAAAAACCCATTTTACTCTCCAATGTATTATACTTCAGAAAGTAACAGGATTTCTTGTTGATTGTATTTCAGTGACTATGTTCATACTGATTTGTGTAATGCAAAATGAGATCCAGTGATACAAGACCTTAAAACTACTATTAACACCCATATTTAGCAACCTGAAAGGCTAAGAGAGTTGTCTTAGTGTGCTGTAAGACAAATGAATCTCTTGTTTAAAGTGCAATTTACAAAACCTCATCATTGAGCAAAATGGCAAAACTTGTATTTTACTTGTTTAAAAATATGTTTTATGACCTTTGCAGCTTTTGTTCATTAAAATTGTTAAGATTTAGAATTCAGATTCCATAAACTGAGACACTAAAACAAACTCCAACCCCAAAAACAATGGTACCAGGTTTCCCATAACCTACAAAATGGCGTCAGGTCGTCTGTTTAAATCCTGACCAGAACACTTGCTTTGCCAAAGGTAGGCGGATTCTGTTCTGTAACTGTATGACAAATGAGCACAAGGCCGTCTCTTCCTTGACTACCTTATCTGTGTAACAGTGTTCATCCCAAAGAAGAGCTTCGCCCTTATTAACCACTCCACCCACCCCACTCCACTCCACCTCGGCACCAGGCACCCATTGGCCGAGGTCCAGCAATAACACAGCTGTTGAGGAGGCTTAGTTTCCGTGGCGATGGCCGCTGGACTGAAGTGGAATGTTTGCATGAAGTGAGATGACATTCGAGGGCGTCTGGCTCAACCAATGGCAGAGGGGAGGGCATTACAGAGACAGTCGGCTGCCAGTTCTCATCTGGCTCCCTCTCCCCCCTGCTTCTACTTTTTTTTTTTTTTTCTTTCTCACAGCACAGGCCACTGGGTTTCTTTCTCTTCATTCCAGCTTGTTTCATAACGGCACAAGAGGCACTCTGGAGGGCTGGAGGAGAGAACACTTGGCTTTGTAATGTGATCTAAAGATGCAGTTTTAATAGTTTTGCTTTGGATGTTTTTGTTGGATTTACTGGGTTGGGCTGTTGGAGGCCAGCTCAAGGTCTTGTTGAAGTTTTCATCAAGTAGGAAGTAACCTAGATTTGGGCCACCATGGAGAGCAGACTGAATCACAGACTGTGTTTACATGCAGAGAAATAATCCTATTTCAGACTCATTCCAGATGACAGTACCACATATTAACACAAAATGATTTGACCTTGTACAACCAAAGCCAGTTGAAAATACAGCCTTAAAAATGAATGATTAGACATCAGTTAGAGTTTCAAAGTTCAGATTCTCAGTAATATGAAATTGATGTATGTCCTCATTTTCTTTACATTGTACCACTTTGGAGCACATTAGCATGTGAAACACTTGCATGTTATTTGAAAATGAACTGCACATTTGCAGATTATTGTAGGGGATGTCTCCATGTCAGCGCTAGCACCGTAGTCACTTTGCCAGTCTTAAAGTGAAAAGGCCATGGCATCCTGTCATCAGGACTTAATTTCATCTCATCACTGGGATAATAACAACCAGCAGGGCTGTGCAGGGTTGAGGTGTAACCCACATTAAAATACAGCTGAATGTGAATGCATTATTGAAAGCATTTTTCCATTTTTCTTTCTTCAGAAACGTTCTCTTTTCTGTGAGACAGTGCATTTTGATTTGTGAATATATTTATTGACTTAAACAGAATTCTTGAACCACAACTGTCTACCAAATTGAGACTTACTTTGTTAATTTTTGTTTTCAGAGGAAGGAGTGGTGGTCACCGTTGACGTCGGTCTTGCGTACAGAGATGACACATTCAGTGAGTGGACGGAGATGGCTCACTCTTTTGAACAGAGGAAACTGAGCTGCAACTTTACCACTGCCAAGGTGGGGAAATTACTCAGTTTCACCATTATCTATCTTTAAAACACCAAAAAAATTACTCTGTATATTTTTTGTCATATAATTTTTTGTCATATAATTGAAACACAATCTGTGTCCAGACTGCTATATTACAACACTAATATTACCTGTTATTTGTTAGTTTCTTCTGTGTGGACACAGATGCATTTGTGGAAATAACAAATGAATTTTTGGTTCTCAGATCTAAGTTATCATAGCATTCTGGCTTTGACACTAGCTGCCCAGCCAGACTGAGACTGTTTAATTATCGGGGCTGAGTCAAGTCTAGAGGCTGTGGCTTTAATATTATTAAGAGCATTTGAAGTAGCAGTTGTCTTCAGATAAATGTGTTGCTGTGTGTTTTCCAGACCTTTGAGAATGAGGGTCGTTACTATGAGTGTGACCCACTGCCTTTCATGGAGGTTGGTAGCGTAGCACATAAGTACTATCTTCTAAACATCCGCCTGCCTGTCAATGAGCGCAAGAAGATCAATGTGGGAATTGGAGAGATCAAAGACATTCGTCTTGTTGTAAGTTTTCATTGTGACCTGTGTATTTGAAGCATTTTAGTGTTAATCCACACAGTCAAGGATCCTTTACACATCTGACAGTGGCCACTGAGTGAAATGGTGTTAACAGATGCAGAATAGTTGATGCTGATATTTGTTTCTCCCACAAGAGCATCCATCAGAACGGAGGCTTCACAAAAGTTTGGTTTGCCATGAAGACGTTCCTCACACCCAGCATCCTCATCATCATGATCTGGTACTGGAGACGCATCACCCTCATGAGCAGACCTCCTGTCCTGCTGGAGAAGTAAGGCTGCTCCTTCATCATCAGAATCACACTGGTGTTCTGTGTTAAACACTGCACTTACCATGTTTC